>NC_138865.1:34026044-34476853 GCF_965194805.1 Balaenoptera borealis
CCATTTTTTTAGAGTCCACATATAAGTGATATCATAGGATATTTGTCTTTCTCTGTCTGACTTACTTCACTCAGTATGACAATCTCTAAGTCCATCCATGTTGCTGCAAATGGTATTATTTCAGTCTTTTTTTGGCTGAGTAATATTCTACTGCATATTTGTACTACATCTGCTTTATCCATTCAACCATTAATGGACATTTATGTTGCTTCCATGTCCTGGCTATTGTAAATAGTGCTGCAATGAGCACTGGGGTGCATGTATCTTTTCAAATTATGGTTTTCTCTGGATCTATGCCCAGGAGTGGGATTGCTGGATCATATGGTAGCTCTATTTTTAGATTTTTATGGAACTTCCATACTGTTTTCCACAGTGGCTGTACAATTTACATTCTCACCAACAGTGTAGGAGGGTTCCTTTTTCTCCACGCCCTCTCCAGCATTTACTGTTTGTAGATTTTTTGATGATGGCCATTCTGACTGGTGTGAGGTGATACCTCATTGTCGTTTTGATTTGCATTTCTCTAATAATTAGTGACGTTGAACATCTTTTCATGTGCCTGTTGGCCATCTGTATGTCTTCTTTGGAGAAATGTCTACTTAGATCTTCTGCCCATTTTTTGATTGGATTGACTGTTTGATATTGAGCTACATATGCTGTTTGTATATTTTGGAGATTAATCCGTTGTCAGTTGATTTGTTTGCAAATATTTTCTCTTATTCTGTGTGTTGTCTTTTCATTTTGTTTATGATTTCCTTTGCTGTGCAAAAGCTTTTAAGTTTAATTAGGTCCTATTTGTTTATTTTTGTTTATATTTTCACTACACTAAGAGGTGGATCAAAAAAGATCTGCTGTGATTTATGTCAGAGAATGTTCTGCTTGTTTTCCTCTAGGAATTTTATAGTATCTGGTCTTACATTTAGGTCTTTAATCCATTTTAAGTTTATTTTTGTGCATGGTGTTGAGTGTTCCAATTTCATTCTTTCACATGTAGCTCTCTAGTTTTCCCAGCACCACTTATTGAATAGACTGTCTTTTCTCCATTGTATATTCTTGCCACCTTTGTCATACCTTAGGTAACCATAGGTGTGTGGGTTTATCTCTGGATTTTCTATCCTGGTCTATTGATCTATATTTCTGTTTTCATGCCAGTACCATACTGTCTTGATTACTGTAGCTTTGTAGTATAGTCTGAAGTCAGGGAGCCTGATTCCTCCAGTTCCGTTTTTCTTTCTCAAGATTACTTTGCTACCCGGGGTCTTTTGTGTTTCCATACAAATTGTGCAATTTTTTGTTCTAGTTCTGTGAAAAATGCCATTAGTAGTTTGAAAGGGATTGCATTGAATCTGTAAATTGCTTTGCATAGTATAGTCATTTTGACAATATTGATTCCTCCAATCTAAGAACATGGTATATCTCTCCATCTGTTTGTGTCATCTTTGATTTCTTTCCTCACTGTCTTGTAGTTTTCTGAGTACAGGTCGTATGTCACCTTAGGTAGGTTTATTCCTAGGTATTTTATTCTTTTTGATGCAATGGTAAATAGGATTGTTTCCTTGATTTCTCTTTCTGATCTTTCATTGTTAGTGTATAGGACTGCAAGAGATTTCTTTGTATTAATATTGCATCCTGCAATTTTACCAAATTCATTGATGAGCTCTAGTAATTTTCTGTTAGCATATTTAGGATTTTCTACGTATAAGATCATGTCATCTGCAAACAGTGACAATTTTACTTCTTTTCCAATTTGTATTCCTTTTATTTCTTTTTCTTCTCTGATTGCCATGGCTAGGACTTCCATAACTATGTTGAATAAAATTGGCAAGGGTGGACATCCTTGTCTTGTTTCTGATCTTAAAGGAAATGCTTTTTCTTTGGAAATGGAGTTTCTTTTTTCATTATTCTGTTCCATGGCAGTGATTTCCACTATTCTATCTTCCAGCTCACTTACCATTCTTCTGCCTCAGTTATTCGGCTATTGACTCCTTCTAGTATATTTTTCATTTCAGTTATTGTATTATTCATCTCTATTTGTTCTTTAGTTTTTCTAGGTCTTTGCTAAACATTTCTTGTATCTTCTTGATCTGAGCCTCCATTCTTTTTCTGAGATCTTGCATCATTTTTACTATCATTACTCTGAATTCCTTTTCAGGTAGATTGTCTCTCTCTTCTTCATTTTGCTTGTCTTATAGGCTTTATATCTTGCTCCTTAGTCTGCAACATATATCTCTGTCATCTCATTTTGTCTACCTTACTGTGTTTGTGGTCTATTTTCCACAAGCTTCAGGATCGTAGTTCCTCTTGCTTCTGATGTCTTCCTCCTGGTCAGTGAGATTGGTCCAGAGGCTGGTGTAGGCTTCCTATTGAGAGGGACTGGTGCCTGCCCTCTGGTGGGTGGAGCTGGGTCTTGTCTCTCTGGTGGGCAGGCCTGTGTCAAGCTGTGTGTTTTGGGGTGTCTGTGAGCTTAGTACAACATTAAGCAGCCTGTCTGCTGATAGGTGGCACTGTATTCCTGTCTTGCTGTTGTTGGGACCGAGGCATTCCAGCACTGGAGCCTGCAGGCTGTTGGGTGGGGTCAGGTCTTGGTGCCAAAATGGGGACCTCGGGGGGAGCTCATGTTGATTAATATTCCCTAGTGCCTCTGCTACCAGTCCCCACAGTGAGTTACAACCAAGCCCTTTCTCCCCAGGAGACCCTCCAAGACCCCTAAGTAGGTCTAGTCCAGGTTCCTAGGGAGGTACTTTTTTGTGCTGGGTCCCAGTGCATGTGAGACCTTGTGTGCCCCCTTCAAGAGTGGAGTCTATTTCGTCCAGCCCTGTGGAGATCTTGCACTCAAGCCCCATTGGCCTTCAAGGCTAAATGCTCTAGGAGTTCTTCCTCCTGATGGTAGATCCTCACACTGTCTTGGAAGGTTATTTTTATGTGGGAATATCCCTGTGTAGCCTGTGTGGGTTGAATGGTTTTTGGTGTGAGGGCTGTTTTTAATATAAATGTCTTCTAACTCTTGCTGGCCATTTTCCCCTTGATAGGAGGTGTGGCTGATGTTGTTGTGTCCAGAGCCTATACTGGATATTGAGCAGGGCTTCCCCTTTTCTCTGTGGGTGTCACTGCCCTGTCAGGGGTGGGGTCTGCTCCCTATGTGATGGAGTAGAGGCCCCCAGATCTGTTTCTTAGCTGTGTTTCTGATCTGCAGTGTGAGGTAAGTGGAATTGGAAAACTCCCACTGGGAGAGAAACCACTGAGTATTCCTCCTCTGGAGCTGTTCACCCGTGGGTATGTTCTGTTGTGTCACCTTTCACCCATTGTGTGAGCTCTCAGATTACACTGTTGTTAGCACTGCTCTTGGTCCCTCCTTAATAGTGGGTATGCCAGCAATTGGCCCTTGTGTCTCTCAGGCATTGTTTTCACCAGTCCACTAGCATAGATCCACTGAAATCACATCCCAGAATTGCAGTAATCATGGATCTGGGCCCGCTATGAGTGCTCTGGGGGCAGCTCAGACTCTGGCCTGGCCCTAACCCAACATGTACATACCTACCAAGTCTACAGCTGCTACAGGTAGACTCTTCTTGGCTGCAGGAGCATTTGTTGACTGTTCAGAAGCTCTGCAGGTGCTGAGTTTACAAAGCCAGTTGTGGGGGTGTGAATCCACAGTTTGCACAGCTGCAGGGGGGGGGATTTCGGCTTTTCTTCCTTAGTTGCATGGCCCCTGGGTCTCAGCTGTGGTTTCAGCCCCACATCTGCTTGTAGGCCACCCACAGGAATCTGCTCCCGAGTCTGCCCAGAAGCACACAAGTCTTCCCTGGTGAGGAGGTGGCATGGAGGAGGTGGTGGCCAGGGGCGTGAGAGAGTGGGAGAGCCCCAGTGGGGATGGGGCATGGAGGAAGAGGAGACTGCTGCTGTGCTCACAAGAGCATCTGCTACAGCTGAGATGGGGAGTGGAGGAAGAAGCAGCAGCCATCAGGGTCGCAAGAATGCCCACCCCAGCGGGAGCCCTTTCTAGTGCCTGGAGAGGCAGGGGCCAGCAAGTGGGGAGAGAGGCTGCATTGGTGGCCCCACCCTTTGCGTATCACTCAACAGTGGTGTTTTGCTTCTATGGAGTCCAGGTGTTCACCATGAGCATTCCTGGTTGTGGATATCCTCACTTCAGTCTCTTCAGGCTGTCTCCTCACAGCTGACAACAGTCCTTTCCCAGGTCTGCTCTCCAGACCCCATGTTCCAGCACCCAGCCCCCTTCCACACTGGCAGACACACCTCTTAGGCTGGGGTGTTCAGGGCTGTGGCACGAACCATCTGTGTAGGTCTCACTCTGTCCTGCCTGCAACAGACTGGTTGCTGCACTCTCCTCCAATAGCCCCTGAAGCTTCCCTTTTGTCCCAACTGATCTCCCCACCAGTGAGGAGTCTCCCTGGATGTGGGAACCTCTCCTTCAGCTCTCCCCCATGGGCACAGCTCCCATACTGCTTCCTCTCCTCTTCCTTTTCCCATCTTTTTTTATCCTACCTGGTTATATGGGGATCGTTCTTGTCCTTTTAGGTGTCCGAGGTCCTCTGCTAGTGTTCAGCAGGTGCTCTGTGAGAATTGTTCCATTTGTAGATGTAGTCTCGATGCATTTGTGGGGAGAAATGAACTCCATGTCCTCCTACTCCTCCACCATCTTGACTCCGTCCCTCCCCAGGTATTCTGATGTGCATCAGATGTGGAGACTCCTGTTCTGTTGTACAGTCAGGCAGCTATACTAAGGACCATGGATGGAGTCAGATCTGAGGACTGAGGCCCAGTGGCTGTGTGACTTGAGAATCAATTTTCTCATTTAAGAAAGGGAAAAAAATGGTGCTCATATCCTGGGATTGTTGTGAAAGTTACATGAAATAATACAGGTGAATCACTGAGCTCAGTGCCAATCTTACAGGAATTTTTCAGTAAATGCTTGACAAATAAATTCCTGTTTTGGAATATTAACCATTTCTTCAAGGATAAGTTTAGTAAGGACATTCCTATTGATAGAAATACTGTTAAGACTAACTTAAGGTAATATCATTTTACTCTCTTAGAGACAATGGCTCCTGAATGTGAAATTCCTTATCAGAACTGTCCATCACTGATGGCCAAATAATAGGAGTAGCTCTCTCTAAAGTGCAGTGGTTCTCAATCAAGGCCACAAATTAGAATAACTTTGGGAGTTTTAAAAAAATAGTGATGTGAGGACTTTTAAACTCAAAAGAGTTTAGCAAATCCTCTTCCCCAAAAGCAATGATAAAACTGGACAAAATAGTCAAAAACAACTATGGAGGACTTTGTAAACCAACAAAAGGCATAGAGCACACGGAGAAGCATTTATTCAAGGAAAAACTACAGAACCTAAGGAAAAAAGTGTGGGAGTCTATTACTTTCTTGCCTGGGTATATTCCCACCCCACCACACACACATCCCCACTGCTCCAATTCAGTCACCACAGTAATTCTGCTAGGCAGGGGTATTAGTGGAAACCAGCAACTTCACTGCCAGAGGGGATGCCTTTGATTTCAAGTGGAGCTCAGAAAGCCCAGAGGCAGTGTTGGAAACAATAGCAATCTTGGTTGCAAATAAGAATGAATACCAAGGGGCTTCCCTGGTGGCGCAGTGGTTGGGAATCTGCCTGCCAATGCAGGGGACACGGGTTCGAGCCCTGGTCTGGGAAGATTCCACATGCCGCGGAGCAACTAGGCCCGTGAGCCACAATTACTGAGCCTGCGCGTCTGGAGCCTGTGCTCCGCAACAAGAGAGGCCGTGATAGTGAGAGGCCCGTGCACCGTGATGAAGAGTGGCCCCCACTTGCCGCAATTAGAGAAAGCCCTTGCACAGAAACGAAGACCCAACACAGCCATAAATTAATTAATTAATTAATTAATTAATTAATTAAAATAAAAAAACAACAAAGAATGAATACCAAGAGTATAGCTAAACTGAGATTATAGTTCTGGTAGAAACAAGCAAAGAGAATGGCAGACTGGAAAAAAATTTAAGAAGGAATTAGCACAGCTGATATTCCCGAAGTGTGAAGAGCAAGTGCAAAAGTGCAAGTGTGTACAAGGCTGGGCACATGAGCAGGAGACCAAAACAATGTTTAGCTGTCCACATATCCCTGCATCAACAAGAGTCCATGCGAAGGACCCATGAGATTGTGCTGAAAAATCAAAAGCTAGTACAGACTTGAAAATGCCTAACTTTTGAATGCATTATTTAACTACATACAGATTCATCAGCAAACAGTAGAAGACTAATTACTGGCTCAAGGTATTTGAACACAAAATATGACCAAGCAGGACTTCCTTGGTGGCACAGTGATTAAGAATCCACCTGCCAATGCAGGGTACATGGGTTCGAGCCCTGGTCTGGGAAGATCCCACATGCCACTGAGCAACTAAGCCCGTGTGCCTCAACTACAGAGCTTGCACTCTAGAGCCTGCGAGCCACAACTACTGAGCCCCTGTGCCACAACTACTGAAGCCTGCATGCCTAGAGCCCATGCTCCACAACAAGAGAAGCTGCTGCAATGAGAAGCCTGTGCACCACAATGAAGAGTATCCCCTGCTCCCTGCAACTAGAGAAAGCCCACACACAGCAAAGAAGACTCAACACAGCCAAAAATAAATAAGTAAATAAATAAATTTATTTAAAAAAAAAAAGTATGACCAAGCATTGGCTGACTACTAAGCTATGAAGAAACAGGGACAACCCCTAAAAATAAAAACCAGAGAAAAAATTTAAAACTGATCAGAGACATTAGCAATTACACACCGTAAGAGAGAAAGACTCTACAGATTTAGTCCAGGAAAATTATTAAACGAACAAGCAACAACTGAGGCAGGAAGTAGATGGGCTCCAGGTTAGGCATTTACAAATGGCCTCCTGTTTACATTTCATAGGGCAGGAAAAAGTGCGCTTCAGACCTGACACTTACAACTAGTCTCCTGTTTACATTTCCTGAGACAGTAGTTAGATGGGCTCCAGGTTAGACATCTACAATCAGCCTCCTGTTTACTCTCTGAAATGGGAGTTATGACAGGGACAGGGTAAATAGCCAAGTTTTGTCACTTGTGGATGCCTTAAGATAACAGCCATGGCAAGAACAAAGAGAGGCAAAACCTTGTTTGAGTAAAGGATCAAGGGATCTTTGCTTGCCCCCCCTTGGGGCAAGGGAGACACTACATATGCACAGAAAGCTTCCTTGGGGGTCAAAAGTCAGGAGACAATGCCAGACCATAATGAGTCTTGCTTTCCCCAGACTCCTTTGCATCGAGATCCATCTTGGCTGAGAGGTGTGCACCTAAGGGGAGGGTCCTGAGACAAATTAGCCAGGGGGAACAAAGCAAGATGATTGGCCAGAAGAAAGACAAAGACCCAGAAAACTACCCCCTTATAAAGGATTTAAATTTCCCAAAGGCACAACTCTCTCTCTCTGACTTTGCCCATACATCTTTCTGTATGTACTTTGCTTTTCCAATAAACTTTTTACTTTTCTCTTTACCTTCTGCCTCCTCACCTGAATTCTTTCCACAAGGCAGGCAAGAACTGGAGGTTTAGGCCCTAGCCACTGGCCTCTGTGGTCTAGCAGTTAGGACTCCTGGCCCAGGAACTAAGATCTTCCTTCCAGCTACTGCTCACTGCTGCTTGATGCAAGCTGCTGCTTACTGCTGCATACATCTGAAATCACAACAACAAAGCAGCAATAACAACATCCAGGAGAAAAAATCAGAATCCTGAATTGTTACCATATACTATCTTAAGTGACCAGTTTTCTGGATAAAAAATCATACAGCATTACAAAAGAACAGAAAAGTGTTACCCGTATTCTGAAAAAACAGGAGTCAGGAAAAACTATGTCTGAGGGAGGAAGATATTTACCTTAGCAGACAAAGACTTCAGCTACTTATTATGAATATATTTTAAAAACATATTTTAAACATGTTTAAATAATTACATGAAAGTATGAATACAAGTACATATCAAATAGAAAGTCTTAAAAGATAAAAATATAAAATATGACCAAATTGAATTTTGAAGTTGCTACTTTCCAATAGCTGAAATAAAAAATTCAATAGTGGGCCATATCAGCAGATTTAAATAGGCAGAGAAAGGATCTACAAACTTAACTGATCAATAGAAATTATTCATATGAAAAACAAAAAGAATGAAGAAAGTACTGTTCAATGAAGAAAACTGAAGTGCTTTAGAGAACTGTGGGACATCATGAAACATCCCAACATATGCATAATGGAAGTCTCAGAAGGCAAGGAGAGAAAAACACAGAAAAAAATGTTCAAGAAATAATGGGGAGGAGATTGGTTCAAGATGGCGGAGTAGAAGGACGTGCTCTCACTCCCTCTTGCGAGAACACCAGAACCACAACTAACTGCTGAACAATCATCAACAGGAAGACACTGGAACTCACCAAAAAAGATACCCCACATGCAAACACAAAGGAGAAGCTGCAATGAGATGGTGGGAGGGGCACAATCACAATAAAATCAAATCCCATAACCACTGGGTGGGCTACTCACAAACTGGAGAACAATTATACTACAGAAGTCCACCTACTGGAGTGGAGGTTCTGTGCCCCACATCAGGCTTCCCAACCTGGGGGTCCAGCAACAGGAAGAGGAATTCCCAGAGAATCAGACTTTGAAGGCTAGCAATATTTGATTGCAGAACTTTGACAGGACAAGGGGAAACAGAGACTCCACTCTTGGAGGGCACACAGTAGTGTGTGCATCAGGACCCAGGGGGAGGAGCAGTGACCCCACAGGAGACTGAACCATACCTACCTGCTAGAGTTGGAGGGCCTCCTGCAGATGCAGAGGGTGGCTGTGGCCCACCATGGGGACAAGGACACTGGCAGCAGAAGTTCTGGGTGGTATTTCTTGATGTGAATTCTCCTGGAGTCCACAATTAGCCCCACAAAAGACCCTGTAGGATCCAGTGCTGGGTCGCCTCAGGCCAAATAATGAACAGGGAGGGAATTCAGCCCCACCCATCAGCAGACAAGCAGATTAAAGTTTTACAGAGCTCTGCCCACAAAAGCAACAGCCAGCTCTACCCACCACCAGTCCCTCCCATCAGGAAACTTGCACAAGCTGCTTAGATGGCCTCATCCACCAGAGGGCAGGCAGCAGAAGCAAGAAGAATTACAGTCCTGCAGCCTGTGGAATGAAAACCACATTCACAGAAAGACAGACAAAATGAAAAGGCAGAGGACTATGCACCAGATGAAGGAACAAGAAAAAACCCCAGAAAAACAATTAAATGAAGTGGAGATAGTCAACCTTCCAGAAAAAGAATTCAGAATAATTATAGTGAGGATGATCCAGGACCTGGGAAAAAGAATGGAGGCAAAAATCGAGAGGATGCAAGAAATGTTTAACAAAGACCTAGAAGAATTAAAGAAAAAACAAACAGAGATGAACAATATAATAACTGAAATGGAAAATACACTAGAAGGAATCAATAGCAGAATAACAAGGCAGAAGAATTGCTAAGTGACCTGGAAGACAGGATGGTGGAAATCACTGCCTGGTATAGAATAAAGAAAAAAGAATGAAAAGAAATGAAGACAGCCTAAGAGACATCTGGGACAACATTAAATGCAACAACATTCACATTATAGGGGTCCCAGAAGGAGAAGAGAGAGAGAAAGGACCCAAGAAAATATATGAAGAGATTATAGTCAAAAACTTCCCTAAGATGGGAATGGAAATGCCACCCAAGTCTAGGAAGCACAGAGAGTCCCAGGCGGATAAACCCAAGGAGAAACATGCCTAGACACATAGTAATCAAACTGACAAAAATTCGAGACAAGAAAATTATTAAAAGCAACAAGGGAAAAATGACAAATAACATACAAAGGAACTACCATTAGGTTAACAGCTGATTTCTCAGCAGAAACTATACAAGCCAGAAGGCAGTGGCATGATATATTTAAAGTCATGAAAGGGAAGAACCTACAGCCAAGATTACTCTACCCGGCAATATCTCATTCAGATTCGACAGAGAAGTCAGAAGCTTTAAAGACAAGCAAAAGTGAAGAGAATTCAGCACAACCAAAACAGCTCTACAACAAATGCTAAAGGAACTTCTCTAAGTGAGAAACACAAGAGAAGGAAAGGACCTACAAAAACAAACCCAAAACAATTAAGAATATGGTAATAGGAACATGCATATCGATAACTACCTTAAATGTGAATGGCTAAATGCTCCAATCAAAAGACACAGGCTTGCTGAATGGATAAAAAAACAAGACCCATATATATGTTGTCTACAGGAGAACCACTTCAGACCTAGGGACACATACAGACTGAAAGTGAGGGGATGGAAAAAGATATTCCATGCAAATGGAAATCAAAAGAAAGCTGGAGTAGCAATACTCATATCAAACAAAATAGACTTTAAAATAAAGACTATTCCAAGAGACAAAGAAGGACACTACATAATGATCAAGGGATCAATCCACAAAGAAGATATAACAATTATAAATATATATGAACTCAACATAGGATCACCTCAATACATAAGGCAAATGCTAACAGCTATAAAAGAGGAAATCGACAGTTACACAATAATAGTGGGGGACATTAACACCTCACTTACACCAATGGACAGAACATCCAGACAGAAAATCAATAAGGAAACACAAGCTTTCAATGACACAATAGACCTGATAGATTTAATTGATATTTATAGGACATTCCATCCAAAAACAGCAGATTACACTTTCTTCTCAAGTGCACACAGAACATTATCCAGGGTAGTTCACATCTTGGATCACAAATCAAGACTCAGTAAATTTAAGAAAATTGAAATCATATCAAGCATCTTTTCCAACCACAACGCTATGAGGCTAGAAATCAGTTACAAGGAAAAACCGTAAAAAACACAAATGCATGGAGGTTAAACAGTACACTATTAAGTAACCAAGAGATCACTGAAGAAATCAAAGAGGAAATCAAAAATTACCTAGGGACAAATGACAACAAAAACAAGAAGATGCAAAACCTATGGGATGCAGCAAAAGCAGTTCTAAGAGGGAAGTTGATAGCAATACAAACCTACCTCAAGGAACAAGAAAAATCTCAAATAAACAACATAACCTTACACCTAAAGCAACTAGAGAAAGAAGAACAAACAAACCCCAAACTGAGTACAAGGAAAGAAATCATAAAGATCAGAGCAGAAATAAATGAAAAAGAAACAATACAATAGCAAAGATCAGTAAAACTAAAGGCTAGTTCTTTGAGAAGACAAACAAAATTGATAAACTTTAGCCAGACTCATCAAGAAAAAGAGGGAGAGGACTCAATCAATAAAATTAGATATGAAAAAGAAGTTATAATGGACCCTGGAGAAATACAAAAGAGAATACATCATAAGAGAGTACTACAAGCAACTCTGTTCCATAAAATGGACAACCTGGAAGAAATGGACAAATTCTTAGAAAGGTATAACCTTCCAAGACTCAATCAGGAAGAAATAGAAAATATGAACAGACACACAAGTAATGAAATTGTGTGTGTGTAAAATTTCAAGTAATGTACAATCACAAGTAATGAAATTGAAACTGTGATTAAAATCTTCCAACAAACAAAAGCCCAGGACCAGATAGCATCACAGGTGAATTCTATCAAATATTTAGAGAAGAGCTAACACCCATCCTTCTCAAACTCTTGCAAAATTTGCAGAGGAAGGAACACTCCCAAACTCATTCTACAAGGCCACCATCACCCTGATACCAAAACCAGACAAAGATACTACAAAAAAAGAAAATTACAGACCAATATCACTGATGAATATAGATGCAAAAGTCCTCAACAAAATACTACCAAACAGAATCCAACAACACATTTAAAGGATCATACAACATGATCAAATGAGGTTTATCCCAGAGATGCAAGGATTCTTCAATATATGCAAATCAAACAATGTGATACACCATATTAAAAAATTGAAGAATAAAAACCACATGATCATGTCAATAGATGCAGAAAAAGCTTTGGACAAAATTCAACACTGATTTATGATAAAAGCTCTCCAGAAAGTGGGCATAGAGGGAACCTACCTCAACATAATAAAGGCCATATATGACAAACCCACAGCAAACATCATTGTCAATGGTGAAAAACTGAAAGCATTTCCTCTAAGATTGGGAACAAGACAAAGATGTCCACTCTTGCCACTAATATTCAATATAGTTTTGGAAGTCCTAGCCATGGCAATCAGAGAAGAAAAAGAAAAGGAATCCAAATTGGAAAAGAAGAAGTAAAATTGTCAGTGTTTGCAGATGACATGATCCTATACGTAGAGTATCCTAAAGACACCACCAGGAAACTACTAGAGCTAATCAATGAATTTGGTAAAGTTTCAGGATACGAAATTAATGCACAGAAATCTCTTGCATTCCTATACACTAATGATGAAAGATCAGAAAGAGAAATTAAGGAAACAATCTCATTCACTAGTGCAACAAAAGGAGTAAAATATCTAGGAATAAACTTACCTAAGGAGGTAAAAGACCTGTACTCAGAAAACTATAAGACACTGATGAAAGAAATCAAAGATGACACAAACAGATGGAGAGATACACCATGTTCTTGGATTGGAAGAATCAATATTTTGAAAATTACTATACTACCCAAAGCAATCTACAGATTCAATGCAATCCCTACCAAGTTACCAATGACATTTTTTACAGAACTAGAAGAAAAAATCTTAAGATTTATATGGAGATACAAAAGACCATGAATAGCCAAAGCAATCTTGAGGAAAAAAACAGAGCTGGAAGAATCAGACTCCCTGACTTCAGACTATACTACAAAGCTACAGTAATCAAGACAATATGGTACTGGCACAGAAACACAAATATAGATCAGTGGAACAGGATAGGAAGCCCAGAGTTAAACCCACGCATATATGGTCACCTAATCTATGACACAGGAGGCAAGAATATACAATAGAGAAAAGACAGTTTATTCAATAAGTGGTGCTGGGAAAACTGAACAGTTACATGTAAAGGAATGAAATTAGAACACTCCCTAACACCATACCAAAAATAAACTCAAAATGGATTAAAGACCTAAGTGTAAGACCAGATACTATAAAACTCTTAGAGGAAGACATAGGCAGAACACTCTTTGACATAAATCACAGCAAGATCTTTTTTGATCCACCTCCTATAGTAAGGAAATAAAAATAAAAATTAAAAAATGAGACCTAGGGCTTCCCTGGTGGCACAGTGGTTAAGAATCCACCTGCTAATGCAGGGGACATGGGTTCAAGCCCTGGTCCAGGAAGATCCCACATGCTGTGGAGTAACTAAGCCTGTGCGCCACAACTACTAAGCCTGTGCCCTAGAGCCTGCAAGCCACAACTACTGAGCCCACGTGATACAACTACTGAAGCCTGTGCACCTAGAGCCCATGCTCCACAACAAGAGAAGCCACCACAACGAGAAGCCCATGCATCACAACGAAGAGTAGTCCCCACTCGCCGCAACTAGAGAAAGCCCGTGCACAGCAACAAAGACCCAACGCAGCCAACAATAAATTAAAATTAAAATAAATAAATTTATATTAAAAAAAAGCCTGGGGGGGGGGCGGAAATGAGACATAATGAAACTTAAAAGCTTTTGCACAGCAAAGGAAACCATAACAAGACAAAAAGACAACCCTCAGAATGAGAGAAAATATTTGCAAATGAATCAATGGACAAAGGATTAGTCTCCAAAATATATAAAGAACTCATGCAGTTCAATATTAAAAAAACAAACAACCCAATCCAAAAATGGGCAGAAGACCTAAATAGACATTTCTCCAAAGAAGACATACAGATGGCCAAGAAGCAAATGAAAAGCTGCTCAACATCACTAATTATTAGAGAAATGCAAATCAAAACCACAGTGAGGTATCACCTCACACCGGTAGAATGGGCATCATCAAAAAATCTACAAACAATAAATGCTGGAGAGGGTGTGGAGAAAAGGGAACCATCTTGCACTGTTGGTGGGAATGTAAATTGATACAGCCACTGTGGAGAACAGTATGGAGGTTCCTTAGAAAACTAAAATTAAAATTACCATATGACCCAGCAACCCCACTACTGGACATATACTCTGAGAAAACCATAATTCAAAAAGACACATGTACCCCAATGTTCATTGCAGCACTATTTACAATAGCCAGGTCATGGAAGCAACCTAAATGCCCAATGACAGACAAATGGATAAAGAAGATGTGGTACATATATACAGTGGAATATTACTCAGCCATACAAAGGAATGAAATTGGGTCATTTGTAGAAACATGGATGGACCTAGAGACTGTCATACATAGTGAAGTTAATTCAGAAAGAGAAAAACAAATACTGTATGCTAACACATATATATGGAACCTAGAAAAGTGGTAGAGATGAACTGATTTGCAAGGCAGAAATAGAGACAAAGATGTAGAGAACAAATGTATGGACACCAAGGGGGGAAAGGGGGGTGGTGGTGGTGGTGTAATGAATTGGGAGTCTGGGATTGACATACATACACTAATATGTATAAAATAGATAACTAATAAAAAAATAATAAATTTAAAAATAAAAGAGAAATAATGGGTAAGGATGAGACCAGAGGCCAAACTCAGGATCTGACAAGATGGCTGAGCTGCCCCACAGTGTTATCAAGGAAACCCAGCATTTGCTGGCAGAACTAGTTCCCTTCATTAAAGCAGAATCAGATGAGATAAATGCCCATTATTTTTAATGTGGTCATTGCTGGCCCTCAGGACTCCCCCTTTGAGGGAGGGACTTTTAAAACTTGAACTGTTCCTTCCAGAAAACTACCCTAAAGTACATTCCATGAACAAAATTTGTCATCCTAACATACACAAATTGGGGAGAATATGTTTATATATTTTGAAAGATAAGTGGTTCCCAGCATTTCAAATTCACATAGTTCTGCTATTGATCCAGGCTTTGTAAAATGCTCCCAATCAAGATGATCCATCAGTTAATGATGTAGCTGAGCAGTGGAAGACCACAAAGACTTCTTTCTTTTTTGTTTGCATTTAATGGACACAGTTTAGGAACATTACAGCATAAAGGTCAAGACACCTTTAGTCCTTTGGTGATTAAATGCACATTAGCAAATCTGTGTCTTGTCCTGATTTACTGTTGTAAATCATGAGCAGAGGTCAGAAATATTATCTGGATTGCTGCAAAACATTTAAAAGCAGTGGCCCGTCTCTGCTTTTATTCATTTCCCTTATCATGGTTTAAATCTAAAGCACTGTGAGGGAAGGTAATTGTCAGGGTTAGCTACAGGGGTGTGTGTGTGTTTATTTTATTATTTTTTGAGAGGTGGAGGTAATTTTAATTTTATGGGCTCCTTGCCCACGTTATATGGTGATCTAATTCTACTGGTTAAAATCAGCTAACCAGTTCTTTAGAATATGCTCTCTAGCCAAGTCTAACTTTACTTAGATGCTGTAGATGGACAAGCTTGATTGTTTGAATCAAAATGGGAACACTAAACAAACATCACAGCCTTCACTAATAACACTGTGACTTTGCTGTCAAGTATAGAATTTTCCCTTCAAGAAAAAGCTTGTCACCATTTTGTATGGCTTGTCTGGAAACTTTGGTAAATCTTATGTTGTAGTAAAATATTTTTTGTTTTTTTTAAATTAATTAACTAATTTTTAAAAATTTTAAAGAAGTAATGGGTAAAAACTTCCCAAATGTGATTACAAAAACTTTAGTCTACATATCCAAGAAGTTTAATTAACTCCAAATAGGATAAATACCGAGATAGACACCTAAAAACAGCATAGTAAAACTTCAGAAAGCCAGAGAAAATCTTAAAAGGCAACAAGAGAAAAATGACTAATTGCTTTCAGAGAAAAAGTACAGTTAAAAGCTGATTTCTCACCAAAAAAATGTAGGCCCAAGGCAATAAGATGGCATATTCAAAGTCCTAGAGAAAATGAGTGAAAATATATATATATGGATGGATATATGTGGAATATGTATATGTATACGTATATTTTTTATGTTAATACAAATATTTTATTGAATAAATCAAGTTATCCAAGTATTTAATACAAATATTTTATTGATTAAATCAAGTTACCCGAGAAATTTTAAAATAGCTTTGTTTCAGGTCTTTGCTATATTAGAAAATACTAAGGTTAGTTTTTTTGAAAATACTGCAGATTCCATCTACCCCAACTGAGAGTAGCTAACCTCCCCTTGTCTTAATTTGGGAGATCTCCCTCTGCCCATAATTGAGTGGGAAGCTCTGTCAAAACAGTGGTAGAAATATAAGGAAGCCAAGTGTGTTTGGGTGGAGGATTAAATTCAAATCCCATCTCTCAAGCTAATACAAAATAATTGTAAAATCTGGGGAAAAACACCTAATGGAATATGTCCAATGACCTTTCATCTGTATTCAATTTTTCCTAAACTAGAAGGCCTGGAGTCTATACTCCTTGGTAAATGGGTAGACATTTCCTTGGGCTTTTCTCAACTTTTATTTTTTGATTCACTGAGAGTACAGCCCACACGGATTTAATTTCTCTCCATCTCTGAACCCATCCTCTGTGAAAAAGACATTGAAAATAATCTATGGCATTCCCTTAAACTCATCTGAGCCTTTTGAAACTATGTTCAATCAGCTTAAGGCAGGGAACAATTGTATAAACTTGAACATGGATGTATCAATAACAATACATTATTATAGTCCTATTCAGAAATAATCCTCTTTACTAAAATTTAATTCAGCATCCCTAAGGTTAAAATAGAATTTCAGGTAAGATAAGATTAGTTTTAGTTAAGTTACTTGGAGTTTTAATACTGCTTAGTCCTAGGCACACAGACACGCAAGCATTTTCTAATTTTCTTAAGGAAGCTTGTTTATCTCTAGCTATTTTTTTCTACTGTTCTTAGTTTTTAGATTTTTATTTTTAAAAAATCTTTTTTGAGTATAATTGCTTTAAAATGTTGTGTTAGCTTCTGCTGTATAACAAAGTGAATCAGCTATATGTATACATATATCCCCATATCCCCTCCCTCTTACATGCCCCTCCCACCCTCCTTATTACACCCATCTAGGTGGTCACAAAGCACCGAGCTGACCTCCCTGTGCTATGCAGCTGTTTCCCACCAGCTATCTATTTTACACATGGTAGTGTATATATGTCAATGCTACTCTCTCACTTCGTCCCAGATTATATTTCCCCCTCTCTGTGTCCTCAAGTCCATTCTCTATGTTTGTGTCCTTATCCCTGCCCTGTCCCTAGGTTCATCAGAACCAATTTTTTTAAGATTCCATATATATGTGTTAGCATACGGTATTTGTTTTTCTCTTTCTGACTTCACTCTGTATGACAGACTCAAAGTCCATTCACCTCACTACAAATAACTCAATTTCATTGCTTTTTATGACTGAGTAATATTCCATTGCATATATGTGCCACATCTTCTTTATCCATTCATTTGTTGATGGACACTCTGTTGCTTCCATGTCCTGGCTATTGTAAATAGAGCTGCAATGAACATTTTGGTACATGACTCTTTTTGAATTATGGTTTTCTCAGGGTATATGCCCAGTAGTGGGATTGCTGGGTCATATGGTAGTTCTATTTTTAGTTTTTTAAGGAACCTCTGTACTGTTCTCCAGAGTGGCTGTATCAATTTACATTCCCACCAATAGTGCAAGAGGGTTCCCTTTTCTCCGCACACTCTCCAGCATTAATTGTTTGTAGATTTTTTAATGATGGCCATTATGAGCAGTGTAGGGTGATACCTCATTGTGGTTTTGATTTGCATTTCTCTAATGATTTGATGTTTAGCATCCTCTCATGTGTTTGTTGGCAATCTGTATATCTTCTTTGGAGAACTGTTTATTTAGGTCTTCTGCCCATTTTTGGATGGGGTTTTTTTTTTTTTTTAGATATTGAGCTGCATGAGCTGCTTGTATATTTTGGAGATTAATCCTTTGTCAGTTGCTTCACTTGCAAATATTTTCTCCCATTCTGAGAGTTGTCTTTTTGTCCTGTTTATGGTTTCCTTTGCTGTGGAAAAGCTTTTAAGTTTCATTAGGTCTCATTTGTTTATTTTTGTTTTTATTTCCATTTC
This sequence comes from Balaenoptera borealis, assembly GCF_965194805.1. Lineage (NCBI taxonomy): Eukaryota > Metazoa > Chordata > Mammalia > Artiodactyla > Balaenopteridae > Balaenoptera > Balaenoptera borealis. The sequence goes on from NC_138865.1 coordinate 34,044,195, forward strand.
TCTAGGAGGTGGGTCAAAAGGATCTTGCTGTGGTTTATGTCATAGAGTGTCCTGCCTATGTTTTCCTCTAAGAGTTTTATAGTGTCTGACCTTACATTTAGGTCTTTTATCCATTTTGAGTTTATTTTTGTGTATGGTGTTAGGGAGTGTTCTAATTTCTTTCTTTTACATATAGCTGTCCAGTTTTCCCAGCACTGCATATTGAAGGGGATATCTTTTCCCCAATGTATATTCTTCCCTCCTTTGTCATACGTTAGGTGACCATAGGTGTGTGGGCTTCTCTCTGGACTTTCTATTGTATTCCATTGACTGATATTTCTGTTTTTGTGCCAGTACCATACTATCTTGATTGCTGTACCTTTGTAGCATAGTCTGAAATCAGGGAGCCTGAATCCTCCAGTTCCATTTTTCTTTCTCAAGATTGCTTTGGCTATTCGGGGTCTTTTGTGTTTCCATACAGATTGTGAAATTTTTTGTTCTACTTCTGTGAAGAATGCCATTGGTAGTTTGATAGGGATTGCACTGAATCTGTAAATTGCTTTGGGTAATATAGTCATTTTCACAATGTTGATTCTTCCAATCCAGGAACATGGTATATCTCTCCATCTGTTTGTACCATCTTTAATTTCTTTCATCAGTGTCTTACAGTTTTCTGCATACAGATCTTTTGTGATTCATGGTTGTACTATCCCTTAATTTGTTTCTATATGTACCCCAATAATTCACCAGTAAAACAAAGGTTATTACAACTAATCTGTCCAAATATTAAACTAGACTTCTATCTTCTGGAGTTGCACATAAAACTTGAGAAAACATTAAACCCATAGGTTTTAAAATTGCCATTATCAAATTTTCCTTTGGGTTTTAAAATGTTTAATTTCACAATACACATTTTAAAAGTTTCTGCATTGTTACATTATTGCTGTATCAACCCATGATCTTTCTCCATTATGAAAATGTTTAACAGTATCTCTTTTCTAAATCAAGAGTTCTAAACATGTTAAACACACTTTTTTAAAAATGGCAGAAATATTCACCTTTTCCTTGCTTACTGACTGCTGACACTCTTATTTCTAATCCAGTTCTGAAGTTATAAAGCTGATAGTCAATAAAAACTGGTGTTAAGCTAGTAACTAATTAAATCTGCAATTCTGCAACAACAACAACAAAAAAGAGAAATGGGGCAGCTGAGGAGCAAGGCTGTCACGTGGGCTGTCCTCAACCCCAAAGACCAGGGAGGGCAGGGCTGGTTCCTGGGAAGAACTGGGTCTCAGGGCTCCCTAGGCACTGCCCAAACTGGCTAGGCCAGGAGTGGGGCAGGAAGTGAGAGGCCAGGCCCAGCAAGAGGAGTGGGAGGAGCTGCAAATTGGAGCCCAAAGGAAGAAGGGGCTTTCTCCAAGGTCACACCCTAGAAGATAAGGCAGTGCAGAGTCTGCAAACAAAGCCTTGCTTCTGAAAAAAAATCTTTCAGTTTGTTAATATGGTGTATCACATTGATTGATTTGCATATATTGAAGAATCCTTGCATCCCTGGGATAAACCCCACTTGATCATGGTGCATGATCCTTTTAGTGTGCTGTTGGATTCTGTTTGGTAGTATTTTGTTGAGGATTTTTGCATCTATATTCATCAGTGATATTGGTCTGCAATTTTCTTTTTTTTTTTTTTTTTGTAGTATCTTCATCTGGTTTTGGTATCAGGGTGATGGTGGCCTCGTAGAATGAGTTTGGGAGTGTTCCTTCCTCTGCAAATTTTTGGAAGAGTTTGAGAGGGATGGGTGTTAGCTCTTCTCTAAATGTTTGATAGAATTCACCTGTGAAGCCGTCTGGTCCTGGGCTTTTGTTTGTTAGAAGATTTTTAATCACAGTCTCAATTTCAGTGCTTGTGATTTGTCTGTTCATATTTTCTATTTCTTCCTGGTTCAGTCTGCAGAGGTTGTGCTTTTCTAAGAATTTGTCCGTTTCTTCCAGGTTGTCCATTTTATTGGCATATAGTTGCTTGTAGTAATCTCTCAGGATCCTTGGTGTTTCTGTAGTGTCAGTTGTTACTTCTCCTTTTTCATTTCTAATTATGTTGATTTGAGTCTTCTCCCTTTTTTTCTTCATGAGTCTGGCTAAACGTTTATCAATTTTGTTTATCTTCTCAAAGAACCAGCTTTTAGGTTATTGATCTTTTCTATTGTTTGCTTCATTTCTTTTTCATTTATTTCTGATCTGATCTTTATGAGTTCTTTCCTTCTGCTAACTTTGGTGGGTTTTTTTGTTCTTCTTTCTCTAATTGCTTTAGGTGTAAGCTTAGGTTGTTTATTTGAGATTTTGCTTGTTTCTTGAGGTAATATTGTATTGCTATCAACTTCTCTCTTAGAACTGCTTTTTCTGCATCCCATAGGTTTTGGGTTGTCGTGTTTTCATTGTTACTTATTTCTAGGTATGTTTTGATTTCCTCTCTGATTTCTTCAGTGATCTCTTGGTTTTTTAGTAATGTATTTTTAGCCTCTATATGTTTGTATTTTTTACAGTTTTTTTCCTGTAATTGATATCTAGTCTCATATCGTTGTGGTCAGAAAAGCTACTTGATACGATTTCAATTTTCTTAAATTTACCGAGGCTTGATTTGTGACCCAAGATATGATCTACCTTGGAGAATGTTCCATGAGCACTTGAGGAGAAAGTGTATTCTGTTGTTTTTGGACCGATTGTCTTATAAATATCAGTTAAGTCCATCTGGTCTAATGCATCATTTAAAGCTTGTGTTTCCTTATTTATTTTCATTTTGGATGATCTGTCTATTGATGAAAGTGGGGTGTTAAAGTCCCCTACTATGATTGTGTTACTGTTGATTTCCCCTCTTATGGCTGTTAGCATTTGCCTTATGTATTGAGGTGATCCTATGTTGAGTGCATAAATATTTACAATTGTTATATCTTTGTCTTGGATTGATCTCTTGATCATTATGTAGTGTCCTTCTTTGTCTCTTGTAAAAGTCTTTATTTTAAAGTGTATTTTGTCTGATATGAGAAATGCTACTGCAGCTTTCTTTTGATTTCCATTTGCATGGAATATCTTTTTCTATCCCCTTGCTTTCAGCCTGTATGTGTCCCTAGGTCTGAAGTGGTTCTCTGTAGACTGCATATACACAGGTTGTTGTTGTTGTTGTTTTGGTATCCGTTCAGCTAGTCTATGTCTTTTGGTTGGAACATTTAATCTATTTACACTTAAGGTAATGATCGATATGCATGTTCCTATTACCATTTTCTTTACTGTTTTGGTTTTTTTTTTTTTTGTAGGTTTTTTCTTTTTTGTTTTGTTTCCTGCCAAGAGAATTTCCTTTAGCATTTGTTGTAATGCTGGTTTGGTGGCGCTGAATTCTTTTAACTTTTGCTTGTCTGTAAAGCTTTTGATTTCTCTGTCAAATCTGAATGAGATCCTTGCGGGGTAGAGTAATCTTGGTCGTAGGTTTTTCCCTTTCATCACTTTAAATATGTCCTGCCACTTGCTTCTGGCTTGCAAAATTTCTGCTGAAAGATAGCTGTTAACCTTATGGGGACTCCCTTGTATGTTATTTGTTGTTTTTCCCTTGCTGTTTTTAATAGTTTTTCTTTGTATTTAATTTTGGATAGTTTGATTAATATATGTGTTGGAGTGTTTCTCATTGGATTTATCCTGTATGGGAATCTCTGCACTTCCTGGACTTGATTGACCATTTCCTTTCCCATGTTAAGGAAGTTTTCAACTATTTGAAGTTCAAATATTTTCTCAGACCATTTATTTTTCTCTTCTCCTTCTGCGATACCTATAAAGAGAATGTTGGTGGGTTTAATGTTGTCCCAGAAGTCTCTGAGACTGTTCTCAATTCTTTTCATTCTTTTTTCTTTATTCTGCTCTGTGGCAATTATTTCCACTATTTTATCTTCCAGGTCACTTATCCGTTCTTCTGCCTCAGTTATTCTCCTATTGATTCCTTCTAGAGAAGTTTTAATTTCACTTTTTGTGTTGTTCATGATTGTTTGTTAGCTCTTTAGTTCTTCTAGGTCCTTGTTAAATGTTTCCTGTATTTTCCATTCTATTTCTAAAATTTTGGATCATCTTTACTATTATTATTACTTTTTAAAAATTTATTTATTTATTTATGGCTGTGTTGGGTCTTTGTTTCTGTGTGAGGGCTTTCTCTAGTTGCGGCAAGCGGGGGCCACTCTTCATCACAGTGCACAGGCTTCTTACTATCGTGGCCTCTCTTGTTGTGGAGCACAGGCTCCAGATGCGCAGGCTCAGCAATTGTGGCTCACGGGCCCAGTTGCTCCGCGGCATGTGGGATCCTCCCAGACCAGGGCTTGAACCCGTGTCCCCTGCATTGGCAGGCAGATTCTCAACCACTGCACCACCAGGGAAGCCCCTCATCTTTACTATTATTATTCTGAATTCTTTTTCAGGTAGACTGCCTATTTCCTCTTCATTTGCTTGGTCTGGTGGCTTTTTACCTTGCTCCTTCATCTGCTGCATATTTCTCTGTCTTTTCATTTGTTTAATTAACTGTGTTTGGGGTCTCCTTTTTGTAGGCCACAGGTTCGTAGTTCCCGTTGTTTTTGGTGTCTCTCTCCAGTGGGTGAGGTTGGTTCAGTGGCTTGTGTAAGCTTCCTGGTGGAGGGGACTGGTGCCTGTGTTCTGGTGGGAGAGACTGAATCTTCTCTTTCTGGTGGACAGGACCATGTCCGATCATGCATTTTGGGGTGTCTGTGAACTTAGTATGACTTAGGCAGCCTGTGTGATAATGGGTGGGTTTGTGTTCCTGTCTTGCTGGTTGTTTGGCATTGGGCATCCAGCATTGGAGCTTGCTCGCTGTTTGGTGGAGCTGGGTCTTAGTGTTGAGATGATCTCTTGGAGAGCTCTCTCCAATTGATATTATGTGAAGCTGGGGGGTTTCTGGTGGTCCAATGTCTTGGACTCGGCTCTCCCACCTTGTAGGCTCTGTCCTGACACTGAGCCAGAGCACCAAGACACCATCAGCCTCACAGCACAGAAGAAAAGGAAGAAAATAAAATAAAATAAAATAAAATAAAATAAAATAATCTAATATAAATAAAATAAAATATTAAAATAAATAACATTAAAAAATAAAAAAGTTAAAAATAAATAAATAAAGAAGAGAGCAACCAAACCAATAAACAAATCCACCAATGATAACAAGCACTAAAAACTAAACTAAGATAAGCATAAATATCAGAAACAAATCAGTCACAGACAACAAATCCCAAGTCTACTGTTGCTCTCAAAGTCCACCGCCTCAATTTTGGGACATTTTTTGTCTATTCAGGTATTCCACAGATGCTGGGCTCATCAAGTTGATTGTGGGGATTTAATCCACTGCTCCTGAGGCTGCATGGAGAAATTTCCCTTTCTCTTCTTTATTCGCACTGTTCCTGGGGTTCAGCTTTCATTTTGTCCCTGCCTCTGAGTGTAGGTTGCCCTCAGGCATCTTTTCCCCACCCAGACAGGAGGGGGTTAAAGCAGTGGCTGATTAGTCCTCTCTTGTTCTCTCAGGCCAAGGTGAAGGAGGGGTACAGTAGTCATAATTGGAATATGGGGCAAGCCTGCAGTGGCAAGGCCAGTGCGACACTGCAACAGCCTGAGTTGCACCATGTGTTCTCCCAGGGAAGTTGTCCCTGGATATTGGGACTGTGGCAGTGGAGTGCGCACAGCCTCATGGGCGGGGGTGTGTGGGTAGTGACCTGTGCTTGCACACAGGATTCTTGGTGGCAGGGGCAGCAGCATTAGCTTTTCATGCCTGTCTCTGGTGTCTGAGTGGATAGCTGTGGCTCATGCCCATCTCTGGAGCTCACTTAGGAGGTGCTCTGCCTTCTGTAGGCACACAAGGAAGGACTCCCCTCTCCTCACACACTCCAAAACAATGGTATCTTGCCTCTTCAGCAGGTCCAGACTTTTTCCCTGACTCCCTCCTGGCTAATTGTGGCACACTATCTCCCTTCAGCCTGTCTTCAGGCAGCCAAACCCAGTCCTCTCCCTGGAATCTGACTTCCGAAGCCTGAGCCTCAGCTCCCAGCCCCCACCTGCCCCAGCAGGTGAGGAGACAAGTGTCTCAGTCTGGCGAGTGCTGGTGAGGATTGGTGAGAGCACCAATGGCTCTGAAGCGTTCTCCCCGCCCACCCCCCATCTTCGCCAGTGAAGCAGCTTCCTAGTGTGTGGAAACTTTTCCTCCTTCACAGCTCCCTCCCAGAGTTGCAGGTTCCATCCCTATTCTTTTGTCTCAGTTTTTTCTTTTCTCTTCCACATGTAGATGTACTTTTGATGTATTTGTGGGGAGGAAGGTGATTTCCACATCTTACTCCTCCACCATCTTAAAGGTCCCCTCTGTATGTATATATATTGTTATTTTTTCTCTTTATTGTTTTCTTTGGCTTAAAATATATTTTATTGCAATAAATGAAAACTTACAAACTGTATATTAGGGTTTATAACAGTTGTAATAGATATTACAATAAGAGCATAAAGAAGAAAAGAAAAAATAGAGCTACATAAATCATAATTTCTATATTTTACTGGAATTAAATTAGTAGTAATCTGATAAATTAAAATGCATATTATAATCATAGAGCAACCACTAAGAAAGTAACTCAATAATAAAGTAAAACAATAACAAAAAACAAACTGAAGTGGTATAATAAAAAATATTCACTTGACATGAAAGAAGGCAGTAAAGAAAATCAAAGGAATAAAAGTTCAATGAGATATTTAGAAATCATATAGCAAAATGGCAAATATAAATCCAACAACATCAATCATTACATTAAATGTGAATAGACTAAAAACTCAAATTGAAATGATTGTAAGACTGGATTAAAGTAAGATAAAAGATCTAAATATATGTTGTCTATGGGTGACATACTTTAGATTCAATGATGAAAATAGCTTGTAAGTAAATATGGAACAAGAGATACCATTCAAGAGAGCTGGAATCAAACAAACTCTCAAACAAAATATACATTAAGACAAAATATTAGTAGAGACAATTAGGAATCTTTCAAAATGATAAAATTAGTAATTTATGTGGAAGATATAATAATTATAAAAATATGCACATCTAACAGCAGAGGCCCAAAATTATAAAACAAAACTTGGTAGTATTGAAAGAGGAAATAGGTAATTCAAAAATAATAGTTGAATAATTCAACACCACAATCTCGATAATTAATAGAACAATTAGACAAAATGTCAGCAAGCATATAGAAGACTTTATAACACTATTAACAAACCTGAGCTAAAATGACATCTTTAGAACACTTCACCTAACAACAGAATACACATTACTAAAAGCAGAGATAGATCAATGCTAAATAGAACAATGCTAATGCAGAAACTGAGTCTCAGTAAATTTAAAAGGATTAAAATCATATAAAATATGATATTTGACCATAAAATAATTTAACTAGAAATCAACAAAAAGAAACTTGATATATACTCAAATATTTAAAAATTAAACCACACACTTATAAATAACACATGGGTCAAGAAAAAATCACAAGGGAAATTAGACAATATTGTGAAAGAAAAGAAAACAAAAACACGGTGAATCAAAATTGATGAGATTCACTAAAGCAGTGCTTGAAGAGAAATTTATAGCTTTAAAGCCTATGTATAAAAAGAAGAAAAGTCTCAAATAAAAAACCTAAAATTCTACTGTTACCAAGCCCAAGATTGTTCTGCTCACCACACAATAAGCCAAACAAGGAATAACGCTTTTAATCAGAAAGCTAGCAGACCAAGAAGATGGCAAGCTAGTGTCTCAAAAAAACCATCTTCCCTCAGTCCGAATTCAGGTTCCTTTTATACAGAAGAGAGGGAGGAGGAGGGGCCCACTGTGGCACCGATCAATGGCTAAGTGGAACCACTAACGGTTGTTCATTGACAGTTGTTCAATAATGGTCGCTTGCTTGGGGAAGGGGCTCACTGTGACACCGACCAATGGCTGAGTGGGGCTGCTATAGCTTGTGCTTGCCCTGCCCCTATTATGCTACTTTAAAAACTAGAAGAAAAGTTAAACAAACAGTGCTAGCAGAAGTAAGGAAATAATGAAGATTAGAGTGAAATCAGTAAAAGAAAAAACAGAGAAACAATACAAAAATCAATCAACCCCAAAGGTGGCTGTTTGAAAAAAATCAAAGAAATTGAAAATCTTTATCTAAACTGACTATGAAAAAGAGAAAAGATAATTTATTAGCATCTGATATGAAAGAGGTGACATCACTACTGACCATGCAGAAATTAAAAGTATTAAAAAGAATAGTATGAAGAACCTTAAGCTAACATATTAGATCAAGTGAACAAATTCTGAGAAAGACCCAAAATACAAGAACTGACACAGGAAGAAGTCAAAAATCTATAACAAGCAAATAAATTTTATTAGTAATTTAAAATTTTCCCATAATGAAAAGCTCAGGTCCAGATGACTTCATTAGTGAATGCTATCAAATATTTAAAGAAGAAATAACACCAATCCTTCATAAAATTTTTTAGAATATAGAGGAAGAGTAAATACTTACCAACTCACTCAATGAGATCAATAGCACCTAGATATCAAAGTCAGACAAAGATATTACAAGAAAGGAAAACTATGAACTATTATCCTTCATAAACGTACAGGTAAAATTCTAAACAAAGTAAATCTACCAACGTATAACATGGGGAGAAGTTATCCCAGAAATGCAAGATTGATTTAGCATACAAAAATCAATTAATGACAGTCCAGCACATAAAGAATTTGGAAATTGTAACTCCCATACTCAAATAAGAAAAAAGCTGAACAAACTAAGATCCAACTCTTCTTAAATCCGTCAGTGAACTAAGATGACAAGACAAAGCATTGCCCCCAAAATGGAGATACTGACAGGAGGATAGAGAATCACAAATTACCACAGAAGCCTAGGAGCAGAAACCTCTGTGAACACCAGTACGAGGGTACAAAATATTTAAATGTAATTGACAAATTGCTGGAGGCCCTCTATGGACAAGTTTGAGAGTTAAAAATGCCAGGGAAGACCAGTCTTAAGGGAGGCCACACAACTTTTGTGTTTTACCTCCAGGAGCCCTACCTGGCTCTCACAATGAATATCTGAGAAAATTCCCCTCATCCTTCTAGAAAGAAAAGGGGGAAAAGGAGCCATTTTGAAATGCATACACGGCATTGTGTTCTGAATAAGGCCTTCTATCAAGAGAAACGGTTTGCAAAACCATAACTGACTGGGCCTAACTGAACAGGGGAAGGAACGTACACAACTCCAGCTCCATCTAGCCTTCCACATGGGAGATGGAAAAAACTGAGAAGCACTTGTGAAAGTCACAGCTCAGGGTCACAGGAACACTAAAAGACTGAGACTTAAGCATAAGCTATAGACCACTTCCCTTCCCCCTCATAATGTACAGCCTCATCAATAGGGCTCCTGTTTAATAACAAGAGAGTACAACTGAAAGAACTGCATGTCTCAAACCTTATTTAAAACAGGCAGTTTGCAAATGACATGATACTATACATAGAAAATTCTGAAGATGCCACCAGAAAACTACTAGAGTTAATCAACGAATTTAGAAAAGTCGCAGGATACAAAATTAATACACAGAAATCTCTTGCATTCCTATACACTAACAATGAAAAAATCAGAAAGAGAAATTAAGGAAGCAATCCCATTTACCACTGCAACAAAAAGAATAAAATACCTAGGAAAAAACCTACCTAAGGAGGCAAAAGACCTGTATGCAGAAAACTATAAGACACTGATGAAAGAAATCAAAGATGATACAAACAGATGGAGAGATATACTATGCTCTTGAATTGGAATAATCAGCATTGTGAAAATATATTACCCAAAGCAATTTACAGATTCAGTGCAATCCCTATCAAACTACCAATGGCATTTTTCACAGAAGTAGAACAAAAAATTTCACAATTTGTATGGAAACACAAAAGACCCCAAATAGCCAAAGCAATCTTGAGAAAGAAAAACGGAGCTGGAGGAATCAGGCTCCCTGTCTTCCGACTATACTACAAAGCTACAGTCATCAAAACAGTATGGTACTGGCACAAAAGCAGAAATATAGATCAGTGGAACAGGGTAGAAAGCCCAGGGATAAACCCACACACATATGGTCATCTTATCTTTGACAAAGGAGGCAAAAATATACAATGGAGAAAAGACAGCCTCTTCAATAATTGGTGTTGGGAAAACTGTATAGCTACATGTAAAAGCATGAAATTAGAACACTCCCTAACACCATACACAAAAATAAAATCAAAATGGATTAAAGACCTAAAAGTAAGACCAGATACTACAAAAATCTTAGAGGAAAACATAGGCAGAACACTCTATGACATAAATCAGAGCAAGACCTTTTTTGACCCACCTCCTAGAGTAATGAAAATAAAAACAAAAATAAACAAATGGGACCTAATGAAACTTAAAAGCATTTGCACAGCAAAGGAAACCATAAACGAAACGAAAACACAACCCTCAGAATGGGAGAAAATATTTGCAAATGAAGCAACTGACAAAGGATTAATCTCCAAAATACACAAGCAGCTGATGCAGCTCAATATCAAAAAAACAAACAACTCAATCCAAAAATGGGCTGAAGACGTAAATAGACATTTCTACAAAGAAGACATACAGATGGCCAAGAGGCACATGAAAAGATGCTCCATGTCACTAATTATTAGAGAAATGCAAATCAAAACTACAATGAGGTATCACCTCACACCGGTCAGAATGACCATCATCAAAAAATCTACAAACAATAAATGCTGGAGAGGGTGTGGAGAAAAGGGAACCCTCCTGCACTTTTGGTGGGAACATAAATTGATACAGCCACTATAGAAAACAGTATTGAGGTTCCTTAAAAAACTAAAAATAGAATTACCATATAGCTGAGCAATCCCACTACTGGGCATATACCCTGAGAAAACCATAATTCAAAAAGACGCACGTACCCCAATGTTCATTGCAGCACTATTTACAATAGCCAGGATATGGAAGCAACCTAAAAGTCCATTGACAGATGAATAGATAAAAGAAGATGTGGTACATATATACAATGGAATATTACTCAGCCATAAAAAGGAATGAAATTGAGTCATTTGTAGTGAGGTGGATGGACCTAAAGTCTGTCATACAGAGTGAAGTAAGTTAGAAAGAGAAAAACAAATACTCTATATTAACACATATATATGAAATCTAGAAAAATGATACTGATGAACCTAGTGGCAGGGCAGAAATAGAGATGCAGACATAAAGAATGGACTTGAGGACACGGTGGGGAAGGGGAGGCTGGGAAGAAGTGAGAGAGTAGCATTGATATATATACACTACTATGTGTAAAATAGATAGCTAGTGGGAAGCTGCTGCATAGTACAGGGAGAGCAGCTCAGTGCTTTGTGAGGACCTAGAGGAATGGGGTGGGGAGGGTGGGAGGGAGGCTCAAGAGGGAGGGGATATATATGTATACATATAGCTGATTCACTTTTTGTACAGCAGAAACTAACAGAACATTGTAAAGCAATTATGATCCAGTAAAGATTTTTTTTTTTTTTAAAGAAGTCTCTAGGAAAACCTAAAGATAATGGGAGAGGTAAAAACATGGACACCATAGGAAATTTTAGTCCTGGACACCTACAGCTACAGCAAACACTAAACACAGACTAACTCTTAGCCAGATAAACGAAACCCCACACTAAAAGCCTGTTTACCTCAGTATTATTTTACCCAGTACATCATGTTTTACTTTCAGGAAAAAAAAAAAAAATGCATACTGAAAGAAAACAACCAGTTTGAAGAGACAGAGGAGAACCAGAACCAGACTCAGATATGGCAGAGATGTTGGAATTATCAGACCAGGAATTTAAAGCAACTGTGATATATATGCTAAGAGATCTAATGTGAAAAAGTGAACAACATACATGAACATATGGGTGATGTAAGCAGAGAGAAGTAAGATGTAAAATACCACATACTGTATGATTCCATTTCTATGAAAGGTTCAGAAAAAGGTGGTGATTAACTGCAAACCAGCAAGAGAAAGAAATCTTTTTGGAATGATGGAAATGTTCTGAAACTGGATTGCGTAAATAATTATACATCTTTATAAATTTACTTCAAAAAATCATTAAGATGTAGACTTTATGGGACTTCCCTTGTGGTACGGTGGTTAAGAATCTGCCTGCCAATGCAGGGGATACAGGTTCGATCCCTGGTCTGGGAAGGTCCCACATGCCATGGAACAACTAAGCCCATGTGCCACAACTACTGAGTCTGTGCTGTAGAGCCCGTGAGTCACAACTACTGAGGCCATGTGCCACAACTACTGAAACCCACACACCTAGAGCCCATGCTCTGCAACAAGAGAAGCCACCACAAGGAGAAGCCCACACACCACAATGAAGAGTAGCCCCCGCTCACTGCAACTAGAGAAAGCCCATGCGCAGCAACGAAGACCCAATGCAGCCAAAAATAAATAAATAGATAAATAAATAATAAAATTTATTTTTTTAAAATGATGTAGACTTTAAATAGGTTAATTTTATCATATGTAAACTATACCTCAATAAATATGTTTGAAAAAACCTCTAGAGAGTCTATTTATTCTGTGGTTCACTCCAGTAAGCCATAATTTTGAAATCTCCTCAGATGATTCCTGTGTGAAATCAAGGTTGAAAACCACTGCTTTAGACCTGGGTTAGCCCATCTGTTTAAATTTTCAAAAGTAATAAACAGATTGTCTTTCCAAGCATCACAAAAAATCCTAGCTCTTATCAAACTGAAGTGAATGTTAACTAAAGAAAGAATTTCATCATCAACTCCTCTCTATATAAACTGGGTTTTATTGTTCCAAAGTGTATGTCATCCTCAAGTTTACATCTACCTACCATTTACAGCATATATGTAACTGACCTGTCTCTACCAGGGCAACTTATTTAATTTTGATTACTGTGAGATTAATGCCAACAAGACTGATGAGGGCTGTCAGCAGCTTTTCTAATGATGATGAAGGTCACATCCATCTCTCTTCTCAGAGAAAAACATTTGATTGACTTCAACCATTTAGTGGCCTAAAAACACTTCTGAGATGGCTGAGAGAAAATTATAATTTCAAAGTTGAAAGCAAACATTTTCTATTTCAATCTCTTTTAAACAAAAAACTCATTTTCTCCCATTTTAAACTAAGAACTCCATTTTACTCTCCATTTTTTCCCAATACCTAAAATAATTTATCAGCCACACTTAAATTAATAAAATTCAGATTCCACACTGTGTTTTCCTACCTTCTTGCCCCGATCCCTCCTGCAATATACTGCTCTTTTAAAAGCTTTATTTTCAAAGGGGATGGCAGCAAAATGGCAGACTCAAAAGTTCTAAGCTCTCATTCTCTCACAGAAAAATTTTTTTAAAGCAGAATCTGAAACAGTTTTGTCAGAGCTCTGAAAAAAAGTAAAAGATTCACAGCGACAAAGAAAATGTCCAATCAAGAAAAATCATCTTCAAAATGTAAGGAAAACTATGTGGCATTTTTACTCACCCTTGTGCCAACACCTTCTCAGCAGAGTGGCAGCCCCTGTCTCTAAGAGGTAACATCACAGTTCCCAGTTATTCCTTGTGAACCAGAGGAAGCTGACTTTATTTGCAAATTATTGTGTGCATCTATTCTAACCTATCTAGGGGATACCTGAATGGCTGATGTAAGATGCTCATCTCTATTTTTCCTAACTCAGAACTCAAGTATAAAAATGATAGGTACTACTTATACAGACCCACAGTGACTAAGGCAAGAGATTCCAGGTGAAGACATACAAAAGACCATGTGATAGCTGGCTGCACTCCCTGGGGAAAGATATGACTTGAGTTCAAGTCAGATCCAGCTATCCCACCAAAGCTACTGGACACATACAGACTGTACAGGGACACTCCCAGACAAGAACACCCCTTCAAGATTGCAGTAGGTAACTGTTGAACCTAATTTCATAGAGACAGAGAAAATTAACCAAAATTGGAAGACAGAGGATTTTGTTTTTATGAAAAGAGAAAATGAAAACCCCTGAAAAAACAATTAATGAAACAATAAACAATTTACCAGGCAAAGAGTTTGAAGCATTAGTAGTAAGAATGCTAACTGAATTAGGGGGAAATAAATAAACACAGTGAGAATTTTAATAAGGAACTAGAAAATACAAAAATGAACCAGTCAGAATTGAAGAGTTCATTACAATAACTGAAATGAAAAACATGTTAGAAAAAATTAACAGCAGACTAGGTGTTACAGAAGTATACATAAGTGATCTGGAAGATAGAATGATGGAAATCACTCAACCAGAAAAACAAAAAGAGAAACAAATTAAACAATAAAATAAGAACATTTTAAGGGACCTCAATGATAACATCAAACATACCAAAATTTCCATTATAGGAGTCCCAGAAGGAGAAAAAAGACAATGAGGTCAAAACGTATTTGATGAAATTATGGCTGGAAACTTCCCAAATGTGAAGAAAGAAACATATCCAGGTACAGGAAGCACAAAGGGTCCCAAACAAGAAGAACCCAAACAGATCCATACCAAGACATATAATTAAAATGGCAAAAGTTAAAGATAAAGAGAGGATTGTAAAAAGCAGCAAGAGGAAAACAGTCATATATAAGGGAACCCCCATATGGCTGTCAGCTGATTTTTCTGCAGAAATTTTTCAGGCCAGGAGTGGCATGATATATTCAAAGTGATGAAAGGGAAAAACCTGCAATCTAGGGTACACTACTTAGCAAGATTATCATTTAGAGTAGAAGGAGAGATAAAGAACTTCTCAGACAAGCAAAAACTAAAATAGTTTGTCAATACTGAACCAACCTTTAAGGAAATGCTAAAGGGTTTTCTTTTCATGGAAAAGAAAATGCTACAACAAGAAGCAAATATCTATAGGGAATGGAAAATTCCACTAGTAAAGCCAAATATATAGTAAAGGCTGAGGGTCAAACATTTAAATAAGCTAGTACAAAGATTAAAAGCCAAAATATATTGTAAAATCAACTCTAACTACAAAAATCAGTAAAGGGATGAACATGAAGTTGTAAAATATAACATCAAAAACACAAAATATGTAGGAGGGGAGTAAAAAATGTAGATCTTTTAGAGTGTGTTTGAACTTAAATGACTACCAGTTTAAAATAAGTAGTCATAGTTACAAATCAGCTTACATGAACTCCATCATAAGCACAAATCAAAAACATAGGGATGCATAAAAACTAGATAGAAAGGAACAAAAGCATACCACTAAAGAAAATCACCAAGCTACGAGGGAAGAAACTAAAAGTACAAGAAAAGAATAGAGAAGAACTATAAAAACAACCAGAAAACAAGTAATCAAATGGTAATAAGCACATAGCTATCAATGATTATTTTAAATGTCAATGGACTAAGTGCTCCAATCAAAACACATAGGTGGCTGATTGGATAAAAATGTGACCCATCTGTACTCTACTTACAAGAGACTCACTTCAGAGCTAAAGACACACAGACTGAAAGTGAAGGTATGGAAAAAGATATTACATGCAAATGGAAATGAAAAGGAAGCTGGATAGCAATACTCATCTAAGACAAAGTAGACTTTAAAACAAAGTCTATAACAAAAGACAAATAAAGGAATTATTAATAATAAAGGTACTGATACAAAAAGACAATATAACATTTGTTAACATGTATGCACCTAATATAGGAACACCTAAATATATAAAGCAAATATTAACAGACATAAAGGAAAAATTTGGCAATAATACAATAAATAGTAAGAGACTTTAACATCTCACTTACATCAATGGACAGATCATCCAGACAGAAAATCAGTAAGGAAACAGTGGTCTTAAATAATACATTAGACCCGTTGGACTTAACAATATCTACAAGACATTCCATCTAAAAACAGAAGAATACACACTCTTTTCAATTGCACATAGAACATTCTCTAGGATAGATCACATGCTAGGACACATAACAAGTCTCAACAAATTTAAGAGGATAGAAATTATATCAAGCATTTTTTCCTGACCCCAATGATATGAAACTAGAAATCAATTACAGGAAGAAAAATGGCAAAAACACAAATACATGGAAAGTAAACAACATGCCACTAATAAAGCAATGTGTCAATGAAGAAGCCAAAGAGGGAATCAGAAAATACCTCAAGAAAAGTGAAAATAAAAACACAACTTTCCAAAATCTTTGGATTTTGGAAAGCAAAAGCAGTTCTAAGAGGAAAGTTTATAGCAATACAGGCTTAACCCGAAAAACAAGAAAAATCTTAAATAAACAATCTTACCTACCATCTAAAGGAATTAGAAAAAAAAATAAAAGAACAAACCCAACGTCAGCAGAAGAAAGAAACTAATAATGATCAGAGAGGAAATTTAATAAAATAGAGACCAAAATATATACATAAAAGATTAATGAAACAAAAAACCTGTTTTTTGAAAAGATAAACAAAATTAATAAGCTTTTAGCCCAGTTCATTAGGAAAAAGGCAGGAGCCAAATTTTTAAAAAAGATGTGAAAGAGGAGAAATTACAACCAATATCACAGAGATACAAAAAATTCATAAGAGAAATCTATGAACCATTATTTGCCAACAAACTGGACAACATAGAAGAAATAGATAAATTTCTAGAAACATACAATCTTCCAAGATTGAATCAGAAATAAATAGACAATCTGAACAGAATGATCTCTAACAGTAAAATTGAATTAGTAACAAAGAAAAAAAAATTCCAAGAAGCAGAAGTCCAGGACTTCATGGCTTCACAAGGGAAGACTACCAAACATTTAAAGAAGAGCTAATGCCTATCCTTCTCAAAATATTCCAAAAATTGAAGAGAAGGGGACACTCCCTAATTCATTCCACTAGGCCACCATTACCCTAATATCAAAGCCAGACAAAAACTACAAAAATGAAAATTACAAGCCCAAATTTCTGATAAATACAGAGGCAAAAATCATCAACAAAACATTATAAAATCAAATTCAGCAATATATAAAAAGGATCACATGCCATGATCAGGTAGGATTTATTCTATGGATGTAAGGATAGTTCAACATTTGAAAATCAATCATGTGATACACCACAATGACAAAAGAAAAGGTAAAAGTCACATGATCATCTCAATAGACACAGCAAAAGAATTTGACAAAATTCAACATGAATTCTTAATAAAAATTCTCAGCAAAGTTGGTATAGAGGGAACATATCTCAACATGATAAAGGTCATTTATGACAAACCAACAGCTAACATCATACTCAGTGTTGAAAAGCCAAAAGCTTTTCTTCTAATATCAGAAACAAGACAAGAATGCTCACTCTTACCACTTCTATTTAACACCGTATTGGAAGTCCTACCCACAGCAAGCAGAAAAGAAAAAGAAATAAAAGGCATCCGAATTGGAACAGAAGAAGTAAAGCTGTCACTATTTGCAGATGACATGATACTATACATAGAAAACCCTAAGGCCTCCACCAAAAAAACTATTAGAACTAATAAATGAATTCAGTGAAGTTGCAGGATGAAAGATTAATTTACAGAAATCTGTTGCTTTTCTATACGCTAATAATGAACTACCAGACAGAGAAAACAAGAAAACAATCCCAGTTAAAATTGCATCGAAAAGGATAAAATACCTAGGAATAAACTTAACCAAGGAAGTGAAAGATCTATTCTCTGAAAACTACAAAACATTGATGAAAGAATTTGAAGATGATACGAAGAAGTGGAAAGAGATTCCATGCTCATGAATTAGAAGAATTCGTATTGTGAAAATGTCCTTACTATCCAAAGCAATCTACATATTTAATGCATAAACAAATGGGATCTAACTTAAAATCTTTCTACACAGCAAAGGAAACCATTGACAAAACAAAAAGACAACCTACTGAATGGAGGAGGATATTTGCAAATGATATGACTAATATGGGGTAAATATCTAAACTCTATAAACAGCTCATACAACTCAATATCAAAAAACTCCAAAAAACTGATTAAAAAATGGGCAGAAGATCTGAATAGACATTTTTTCCAGAGAAGACATGTAGATGGCCAACAGGCACATGAAAAGATGCTCAACTTCGCTAATCATCAGAAAAATGCAAGTCAAAACCACAAAACATCAAAATCACTTCACAGCTGTCAAAATGGCTATCATCAAAAAGACCACAAATAACAAATGTTGGTGAAGATGTGGAGAAAAGGGAACACTTGTACATTGTTGGTGGGAATGTGTAATAAATTTGTACAGCCATTATGGAAAATAGCATAGAGTTTCCTCAAAAAATTAAAATAACACATTAGACCAGAAATAACATATGATCCAGCAATTCCACTGCTGGGTATATATCCAAAGAAACTAAAAACACTTATTAGAAAATATACATGCACCCCAATGTTTATAGTAGCACTACTTACAATAGCCAAAATAAGGAAGCAACCTAAGTGTCATCAGGTTTAAAAGATAAAGAAGATGTGATATATATATATACAATGGAATACTACTCATCCATAAAAAAGAACAGAATTTTGCCATTTGCAACAATATGGGTGGACTTGGAGTGTATTTTCCCTGGTAAAATACATCACACACAGAAAGACAAATACTGTATGATATTACTTATATGTGGAATCTGAAAAATAAAACATACTAGTGAATATAACAAAACAGAAACAGACTCACAGGTATAGAGACCAAACTAGTGGTTAAAAGTGGTGAGAGGGAAGAGAGGAGGAGCAAGATACAGACAGGGGATTAAGAGATACAAACTACTATGTATAAAATAGATAAGCTACAGAATATATCATACAGCACAGGGAATATAACCAATATTTTATAAGAACTTTAAATGGAATATAATCTATAAATATATTGAATCACTATATTGTACACCTGTAACTCATATATTATAAATCAAATATACTTCAATTTTTAAAATTTGCAAAAATAAAAATTAAATTAATAAAATGGTGAATTTTATATTATGTGTATTTTACCACAATAAAATAAATAGATAAATTGATGAATAAATACGATTTGAAAGAGGCAGTGGGACAGATTTGACCTGAAAGCCAGAGTTGCTGATCCCTGGTGATCAGTGTGACTACAAGAAAGTTATCTAGAATCTCTCTTCCTCAGAAGGTTGTGTGAGGATTAAAAGTTGATACTTAGAGCTTAAAATAACACTTGGAACACATTAAATATTCAATAGATGTTAGGTATTATTATTATTATCATTATTGTTCTCAGCAAACCTTTTACAGCCTTTGAGGATATGAGGAAAACTATGGGTCTTGTCTTTTCACATGAACACATACGAAAGTTCCCTTTGATCATAAGCCCAGAGAGAGGCCAGGGTTTAACTAGAGTCCCTAGACTCCTCTGCCCCTTAGCTCCTTCCTCATGACACCCTCAACAGTGTTCAGTGGCTATGAATAGGAAGAAGCCCAAGGATTCTGAGCCTGGGAATGTACAGCCATTGAGAGAAGGCTGGAAGAACTGGAAATAATGGGGTGGGATTCTTATGAGACAACAGGAGGATCCCACAGCCACTCTGCCCCCATAATAATTTATCTGGAATCTCCAGTTTTCTCTGACCATTCAGTCACCAGTTGTGCCCAGGTCACAGACAGTAGGCATGCAGGGTAGACACCTGATGCCTTGAGCCCAGCTAGCATGGCATTGGAGGCAACAGGGAATATGGAGACTTTATTCAGGAGTATCTGCTAGCTGTTATCCATGCTGTACTGACTATAATTTCTTATTTTTGTATTCTTGATGCTCTGGCCTTTAGGGCCTTGACTCTGGAGACTCCCCCTTACCACCATAGGGAGCTAGCTAATTCCTAGATATAGCAAACTACACCCTTCAACTGCACCTTTGATATACAAACCAACCAATCCAGAGCCCACATTCCCAACTGTTTCCTTTATAAAACACACACCTAACCAATATTCCCCCTGCCCTAAATCACCCCAGGGCCATATACCAGGCAACTAGGAATGACCCTTATAGCCTAAAGCACACCAAATTATTCAAACTAGCCAATCTTATGGCTACTTGGTGTACATACCCTGTCTCATCCAATCCTTCCCTCAAAAACCCCAATAAAGGCTCTGGGCCATGCTCTCCCCTTTCACTCCTCTTTTCCTCCTGACTAACCCTGGTCCTTCCCCATGTGGCCCTGTGTGCCATAGTGTGCCATGCCTCCTGATTCTAGAGATCTGTGAGTATAAACTTCTTCATTCATGACAGTCATTCCATGTGTGTCTTACCAAACCTGATTAAAACAAGGGCCGGCAAAGAGATTGGAACTCAGACTATATATGTGGTGATGGGAATAAAGTTCTGGAGTAGATCAAGTGCTGGCTAACTAAAACACAAGTCCAGACCATGGTCAGATTAAGCTATTGTTGTCTTGCAATGCAAGATTTTAAAACAGGCAGTTTGAAATAGAACATTAAGTGACAGACTTCCAATTCTCCATGTATTTATTAATGAATGGCAAGTTTCTCCTCACCCCTCATCTGCATTTGATTCCTGCATGGTTACCCCCACCTCCAACCCACTTAGTCCTGCTAGTCCCAGGAGGATTTGTTCCAAGGGCTCATCTGTGAATCTTCTAGTTGGAACTAGGAATTCCCAGAGTTGTATACTCAAGAGAAGAGAGTCAGGGTTCCAGCACTGATAGGGCTTTCCTTGGCCCAATTGGTGGTGGATTTTTTTTATTAATGTGGACATTATTATCTTCCAAAGAATATTTCTCTTTCTATGATTTTCCTTTTTTACTCCCTCTGCATCTAATCTGTCAGGTCCCAGAGTCCAGTCTGTGTGCATGCCTCTGCTAAATTCAGGTGACACTCTGCAATCCCTGGAGTGCCATTTCTCTTCTCTGGGGCAAACCCAGGGAAGCAAAAAAAAATTCAAAAAATGAAGTGACAAAAATCCTCTGTTTCAAAATAATGAAAAAGAAGAAAAACTCAAACTAGTAATAACAGTTTTAATAATAGTAATAATAGCATCCATTGAGTAGATGTTCCTGTGTGCCAAGACCTGTGCTGGTATATCCTATCATAATTCTTTTTTTTTTTTTTAAATATTTGTATAGTAATTCATAGTTTTTTTTTTTTTAAATTTTATTTATTTATTTTTGGCTGTGTTGGGTCTTCGTTTCTGTGCGAGGGCTTTCTCTAGTTGCGGCAAGTGGGGACCACACTTCATCGCGGTGCGCGGGCCTCTCTTGTTGCGGAGCACAGGCTCCAGACGCGCAGGCTCAGTAATTGTGGCTCACGGGCCCAGTTGCTCCGCGGCATGTGGGATCTTCCCAGACCAGGGCTCGAACCCGTGTCCCCTGCATTGGCAGGCAGATTCTCAACCACTGCGCCACCAGGGAAGCCCTCCTGTCATAATTCTTAAAACAATCTCCCAAGTGGGTATTTGAAGGGGGTCCCCCTAACTGGGTTCCCCTGCTTTGTTTCTGCACCATCTAGACCCTGCCTTGGCCAACAACAGCTCTTTCTGTTCCTGTGCCACATTCCAAGAGGAGGGGTCTTGCAGGGGCTCTGACCTGAGCACATATTCTATCATTTCTTCCTCTTTCTTCCCCTTCTTTTACTGGTAGTGTAACGAATGGTGGAAGTACTTGGAGCTTGGAGCAGAGACACTTTATTATCTGTGCTTCTGACCAACTGCCTATCAATCAGAGGTTCCCACGACACTCTCCTTGAGTTCAATTAATTTGCTAGAATGGCTTACAGAACTAAGGGAAACCTGTTTTACTCACCAGATCACAGATTTATTATAAAAGGATATTAAAGGATACGAGTCAACAGCCAGATGAAGAGATACATAGGGCAAAGTCTTGCCAAACAGAGGAGCTTCTGTCCCAGAGGAGCTTGGGGACTTGGAACAGCGGCATGTGGAGGTGTTCTGGTTCCCCAATGTGGAAGGTCCCTAAAAAAGACAAAAATCTGACCTTTGGGGGTTTTATGGAGGCTTACGTAGTCATGATTGACTAACCCACTGGCCACTGGCCAATGACAACTGATTCAACCTCAAGCAACTCTCCCCTTCCTGGGAATCAGGGAGTGGGACTGAAAATTCCAACCCTCTAATCACATGGTTGGTTTTCCTGACAACCAGCCCCCATCCTGGGGTAGGATCCAAAAGTCATCCTCATTGTGTTGAAAGGGCTTGTTATAAATAAAAAGACCCATTTCATTTTATGGTCCTGAAGCATTTTTCAGGAACTGAGAACATGAGACCAAATATTATAACAAAAGATACTCCCATTGCTTGTATTGATCAGAAAATTGTAAGGGTTTCAGGAGCTGTGGATGAAGATCAAATACATTTTGGTAATCTAAATGACCAAATATATACTTTTCTTATAAATCACAATACTGCATCAGTGATAAAATATGAAAAGGGGAAAAGAAAGAGAGAAAGGACAGGAGGGAGAAAGAGAAGACAGAGATGAGAGGGAGAGAGAGGAGAGAGAGGAAGAAAGGAGAGAGGAAAGGAGTGTTTTATGTTTAAATATTTCTCATCTTGCCATAAAATATGTATTTCATCAATTTCCCCCTTTTGATCATCATTAATCTTTTTTTTTAAAACATCTTTATTGGAGTATAATTGCTTTACAATGGTGTGTTAGTTTCTGCTTTACATCAAAGTGAATCAGCTATACATATACATATATCCCCATATCTCCTCCCTCTTGTGTCTCCCTCCCACCCTCCCTATCCCATCTTTCTAGGTGGTCACAAAGCACCGAGCTGATCTCCCTGTGCTAGATCATTAATCTTTTGATAGAAAGCATTAAGTGATCAAATATTTGGTCCCTCAATTCCAGGTTGGTTGCTTACATGCCCTGGGCCTGGGTACATCAAGTCTCTAGATGTTGGGTCTTAATAGCGCAGTTCTTTCTTTCCTTTTAGGGGCTTATACCACCAGTAAGATGTCTGGCAAGGACTAATGGTCAATTCCAACTGGACTTATGCCAATTTTACCATGCATGTGCATGGTGCATGTTCATTAATTTATAGAGAACAATGTCATTAGTAAAGATTTAAGTCAAGAACCACCCAACCAAACCATTTCCTAGTATTTCCCCTAAGCTGACAAGAGGATCATTCAGAGTGGAAATGTGATTCTTCATGTGTCATATGATGAGTTAACAAATATCATGGTCAAATGGTCATACCACTGGAAAACTGATAGAAACTAGCTTGTTCATATTAAAGACAGATTGGCAGTGGCTGTTTCCAAGCTAACCACAGATGATCTTGAGCCCAAGGGAAACCACGTGTTCATCTTTCCAACCAACCTGGGGAGAGCCAAGGCCATAAACTTGTTCCATAAATCCACTGGGTCCTATTAGGAGATACCCAATGTTTAACAACTAGTGAAAAGGAGTATTTATGACCAGGTTCAGGACAGGTATCGTTAATTGGCCAAGAAAGAGGGTCTCACTAAGTGATATTGACAGTAATGTTAACTTTCACAGTGCTAAAGTTTCTTTTTTCTAAAATAAAATTTCTAAGGGCCATCCCTTAGAGACTTAGAGAAGAGAAATCCACCAAGGCAACCTAAGAGTACTGGACACAGGTTGCCACAAACCCAGCAATTGTATTGATTTTAGAAACTTTCAAATGATTGAGCTCAAGGAATAAATATGTTTGGTTAATGAGCAAAAGTGTGAGCAATTGTCAAAGTAATTAGTATACAGGCCTGGTCCAGCATTTGGGTCAGCTGTCTACAGTTGGGACATCTGTCGGCAGATGTCCTTTTCTTCTCATCCTGGTCTGGTAATGTTGGTCTTAGAATAAGAAAAACGAGTTACAGTTTATTCAGGAGGAGGCCTGATGTTTTCCCTTCCAGTGCAGCTGTAAAAAGTCCTTTATCTGATATCTTTTCCAGTGTGCATAATCTCCGGTTGCAGGTCATGTAGCATCTGATCTTTACCTAAAATAGATTACTGTGATAAGCTTCAGAAACAAACTTAGAGTGTCTTTTTAACAATTCACTTAAACTTTGAAATAATATAACATCAAGGAGCTATCTGGGAAGTGAGTCTTAGGCAGTAAATACAGACATCAAGTAACAAAACTAGAATTTAACATTCACTGAAACATAATCTTTTCTCTCTAAAATTACCCTAATTTCTACCAAATATAGCCAAATTAAGACTAATTTGTTTGCAAAACAATTCTGGTTAATTGACCGCATAGGCTCTTTTAAATTGGTTGTGCTGGAACTTTTCATAAAAAAATCTCAGATTGAACTTTTTAAAAAACCTCTCAAGGCCAGGAAATCCACACCAAGGGCATGCCACAGATTCTGCCTGCCACACCTATATATATGGGTGAATTCCTCTCTTTTTGAGGTCTGTTAAATACCTTGAAATTCCTGCACCTGTTAGGAGGTGAGCTTCTTTATTTACCTGATGACGCTGCTGGGAACATAGGAGGGATCAGGTAGAGGGAAAAGACAAATGTTTCAATTCTACTTGTAAAAGTATAATTTACCAAATTTCTGTAAGTCATAACTAGCTCGAGGGAGAGAATTTCCTTATATCTGGAAAACACTGATTAAAAACCAGTAATATTTCAGACAAAAATAAAAAATTATAACCATACCCATCAGTTCACTCAGTCCTATGTGAGTAATCCTTGGTCTTAATCCTCAGGTAACTGTTTTATGAAGCCATCAAGTTTTTCATTAGAATTCTTTAATTTATTACCCAGTTCAATGGTGTGCTCTGAAAGTTATCAGAAATCTATGCTTGTCAAAAAGTTCTTTCTATGAATCTTTTTAAAGGTGAAGCATTTTTTGCAAAAGCATCAGAGTAAGACAATAACAGTCTATAAATGACTAAAGACATTAAAATGCAATGTTAAAGATCTGATTGCAATGCAACTGACAAAGACACTCGGTTACTGCTGTGACATAAAACAATTTAAGATAATTACTAGAATTATGCCTGAAAACATTGTACTAGGACAATGGATTTTTTGGAATTCCATATAATTTCTAGAATATCTATATTAATAACTTTTACCCATATAATGTAACCAATTTGTCACCACTCATCACCACTCATCACCACTCATCACCACAATGCTTCCCATGTGATTTAACATACCAAATAAACCTAATTAGCTTAATATTTCTCTCTCTCTGAGATGCTTCAGGGGTCCTCTGTGAAGCATCCCAAAGTTAGAGGTCAAAAGAATTTTGATTAGAATTCAATATTGGGAAGTTTGTCAAAAATATCAAAAGGTTTCAAAACACTTGGTCAAACAGGATCATAGGTCACTGTGGAACAATGCTTATTCATTTAACCAAAGTGACAATAAAAGATTTTGAAGGAAAATACAGAAACTTACAATAGATTACCAGTTAAAGGTAGAGAAATTTACAATCTGTTATCAAAAGCAGATCAGTATTTTAAGAAAACTTTATCCTCTTGAAAGAGAGAAAAACAGATTCAGGTTTTGTATCATTTTACTTTTAATATTAAAATTTATTTACTTAATCAAATTCAGTCTAATATTAGCCAGTATTTACAATGCATAAAATTTTTCCTTCAGGGTTTCCTTTCCCTTAACAAAATGAATTTCCATTTCTCACACCTTGTTTTACTGAAAACATGCCTCCTACTTTCCTTACATTCTGAAATGTTTCCCTTATTATTATAGTAGTTTTTGTTACACATATTTTAATTCTTAGCCTTAAAACCTAGTTTCCACCAAAAACCAACAAGTAGGCAATTATGAACTGTCTTTTTCATTAGCATTAAATAGATTTTAGCCAACTTATAAATATTACTTATGGTTTCTAGAAAATATGTGCTTTTTTAAAAATAGAAAATGTCTTAATGTGACACCAAACATATTTACTAATTGTCCTAAATATCTTTAGTTCCTCTGTAAAAAGAAGTCTATGTTCAGTAATTAATGTTCCAGTATCTTATTTGGAAATGATCTGGGTTTTTAATGGATTCCCATCACTTAAGTTAAACAAAACTCAAGTTACCAAAATCTGGAAAGACTATTTTAAACAGACATTCCCAAAATGTAATTATTCCTGAAGAGTTTACCTGAAAGATTTTATCTTATTTAATTCTATGTTATACTTTAAAATTTCACCATACCAAGTTATTTTTCTTGCTGGCAAACTTTGTAACAGGAGTAATATCTTACTTGATTTCTAATAAACCTAGGTATAATAAAAGTATTATACTTAATGTTGATAACTCTAAAGTCATGTCTTAATAATTAAGCCAACAAGACAATATCTTTAATACCAGATATTAATTCAATACTGAATATTTCCCACAACATGTGAATCTGAAATTCATTCTGACCAGTTTCTTTTCTATTTCTGAGTATTTATATGAGCGCCTAATTTCCTGTAAGGCAATTAAATTGAGCTCTTTTACAAATTAACTTTGGGAATACCAGACATCTAAAACACACATATAAAAAGACACAGACACCCCATAGTTCCCATCCCAAAATTTCATCCATGAATCAGTTATAAAAATATAAAACCCATCAGTTACAAAAAGGGGTGGATTCAAATTGGGTTTCTGGCAGATGGAATAAAGGTCACCAGTCCAAATGCCTAAATCCTTTTTACTAATATTTATGGAGAAGACACTTAAGATCTCTATTTGTCCTTGACAAGTCAAGTCCCAAATTACCTATCTTCCTTTGTTTTACCTTTCTGAAATTTTAAAGAGATGGGCAAGATAAGAGTTTCTGGAGAAGACTAGGTAGAACATTGCATGTCAAAGGCACAGGAGGAGAAAGGTAAGCTCCTCCTAGGAAGTCTTAGTTCCCTTAAGGCCAGGACATTTTTTTTCAATTCTTATGAACCTCTTAAGATAAATAGAGGAGGTTTTGGGAGTGGTGAAAGGATTGA
Source organism: Balaenoptera borealis (assembly GCF_965194805.1). NCBI lineage: Eukaryota > Metazoa > Chordata > Mammalia > Artiodactyla > Balaenopteridae > Balaenoptera > Balaenoptera borealis. Next base: position 34,071,195 of record NC_138865.1, read on the forward strand.
TGGGCTTTGGATTGTTTCTGGAGACACACACCTCTGGCCCTATAAAGACTAGATTTGCAAAATAAGGACAGTCATTTTTAATTTCTCAAAGAATTGGCTGGCCACCCCAATGATATCAAAAGACTGACATACCCATTCACCTATGTTAGAATGTTTTACTTTCCCTCATTTAGCTTAGGGGTGAAGGCCCCCTCCAAAAATTCCTATCAGGCTCTGAATATTAGCTATAGTCAGTTTAGTCAGACTGGTGGCCTCTCATCTTGGTAATCCATCTACAAACACTTTTGAGGATCCTCCCTGGGTTTAAAAAAATTCTTTAACTATGGCACTTAGCTTGTTTTTGATCTGAAGACGTTCACCTACAGCCTCAGGTGGTCCCATTTCTAAAGGTAAGCATTTAATAGTGTCTTCATTGTGGAAAGTCAATTCAGACAGAGTATTACTAGAATGACTACTCATATAAAGGATAGTTAAAGTTTTAGGTCCTTTTACATGATTAATCTTTAATTAGCCTTCTTAAACAAATCTTTCAGTGAGGTTATTTTGGAATTTTGAAGCCTTTTGAAGATTCTGCATACCAATGAAAAGAGATAGTTTAAGATGCGAGCTCTCTAAAATTTTAACAATTTAGAAGTTTTTCCAAGTCAGAGGATCCAAGGAGCTAGCCCTAAAAATATTTTTCCCTGCTAATCTAATTTTAGAAAGAGAAAAACTCTTACCACTGTTGTTTTCAGTAGACCCTATAGGCAGAGACCCAAGAGACTGCTGGCTTCAACTGTTCACGAAAAATCAGTTTTGGAATGCTTAAAAAGGAAGCCCATCTTGGCCATTTCAGAGTGGGATTTCCTTTATTTCCCAATTACATACTTGCAAGCATACATAAACGCAGCTGGCATTCCCATAGGTGGTTGTCTGCATGGGAGCTGTTTGGCCTTTGAGGCAAAATTTCCCATTATTAATTTGGTAGCCTAATTCACATATGAGATATGATCTGAACAACTTTCTGAGGACACTGTGGTAGACTGAATATGTGCTGCTTCTCAGTCTGGCTCCTCAAGGAGTTACCCTTGAGTCAGTTCGACTCTTTTACATGTCTCAGTTTCTCCTTCCAACAGTTTAAAACCACTCTGAGTGCTTGAAGCACTAGGTAATCAGCTTCTGTCATGCAGTATTTACTTACTGGTTGTACTGGGTCTCCCTTATTTTTTGAAGCTGCATAATTTGGTCTCGCATTTCACTAGCAAAAGTTTTGTTCAGACCATATATCAACTTGTTTTTTTTGTTTGTTTTATTGAAGTATAGTTGATTTACAATGTTGTATTAATTTCTGCTGTACAGCAAAAGTGATTCCAATATATACATATATATTCTTTTTTATATTCTTTTCCATTATGTTTTATCTCAGGATACTGAATATTGTTCCCTGTGCTATACAGTAAGACCTTGTTGTTTATTCATTCTATATGTAATTGTTTGCATCTGCTAACTGCAAACTCCCTGTCCATCCCTCCCCCAACCACAAGTCTGTTCTCTATGTCTGTGAGTCTGTTTCTGTTTTGTAGATAGGTTCATTTGTATATTTTATTGATAGATTCCACATATAAGTGATATCATATGGTATTTGTCTTTCTCTTTTTGACTTACTTCACTTAGTATGATAATCTCTAGCTCCATCCATGTTGCTGTAAATGGCATGACAGCATTCTTTTTTATGGCTGAGTGTTACTCCATTTTATATATGTACCATGTCTTCTTTATCCATTCACCTGTTGATGGACATTTAGGTTTCAACTTGTTTATTGTTTTTTGGTTTTTTTTTTTTCAATTTAAGCCAAATTTAACAAAAACCCAGCCACCTATGTTTTCCTAGGCCTTCTGCCCAGATCCTCCTAGGACCATGCCTGGGAAATGTACCAGTGCCCCTTAAGACTCCAAGTCTTAAGTAAAAACAGCTTGAATAAAACTCAGGATCATCACTCAAACAATGAAATCTGGATGTCAGAAGAATGCACCAGGACACCTGAGGAGTACTGAGAAGCCAGTGGAGCTCAATGGGTCCATGCTTGGTACCAAGCACCAGTTTGGGGTGGACTCTAGGTGTCCTCTGGTGGGTATCTCTGATATCCTTCTGGCTACACCATGCATGTTTGAAGAAAAAATTAATCAGTTGACCTAAGAAAGAAGTCGAAAATTTTATTTGAACCACCCTAAAGTTTACAACCCAGGAAACAGGCTTTCAGAAAGATCTGAGGACTGTTCCCACCCATTAGAGGTCAAAGCACAGTTAAATAAGTATTTGAGATAAAGGGTTATATGTCAAAACAATATGTATTGTTAACAGTTTACACAATCCAGATGTACACATACAAAGCAAGTATCAATAGTAGGTCATGGGTCATCATAGCCCCTTACAAGATAAAGATGAAAGGTTATCTCCTAAGGAGTTATGATCCTTGATGAGATTAAGAAGGAATGTTATCTCCTAAGAAGGTCTGGTTAATGCAGATGCACAACACACACTAAAGGGGTGGGGGGAGGCCCAAATGGTCAAAGAAAAATTTTATGTTTAAATTTTTCTTATCTTGTCATAAAATATGAATTTTATTTCATCAGGAGGGAGAGACAGAAACTGTCATCGGGTAATCTGTCACCTGCTTGTTATTCAGTTTCACTGTATTTTCTGCGGTTTCAATGAGCTCCTTGGAAACATTTTTTATTAAGTTTTTCTTTCTTTAAATTGTTGCTTTTGTATAGGTGGTACCCTACAAAATAGTTTCAGAATTAACTCCTCTCTCTCCTTATGTAAAAAAGTTTTCACCTGTAAAATTTGGTTCTGCTATTAAAGTAGGCATTCAGTTTAAAGTAAACAGCCTTATTACTTTCGTAGACTCAATATTAAATATTACCACTTCAATAAGATAAAATTTGAACATCAATATTAGACAAAGTTGTCACATGTAACATCAGTTATACATTTTTAACCCACTGAACCAAGTAATGGGCATGCAATTAGTAACATAGTAGAAGGATATGATGAAAACCGGAGCTATTTGTGTTATCAGATGAGTGAGTATTCTAAATGTTTATTTTAAGGACAAAATGTGCTCCTCCAAAATGGGATAAGAGCCACTCTAAAATGAGAAGTCATCTCACTTGGATAGAGTTTATTGGAAAACACTCACCAGGGGTCAATTCCTGCTTCAGCTGGTAGAGAACTAAGCAGACTGTGATATGTCATCACCAGATTCCATTCAAGGATTAATGGCTCCAAAGAACAAGATGCCTCTCTAAGTCTTCCTGTAATGTTACACCCAATAGTGACTTGTCCCTCCATTCTAGTCCCCTTTGCACACCGAGGGGCAGAGGATGGCTTTTCACAAGTCTCAGAGGAACAGGGCACATGGATAATCCAGTACATGTTCTAAATCATCTCTTTTGGTTCAGGCCAAGTCATAGCACTTGTGGGATCTGCCAAAACAGAAGCTCTCCTGCCCTGGGGTGGGTGGGATAGCAAGAGATGGAATTTGTTTAGAGCCATCTCTCACCACAAGGGAAGGCTACAATGTCCCTGGAAAGATAATTGTCTGATTCTGCTACTAATTTGGTTCAAATGACCTTGAAATGCTGCGGGATTTCTGTAACTCCTCCACTCCATATATAAAGGACTGTAACAATGAGATTTCAGGACAGCACCTGTGGTCTCCACAAATCAGAGCTGAGGAACCAGGAGTGGGACTGTGAGACTTGCCCACCTTTGCATCCCAGCAGGATATCAGTTCACCTGTAAATTCATCTTTAAGGTACAGTGTGTTCATCTTTGTGTTGTCAGGTGTGGGAATAGCTTACATCTGGGGCTGGAAGTTGAGTCCTAATTTTTATACATGTGTCCTTTTTGGTCATTTGGACTCATTTTTTCCCCTCACTTTGAACACCCCACCCTGTACCAGTTTAGAAATAGAGTTAGACAGGCCAATAGAATTTTTCCATCTCTTGATTTCTACATGTCAGTTATGCATGAATTTCAAGTTAAAGAGTGTGGAAAATAAAAACAGAAATCAGTTTTTTTATCTCACTGAACAAGGCTCTCTTAAGATTAAATAAAATACAGAATACATCTCATGTTGATTAATGGATAACTTAGTCCCAGGGAAACATTATTATGGGTGCCAGAATCATGGAGCCTTCTCAGAAAGCTGAAGGTCAGGAGACTTAATCTTTAATTTGGTTTTTTTTACTTGACTGAATTACCTGGGACTTGGGAAATTAAACTGTAGAATTTTCTTTTGTTTTAGCTTATATAATTGACCATTACCTAGCCCCTCATTAGATGATATAAGTGCTTGAGCCTCACACAAAATCAAGGTTCAATAAATGTTATTTGATTAAACTGATATTTATTTAAAGGGAGTTCTAGTACTCTTTCACTGTAAGTTAATTTACCAATTACCAAAGGAATTATGATTTTTCCGAGTTGGTAATGAGTTGCTGCAAATAAAACTAATTCTTTTGATAGATATAAACTTTAGTGAAAAGTACTTCACTGTGGAAATGCAGAGAAACAGAACTGCTCCTTTATCAAAGAACAGTCCCCTTTTGCTAAAGTCCACTTTTGTCTAATCATTGATATTTGCCCTTCACATATGTGCAAGGCAACCAGATATCCTCATTTGGAAGATATAAACTGAAATACAAAGCTCCTGTAATGCTGAAGGTACAGATCTTGAACTTGATACTCATGGATTTCCCTGACTATTAGAGCCAGAAGGAACCTTGGTAAACCTCTAAGCCAAACAGCTTAGAGGCCTCACAAATGAGGAGACTGAAGTGAAGTGTCTTTGCCAGAATCTAAAAAGAAACTCTGTAAACAAAGTGAATGAAACTCATAAAATTAAAAACATTTAAACATGTATTTAAGAAATAAATATATTAATCATAATATGGTTGAGATAACTATAGGCCACGTATCATCCAAAGAAAATAGCAGAAATAGAAATTAATAATTGGCCATTTGGAATATCTATCTACTGTGAGAACTTTGAACATTTCTTTTTAATTACCACAAACTATGTATCTTTCATTTTAGCACAGGAATGCAATAAAACTTGTTAAAATTTACATTTATTTGTTTAAATAAGTTTTTTTTTATGTTTGAACACAATTGATTTAAAACACATACTAACTCTATATTGGCACTGCCATGGTTTGTTTATCCATTAATTCAACAAATATTTTTTGAGTGCCAACTACTTTCCAAGGTCTATCTTGGGGTGGCACATTCACATATATTCTCCTGAGTACAAGACTAGAAGCTGTGCTTTTGTCTTTTCACTAAGAGCTGAATACATTGACTGTCTGGTATTTTCTGCCCTAGCGGAGACTAAAAGCACCTCTATAGAAGAGGATTTTCTAAGTCCATAAACATTCCAACATTTCCATAACTGCAGAGTGCAATATGGAATTATACATTCAACGTTTAATAATACATAGTCTTTGACCTGCAATTATACTTCTAGGAGTTTATGCTCCATATATACTTGTGAACAAAATGTATGATTCACTCTGTAATTTTTTTGTAATAGATCCAAATAAGAATTAATTTAATGTCCATAATACAAGAATGCTTAAATAAATTACGGCATATCCATTAAAAGTGGCAACCATGAAAAACAATATGGGCTGGTAAGGAGATATTTTTTGAAGTGAAAAAAGAAAAATGCGGAACAGTGTATATAGTATGGTTCTACTTGCAAAAAACATGCACACGTGGTTTCATTAAAATGGAAATATAAATAAGACATCATTAACAGTGGATAACTTTGGGAAGTGTATCTGGCAACAGCAAGAAAAGAGAAGCTTTTGAGTTTTATATCCTTCAGTACTTTTTGAAATGTTTTGCTGTGTACTACTGTACTTTAACATTCTTTAAGGAGCATCTTTGCTAATAGTGTAAAACTTCAAAACTGGTTGACCAAATTATTTGGGGGATTTTCTGACAAGAAAGATTGAATAAATTGTGGCATGTAATAATTTTCATATGTATCCCCAATATATGGGCCATCACAACAAAAGGGGAAATAATTTAAAAGTGACCTACAATACTCAGAGAGAAAAAGGAAGGTGAATGCTGCTCTAAGTCTCCATATTTTGGTCTCAAGTGTCTTATCTCCTTCAATACCACCACCAAGTGTGCCAACTGTGTTTGTCCTCCTTGTCAGCCATGCTCACTGTTTTCTCCTCACACTCCAGTCTTCCAGAATTTGTCTGTTTGGACACAGCTGCCTCTCTCACATCTCTTGATTTTCTAAATAATTATGCTTTATTGATCACAATGATCCAGCTTATTTAGAACCTGCCCTCTGTGGGGCAGAAATGTGAGATAACAACCACCATGATTTTATTCTCACTCAGCCAAGCAATAAAGATGATTAAGGAGGTTTGTTCCATATATTCCACTTTCTAAAAGAAAAGGAAATGTTTCTGGACATGCAACTATTTGGGAAATCAGACTCTGGCTAAAACCCACTTTTTTTTAAAGAAGATACACAGTTCATTTTCTGTCCAGGAAAAAGTAACATTGATTAATGACAGTCAAGTAGCCACTGGGCTGGAATTGGGGATGGGGGGAGAAACAATATTTTAGCCAAATTTTATATCTTAGCCATCTTATCACTTACTTTTAAAGATTTTTTTAATGGGAGTAGAATATAAAATTTGCTAGAGTAGTTATCACTTTTAGCTCAAAATTCTTTGGAGAATTTTGACTTACCAGATGAGTGATGTCATCATGAGGAAATCATAGACATTTTGTCCATTGGACCAGAAAGTTTATGATGCACTGGGTGAAGGGTGCTATATTAAACAAGGTCCTTGGCCCACAGTGTTTAGAGTTTAGTTAATGGGAAAAGGGGATGGAGACCTGGCTCTTGGTCCCAACTCAGCCAGACACAGAGGATCTCTGTGCTTCGATGGAGTTGGGCAAATGCAGACCCAGGGGCTTCTCAGTGATTGGTAGGATGGGCTTTATGGCCTCCCAGTTCACTTCCAACCCCAGTAAGATGGCTAGACATCAAATGGAGCAGCCTAGATGTGACCAGTATAAACCTACAGTGGTTAGCAGTGACCAGGGAGGTGGTGGAGGCTAAACTCTGTTTGCTTTTGCTTTGCAGTGTTTTATTTTAACTCTACACGTGCCCAGTGTATATTTTTCCTGGAGTCTAAGGCATAGCTACATGGTTCACGGAGAACTCCGTGGTTTTTCCCATTAGACCATGTAGGACTCAGAAACTGTTGAGCGAAAGGCCAAATCTAGCCAACAGACATTTTCTGATATTCATACAATGCTTTACAATGTCTTAAATTCATTATCAACATTTTAAAAATAAGAAGATAACACATTTTTAGAAATCAGAATTTTTAGCTTCTGTTGAAAAACTTTTGGCAACTCTGGGACCAAGCTCTGCTGGCAACAGTCAGTTCGAGCTGAGTGACAGTGTCTCCTTTAAATGGGCCATGCATTCCAGAATTTGTTACAGAGCCATCTAAATGCACCTGGACCCTGCAGGCTTCTGAGTCTGTGGCCTGTGACTTGTAGGCAATCAATGTTATGGATATGAATTAGACAACCCAGGATTTTATTAAGCAATTACTCTGTCAGGTGCTAAATACTTATCACAGCAGCTTTTTCAGTTGAAAATTCATTTAATCTTGTGAAAGTATGTATTGTTCCATTTTACAGATGAGAAAACAGACTTGGTTCAAGTAACTTGCCCATGTGGAACGTAGAGGTCTCCAAACTCCTAGTTCAGGGCTGTTTCCATGACTCAGGTAGGGCTGTGCTCCTGGAGGGGTTAATTCTGAGCTCATTGAAAATGTTCCTCTGCTAGAGAATGCTCCATAATTCATAACTGTCAATAGTGTCAGGAAGATGCATGTACTTGATATAAACTTTTTTTAACTTTTTATTTTGAAATCATTTTATATTTAGACAAAGTTGCAAATCTGTCACCCAGTTTTCTCTGATATTAACATCTTACATAACCAGGTACTTTTTTTTTTTAATATCTTCCTTTTTTTTTTCTTTTTGAATTTTAATTTTATTTATTTATTTTATTTTTTGACTGTGTTAAGTCTTCGTTTCTGTGCGAGGGTTTTCTCTAGCTGCGGCAAGCGGGGGCCACTCTTCAGTGCGGTGCACGGGCCCCACACTGTCGCGGCCTCTCTTGTTGCGGAGCACAGGCTCCAGACGCACAGGCTCAGCAGCTGTGGCTCACGGACCTAGTTGCTCCGCGGCATGTGGGATCTTCCCAGACCAGGGCTCGAATCCATGTCCCCTGCATTGGCAGGCAGATTGCCAACCACTGCACCACCAGGGAAGCTCTAACCAGGTACATTTATCAAAACTATGAAATAAACATTGGTACAATAAGATTAACTGCAGACTTTGTTCTGATTCCTCCAGTTTTTCCACTGATGTCTTTTTCCCTGTTTCAGGATCCAATCCAGAATACTACATTGTATTTATGGTAACTAGATCAATTCCAGTCTGTGACAGTTTTTCAGTCTTTCCTTGTCTTTTGTGACCTTGACACTTCTAACGAGTAGTGATCAGGTATTTTGTAGAGTGTTCCAGAATTTGATTTTGTCTGCAGTTTTCTCATGAATAGACAGACTTAACTTTCTGGTGTTAAGGAAAGTATACCACAGATGTGATGTGTCCCTCTGTCTTATATCAGAGGACATGTGATATCAATATTGCTTATTACTAAGGATGTGAACCTTGGTCATGTGGTTAAGGGTGCTATTTGTTTCTCTACTGTAAAGTTACTATTTTCCCTTCAGTCACCAAGTCATCCCCAACTCAAGGGGAGGGGAATTCAGCTCCATTCTCAGGATGGGGGGTGGGTAATCAAGAATTTGTGGTCGTATGTTAAAATTGCCACAGTGGTTACTAAATTTTTGGAGAGATTTTTTTGAGGCTATACAAATACCCTGTTTCTCCTTAAAGTTTCATCCACTAATTTTATCATTCATCAAAGGATCCTACCTGCAGCAACTATTGTGGTATTTTCATGATGATATTTCTATTCCCCTCATTCCTTCTACATTTATTCATTGGAATTCTTCTGAAAGGAATAATTGTTCCTTCTCCCCCATTTATTTATTTCACTAATTTATATTGGATCCATTCTTTGGTCATAACTAATATCATATCATTTGTTGCTCAAATTGTTCCCAGTTTTGGATATTGGGTGCTCTTTCAAGTTGGCTTCCCATCTTTCTTCAATGCCCCTCACTTTTTTAAGCCCTTTCTTACTTTTTGGCATTACAAAATGCTCCTCAGTACCAAGGATTTTAAATGGTAATGTGTGTCCAGGGTTTATTCAGTGCTCTGCATAAGAAGTTGGTGGGGGGTGGGAGGGGGCAGTAAATATGAGAGAAAAAGGTAAATAACAATTTGTCTCTTGAAAGAAAAGTAATTTTTATTTTTTTAACTTTTTATTTGGAAAAAAATGTCAAGATTGTGAAATGTTACAAGAATAGTTCTGATCTAGTTACCAAGGCTCCCAGTCTAACCCCACAGAGATACGAAGACTCTCAGAATTGAAAGCGTAGGTTGGACCTGGGTGAGTCCAACAAATGCCCTTGCAGAGAATAATTATATTCTCTGATGACAGAAACTAAGCAGTTTTTATTTTTTCTAGGGTAAGTGAACTTTCCCCTAAATGAGTGGGGAAAGTGGGTCAAACTGTGGAAGGTGATGACAGGACCTTTGGAATCAGACAGCATAGGTTCAGAGCTCAGCACCAGCGTTAACTTGTTCTGTGGGGTGAACAAAAATTTAAACCTTCTAAGCCTGACTTTTTGTCTGGTAACAGGAAATAATAAGACCTACTTCCCAGAGCCATTTATATCATTAAATAAGATAATTTTCAAGATCTCAGTAGCAACTGCAAAGCATGATTCATCACCCACTGTTACTTCTGTGTGATGTCAACACCCGATGAGTGAACAGACCAGGGACCGTGAAATCCACAGGTCTGGGCTAGATTCGTGGATTTCCCCATTATTAGCTCTGTGACTGTGGGTAAGTCTCTAAGCCCCTCAGACTCACTTTTTCATTCACAGATACAGAAATAATAAAACCTACCACAATATTCTGAGAATTAAATGAGATAACATTTAGTACTATACTCGATGCAAGTCGATAATTTGAATATAGAATGACGAGGACGATGATGAGTGTTTTCCCACAGGCCACATATTATGTTAAGTGTTTTAGATGCTAATCTCATTTACTTCTCACAACAATCTTTTTTTTTGTAGAGAAACTTAAGCTTTAGAAAGGTTATTTAAGTTCCCCAAGGTCACATAGACTCAAGGCCACTTCCTTACTTAATTGTTAGCTATTTGCCTAGTAATTATTGGCATCCCTCCTTCATGACTTAGTGTCATTTCAATTAATTCAGATAAATCCCAGAGGAAAAAACAGGGCTGAGTTATTATGGGCACATTCAATATAAGCATTTTTTTCTTATTAGTCTTCTTTTACTTAAAATGCTCAGCTATCTCAGAACTCACTCGTACTGCCACAGGCAGTCTTTTATTTCACCTGAACCTTTTCTTAAGACCCAAATATCATACAGTGGGCAAAAATCTGAGGTGGCTTTGAAGTATATTAATTGCAGGGAAAACTATGGAGAGGGACTCAAGACAAATTTAAATAGCCTTTAAGAGGAGAGGGGAGGTTAAAGAGAAAATGTTTTCTGAAAAAGTGTTAAACTGAGGAGAAGTGCTTTCACATAATCCTCCAACTTCCAACTGCAAAGGAGGAGATGGTAAAAAAACTCACTTTACTATCATCCAGGGGGGCCCAAAGGTGGGATGGGAGGAGAAACCCATCAAAATATCTCAGAGGCACCATCAGTTGCAGTCATCTTAGCAACTGGTACTAGGAACATCACTCCTAAAGTTATTTTCACTATGGGTGAAAAAGACAACCTGAGAGGAGATGAAGTGATAGCTGTGTCCCCTGACACTTGTAGAGGCAGAATTTCCAGGTGATGGGATCAGCATTTGTGTGGAATGGGGGGAGGGTGCCTCTAGTTTGTGTATGTGTGTTTTGGTTCTTATCATGATGCACATAAAACTGATAATGGTGGGCACCTTTCATAAAGGTACTGGAGAGAAGAAGGGAAGTTTGTCTTAATTCAATAATCATAAAATAATCTTGGAAAAAAGTTAATCTAGTTCTGTTTTGAGAAAGAACTAATGATTTGCATATCACTCAGAACAAATTTAACCAGGGCGTATGCTTCTCACATTACCCAGCTCTTCCCATGAGTTGCCATCTTTCTGATGGGCTGACTGGGAAGTGTGACTGTGATGAGCACAGGCTTTGGAGTTGGGTAGGGTTTGAATCCCAGTTCCATCACTATAGATTAGGTGACTTTGGGCAATGGCTTGCCTCTTTGCACGTCTTCTGTCAAATGTGGATAAGAATAGCGTTGTAAGAAATGAATGCAAGATATAAAGCATTTTGAAAAATGAAGGTATTCAGTAAATACTCAATAAAGAGCATAAAAATAAGCCAGAGATCACAGACTAGCAGCTCACCAGTCAGTAGCAGAAGGCATGGCAGCAGGTTTTCTCTGGTCCCTTCATGGGGGCATGAATTCACTTCATACCTGAACTCGCTTATTTCTTATTTCTGTGACTTATTTCTTATTTCTATGACTATAAAAGCACCACTGATCTGTCCCACAGGAGATTACAGTGGTTTTGCCTTCTTCCTGACTCTACTCAGAAAACAACTTGGGAAAGTAATGCCTTTTCACTCTCATTGGAGCCCCTACAGTGGCAGCACCACATACATAGTTGAAGGACAAGGTGAAGATGCAGAGAAAGTAACTATCAGTGCTTAGGTTTCTCATCAGTACCCTTAAGGAAAACTGGACACCTTTTATTTTCTGTTCCCTGTCTCATTTTGATATTTTCCTGAAAAAATACTTTTCTAAAGTTACTGCCAATTCTGTTTCTTAAGGGTACAAAGGAGAGGATACCAGCTCCTACATGCTGCTCACAGCACAGTATACAATGCAACAGATGTAAAACAACTAAAAAAAGAAGTTGGGGTGGCATAGCTCATGCAAAATAAAATGCATTTCCTCTTATAGAAGTTCTTACAAGTTGTCATGATCCTAAATGCTGAAGTTCAATTTCCCAGCAGTTTCCAGCAAAACAAGCACTTAGGTTATGAATTAACATGGGAGGATTGAGTCCAAACTTTAGCAGAGTGGCAACTGTCAACTTTAGTAAGGCAATCACTTCTTAAACATATTGGGCATCACTTAGTGAATGTAATTATAAGCTCTGACAACAAAGGTCCCCAAATATAGCATCCTAAGTGATATAAGGGTGAAACATCACCAAGAGCTTTTGCTAAAGTGTTCTCTGTCCACAGTCCAACCCTAGGCCTTGGACAAGAAGGGAAGCCTCTTATCCTTGAGGTGTAAGGGTTTCTAGTTCTGCAATAGAGATAAATAAACCTTAAATATGGTCTGAGTCAAGAAGGAGCAAAGCATTTAATATCATTTATAAAATAGAGACAATGAGAGCTTATTTAGGTGATGGTTCAAATTCAGTTAACATTTTTGATCTCTTATCAGGGATGGGACAATAGACTGTGAGCTCCCTGAGGGCAAGCATGTATTGTATTGGTAGATGAACATTTGGAGAATGAATGGCAGTGTATTAGGTGCTTTCCTCTATATTGCCATGTTTAAACTCTAGTTCATGGATAATGAAACTGGGGTTCAGAGCACCTGAAGGGGTTATTGCCTAAAGTCACAGTAGTGACAACAGTCCTCTGTCCTCCTTCTTAGCTCCCTGGCCATCCTGGCTGTCAGAGCACAGCCTCCAGGTCTGGTGAGTGAAACCAAAACCGAAGTTGTGTTTGGTAGGTAGCTGTGTCCACATGTCCTCTAGTGAGTGAGGTGAGGCTTGGTAGAAAGTTTCAATCCCAGTTGCTGCTGGGATGACAGCAAGAACCAGTCTGGACAGTGAGGATGCTATTTGCACATTCAGGTTTGGAGGCAGGAATGTGTAGGAAGAAGGGAGGCAGAGAGAAAGTGAAATAGTTCAGAATGCCCTTCAGGGAGAGCCAGGGGAGGAGGTTTTGAGAAAAGCTAAGGAAGAAAGACATAAAGCTAAAGCTGCAGATAGAGAATGCATCCCTTACGAGGAGCAACTAGGGAGCCGTCAGACTGCATGTAGCCAAAAACCCTCTTTTCTTCAGCAAGCACAGTGTTCGCCTCCTTGAATGGGATGTCTTGAAGCAGAGCATGTGCTCTGCAGATGACCACAGTGCCCACTGCTCCCTGTTGCTCAGGTCTAGTAGCTTCACTTCCTTATGAGTAAAGGGAGCCTGGCCTGACCCCTGAGAACGTCTGAGTTCAACCCCTCCTCAAGTCCTCCCAAAGGTCACAGCCTCAGAAGTGCTTCCTGACCCAAAGGGAACAGGAAGCAGAGCCAGCATGCATCAGATTCTTCAGAGACTGCTGCCTGATTTCCCAAAGGCTTACGCTGATTTAATTTATTCCTTGGATGTATAGATACCACCCTGCTTTCAGCTGTTTCTCTTAACCTAGCTCAAAATTACACAACTACAATGTTTTTTAGAATAAATCCTCCTTCCATATCTAAACTACACCTTTTATCCAAATGGAATGTGTGTGAAATGACATGATGAAATGATGATGTGAGCAGTCTGTGTTCCTGAATAGACCTCTTTTTAAAAAAATGAAAATCTCTTTAGAAAAAAATATTAATTCAAAATTTCAAGAAAAAAAAATTTAATGAATTCCTATTAGACCAAATTATCCTTTTTTGAATACCAGATACCTAATATAAATTTTAAATTTTTAGGGACATTTTGTAATAAAAGAATGTGTGAATGAATCTTGCATTGCCTTTTGTCTACTTAAATTGCAAGTCTGCATTAACATCTTCCTCCCAGTTCAAAGCAAGTGCTACTTTCTTATCTAGCATTTATAGAGGCAGAGGTCACATCAGGAAAATGAAAGGCTTAGACACTCCTGCAGCTTGAAATTCACAGGAAACCTAATTGCACACATCTTAGACTCTAGTTCTATGAAATAAAATTTAAAATATGATACATACTTTTTAAAGTCTGACATATGCTCTTGTTAACAACTCTTTTTTTTAATTGGAGTATAATTGCATTACAATATTGTGTTAGTTTCTGCTGTACAATGAAGTGAATCAGCTATATGTATACCTATATCCCCTCCCTCTTGAATCTCCCTCCCACCCCACAGCCCATCCCACCCATCTAGGTCATCAGAGAGCACCGAGCTGAGCTTCCTGTGCTTTATAGCATGTTCCCGCTAGCTATCTATTTCACACATGGTAGTGTATATGTCAATCCCAATCTCCCAATTCGTCCCACCCTCCCCTTCCCACCTTTTGTCCACATGTCCATTCTCTATGTCTGCATCTCTATTCCTGCCCTGCAAATAGGTTCATCTGTATCATTTTTCTAGATTCCACATATATGCCTTAATATACGATATTTGTTTTTCTCTTTCTGGCTTACTTCACTCTGTGTGGCAGACTCGAGGTCCATCCACATCTCTACAAATGACCCAAGTTTTTTCCTTTTTATGGTTGAGTTATATTCCATTGTATGTATGTATCACATCTTCTTTATCCATTCATCTGTTGTTGGACATTTAGGTTGTTTACATGTCCTGGCTATTGTAAAGACTGCTGCAGTGAATATTGGGGTACGTGCATCTTTTTGAATTATGGTTTTCTCAGGGTATATGCCCAGTAGTGGGATTGCTGGGTCATATGGTAGTTCTATTTGTAGTTTTTTAAGGAACCTCCAAACTGTTCTCCACAGTGGCTGTATCAATTTACATTCCCACCAACAGTGCAAAAGGGTTCCCTTTTCTCCACAACCTCTCCAGCATTAATTTTTTGTAGATTTTTTGATGATGGCCATTCTGACTGGTGTGAGATGATACCTCATTGTAGTTTTGATTTGCATTTCTCTAATAATTAGTGATGTTGAACATCTTTTCATGTGCCTCTTGGCCATCTGTATGTCTTCTTTGGTGAAATGTCTATTTAGGTCTTCCAGCCATTTTTAATTTGCATTGCTTGTTTTTTTGATATTGAGCACCATGAACTGTTTGTATATTTTGGAGATTAACCCTTTGTCTGTTGCTTCTTTTGCAAATATATTCTCCCATTCTGAAGGTTGCCTTTTCATCTTGTTTATGGTTTCCTTTGCTGTACAAAAGCTTTGAAGTTTCATTAGGTCCCATTTGTTTATTTTTGTTTTTGTTTTCATTACTCTAGGAGGTGGGTCAAAAAGGATCTTGCTGTGGTTTATGTCAAAGAGTGTTTTTCCTATGTTTTCCTCTAAGAGTTTTATAGTGTCCAGTCTTATATTTAGGTCTTTAATCCATTTTGAGTTTACTTTCGTTTATTGTGTTAGGTAGTGTTCTAATTTCATTCTTTACATGTAGTTGTCTGGTTTTCCCAGCACCACTTATGAAGAGGCTGTCTTTTCTCCATTGTATATTCTTGCCTCCTTTGTCATAGATTAGGTGACCATATGTGTGTGGGTTATCTCTGGGCTTTCTATCCTACACCATCGATCTATATTTCTGTTTTTGTGCCTTTACCATACTGTCTTGATTACTGTGGCTTTGTAGTATAGTTTGACTTGAGGGAGCCTGATTCCTCCAACACCGTTCTTCTTTCTCAGGATTGCTTTGGCTATTTGGAGTCTTTTGTGTTTCCATACAAATTGTAAAATTTTTTGTTCTAATTCTGTGAAGAATGCCATTGGTAATTTTATAGGGATTGCATTGAATCCACTCTTGCCACTCTTATTCAACATAGTTTTGGAAGTCCTAGCCATGGCAATCAAAGAAGGAAAAGAAATAAAAGGAATCCAAATTGGAAAAGAAGAAGTAAAACTGTCACTGTTTGCAGATGACATGATACTATACCTAGAGAATCCTAAAGAAGCTACTAGAAAACTACAAGAACTAATCAGTGAATTTAGTAAGGTTGCAGGATACAAAATTAATGCACAGAAATCTCTTGCATTCCTATACACTAACAACAAAAAATCGTAAAGAGAAATTAAGGAAACAATCCCATTTACCATTGCAACAAAAAGAATAAAATACCTACTTTTACCTACCTAAAGAGGCAAAAGACTTGTACTCAGAAAACTATAAAACACTGATGAAAGAAATCAAAGATAACATAAATGGATGGAGAAATATACCATGTTCTTTGATTGGAAGAATCAATATTGTGAAAATGACTATAGATTCAATGTTAACAACTCTTTCAATGTCAAGTGACTAGGAATTTATTAGAAATCTGTGCACTGAATCCATTAGCCAAGGACAGAAAATAAATGGGAAATATGTGCTTACAGGAGAGAACATGTGCTCCCATCAGGCTGCAGGACGGGCCCTGCTCCACTCTTCAGAGCTCAGGCTCAGAGAGAACCTGGAGAGCCCCAGGGTACAGTGCCCTCCCACACACTTCTGGCACAGTTTTGCCCAAGTCAGTTGTGGCTACAGAAATGACCAGATGAATAGAAGGTGGATCTAGGAGGAAAAATAGGAGTGGATTTAAAAAAAATCTTTACAGAATACTCAAAGTGACCTTCAGTTCCAGAAAACAAAGTTTATTCCTACTTTAGGACATTTATACATCTCTACAAGTGGGAAGGTCTTGCCACCTCTGGCACAGGTGTCAGTCTGTTATTATAAATGTAATATAAATAAAATATTCTATGTTATTCTGTATTATAAATAATTCTATATTATAAATTGCATATTCTATAGCATAAAATATTATAATTCTATAATATAGAATTACCGTTCTATATTATAAATATGAAATAATAAATGGGTTATTTATTCCCTGAAAGCTTTTCTAAACTTCTCTCTCACCCCCAATCCTCTGGGCTGCTCCCCCCAGGCAATCCAGCTTGAATGGGATCACTGGGACTCTGTAGCGAGGGAGTGAAGGTCCAGCTCCTTTCCAATCTCCAGCCAGGGACAAAGCTCTTCTCTGAGCAGGCACTCACCAGCAGGCAGAAAAGGATTTGTTTTGCAGTCCTTTTTGTCTACCTGTCCACCAGAGCCACTAAGATCTGGAAAATGGGCAATGTTCAGGCAAAAAGTAAATGTTTTTTAGTAGTAAACATGTATACTTCCAAATACAGTCACCATTTCTTGTGATGAGGATTGATAGAGGGCATCCACTTTGAAGATGGACAGACCTAGATCCAAATTTCTGCTCTTTCATGTTCAGTTATGAGGCTATATGCAAATTCTGCCTCTCAGTTTCCTCATCTGAACCATGAGTTCAGAACCACCCATCTCACAGAGTTGTAGTGAGGATCAAATGGGACAGTGTGTAAGAAAAGCCTATTGCACATTATATGCTCAATAAATGGTAGATGTTATTACGTGAGGAAGGATGGAAAGAACATAACATTTTCTGGGTGCCTGTTTTTTGCCTTGCATTGTGTTTAGAGCTTTGCATACACCATCTTGTTCTACACACACACACACACACAAAGCTATGAAGTAATTGTTAAAGGATAATTTTTTAAGTTAAAACCATGACTCTTATACAAATATAAAATGAACTTGTAACAAATATTTTACTTAACTTATGATAATTAATGAGAAAACTAGTAAGATACTACAACTGATTCAAGGAGAATTAAAAAAACACATATATAGACAATCAAGAATATTAAAATGAATTTATAAGTAGATGAAAATTGGTTGATATTCACAGGGATATCAATCGCATTCCACTGGACAAAATATATTTGAATCTCTATGTTCAAAAATCATTTGCATTACTATACTTTTTCTATAATTTACAGAGTTGTTAAAATAGCTCAAAGTCATGAAAGGGACAGGCCCTTGTAGAATCAGATAATCTGGAAGGGTTATCAGACGTCCTTTGTATTTTTGTTCATTTCAGAATGTTTCACAGTATATTCTGGCATTAACCATTATTATCCCCATTTGCAGTTGACAAACAAAATCATAGTGACTGTGTGATTTATCTACAGGCACAAGAAGTGTAATTGGCAGTGTATGGATTCAAACTCATCTTTCATCACTCCAAAATTAGAGTGGCTTTATTTGAAGTACTTGGATTTGTTTTTTCTTTTATTTTCAGAGGATGAACAATCAATACATACGCCGAGAAGTCTTCTGTTGTGAAACTTGTCATGAGCTCAAAAGCTTCTGGGAGAAAGAAATTAGCAAACAGACTGGTTACCGGGAACTGGAGGAAGATCGCCAGGGAAGGAGTGCCCTGAGAAAGTATGTGGATTGTTTCTTCACTATTTTTTAAGGTAGATTTCCCCAGAAATATACCAGATGTGAAGATGGGGAAACTGAATTGTTTTCATTACCCACTGTTCTAATAATGCAAATATTGGAGGTGGTATGGTCAAGTCGGTGTAGCCACAAGACAAAAGGAGAATGAGGTTTAGAAGGAAGACATTTATTATACACACAGCTTTCAGAGAGAGTGTCACTGCATACCATGCAGGCCCACAGGATAAGCACCAGGTTTTGGCCAGGTGGCAGAAGATGAAAGCAGAGGGAAAGTCTAAGCCAGAGCCTTTATCAGGGTTTCCAAGGAAAAGGAAAGAAAAGGCAGAGTAAACAGTTTAGGATTGGCTAGTTTGAATAATTCCTGAGAGTTGTGGGATTTAGGGATTGTCTCTAGTTGTCTGGTGCCTGGCCTGGTCCTGGGATGATATAGGGCAGGGGAAATATGGCTTTATCTATGAGAGTTAGATAAGGAGGTGGTTAGGGCCACAGACTCAGGATTGGTTGACACGCAGAAGAAAGGGCTAGCCCTGTCAAGGGCAGCCAGAAAGCTTTCTAAGATGTCAAAATATCATAAAATATAGAAAATTAAAGACATGATTAATTCATCTACTCATTTAGTCTTGCTACCATCTATATCAGAGTTTCCCAACCTCAGCACTACTGACATTTAGGGTCTTATAATTCTTTGTTACTGAGGCAGCTGCCCTATGCTTTGTAAGATGTTTAGCAGCATCCCTCAAAACATTAGATGCTGGTAGGACTCCCCTGCCACATTGTGACAACCAAAAATATCTCCTGACATTGCCAAATGTCCCCTGGAGGGCAAAGTTGCCCCTGATTGAGAATCAATGACTTATAGATATGAACAAGCTTTTCTTGGTGTAAACAAAAATTAGTTTCTGTTATTTATATCTTAATGAACTGAAAAAATCTCTTCCTCACCCTGCCTCTGTTGCAATCCTCAGTACACGAGGATACACTAAATTTCAGAGTCAGGTCAACAGATGTGTATAAGTGTGAAAGATCCCACATCTGATATGATACATATTAAGATTCTTGGGGGAAGAATAATGTGATCTTCCTCTTACTGGCAGTTGAACTTGTTCTAGTCAAAGAAGTCTGCTGAGAGGGGAACATTTATTTATGTGAGAAGATGTGTCACAAGTGTCAACATCGCTCTGACTAAAAGGGCAAGCACCTGCCCTCACACATGTAGTGCCCTGGAGCAGATGGATCAGCTCAACTTTTCAGGGACTCTCTGGGTTCTCTGTCCCTAAAATGGGAACAGCCAGCCAGGCTGTCTATTTGCTGAGATGCCCACTTACAAGTGGAATCGCACCTGTGTGTTCTGCTTGACAGCAAGGCATGTGCTTCCATGTTTCTGAGTATGCTGAGCTACAAACATGTGTAATTCACATATGTTGCACCAACATTAACTTCTAAAAACTTTTCTTCAGCTCCTGAGGGGAGGGGAAATAGCCTCTCTCTATATCCAGAGAAGAGCTCTACCATTATTCCAGTTACATTCCTGGTTGTCCAGCAACAAAACCCAGGTTTTTCTAAATGCTAAAAGAGTTACATGTTAGAGCATACAGTCCTGAAGAGTCCAGGGGAGCAAAAAGAATCAGTTGTATGGTCCCTGCCATCTTCCTCCCCTAGTCCTGGTGCACAAGCCCACTGGGAGCCAGATCCCCACATGAGCCCTGTACTGCATCTTCCTTTCCAGAAGCCCTGGGGTGTGGGAATAAGAGCAAAATTTGCAATATGATCTGATTTTTTTAATATATAGATGCAGTTTATCCATATGTATAGGGAAAGACTAGAAGAAAATACTCAAAAATATTAAGAGGGTTATTTTTGACTGGTGGAATGGCAAATTTTGTGTGCGTGTGTTCTTCTATTTTTTCCAAAGTTTCTAAAATGACACTGTACCATATTATAATTAGGAAAAAAGTTATTAAAAAAAGCAGCCATTTGCAAATGGTCCATAGAACAAATGAATTAATTATCCAGGCTCTAATGTGCCCCCTAAAAAGACTCCCTTCAGAGTTTGGAGCAGTTTTCTCTTCCTTCTATAGCCAAGAGAATAAATCTTCAAAATGTGCTCATCATGAAATGTTTTAGCATTGTCTCCCCCAAATAAATGTTTGAAGATGGAGACAGAGCTGCTGCCTTGCTCAGAGAAGAGGAAAATCAGCAGAGGCTGGGGGAGGAGAGGCACCTTCTATGGTCTCCTCCTCTGTTCTTGAGTCTCACTTACCAGAGCTGTTGCCCCCTATCAACTATGAATATAAAACTCAAAAAGCCTTCTTAATTTAGTAAACAATGAATGACAACATAGTGGTTTTGTTATTATTTTTGTTAAAAAACAAAAACAAAACAAAAAATACAGCCACATATATCCCAGATGAACCAAGTTGCACAGAAAGAATATAAATATTTTTAAACCAAACCAGCCTGTCAGAATATTTGCTTAAATATTGCTTATGTAAGCAAACAGTTTGAAATATTGTCCTAGAATAATTATCTTCCAGGATACACTTGACCAGACCAATGAATGGCATAAAACCTCGGGTCCCTATTTCACCTAAGGCTATGGCTTTCCAAAATGCTTATATGTAAGCATTTTGTGTAAGCATTATATGTGTGTAACCTGAGACACACACATAACACTGACACCTTTTGTTATTTTACCCTCCATTTATAAAAGTGGCGATTTCAAGCCACTGTGCAATCAAGAAATGTTCTAAATGAACAGTAGAAGACAAAAACCTCAAAAAAAAAAAAACCTCAAAATTTTCCACCAATGCCTTTGCTGATAGTAGAACAGAGCCAATAATGCCTTATGTTCCTCAGCTGGGCTAACCTGCAAGGCCTTGTGCCAAAGCTGAGTAGAGTGGAAACAGGTGTTTCACCATGGACATGCTCATTAGCACATGCCTACGGGTTCACTGACTGAGAGGAATGCAACCAGAGCTGCAGAGAATCCATTTACCCTAGGAACACATGTGTGTGGAAGAAACCCTGGAGGTAAGATCACAAGGCAAAGTGGGTGGCCTCAGAACTAGAAACCCTCTTACTCTCTCTGAGTCTGGCTAGAAAGAAGCAACACAGCAGGCGTCAGTCCCCTGGAGAAGTTGAAATCTGTGTGCAAATAACTGATTGAGGCAATTTGAGAGAAGTCAAGTGTACTGTAGGTACAACGAACAAATCTCCTGGTGTGTTGGGACAGTCCAGGTGTACGTATATCAATTTGTTATAATTATGAATTGTGCTCCCTTTTATTTCCAAAGTATCTCAATTTAGATGATAAATTATATGAACACCTAAGCCTAAATAACCAGCCTGTAACTATAACTGAGTAAATGTACAATGCTTATATGAAAATAATAATGTTTTAATGCAAGAAGTATGATCTTCAAAATACCTCTTCAGAATTTAGCAGAGCTCAGAGTGTCTAAGTGAGGAGAGGGGTTTATCAGACCTCACCCCAAGACCACTCACCTCCTTCTGCTTTGATTCCTACTTATCAGTTATGTCAATCAGGATGCTTTCAGAAGCAGGTAACAAAATATCCAACTCATAATCTCCAAGCCAGATGAAATCATCATTTCAAACTTTTTATAAGATTTTGTCTACGAAAAATAACCAGTGAGAAAAATTTTAGTTAGTTTTTCTCATTCAAACTGAAGGGGTGAGGTATATGGCTGGTAAACTGAGTTGTTCAGAGCAGTATGCTGAGCTGCCCTGTGACCAGATCCAGCTGGTGAGCTGAAGGTCAAAGGGAACCAGGATCAGGCCCATCTTTCCCTACTATGGAAAAACCACTGTAAAGGCATGTTCCTTATTACACAGGAATAGGAGCAGCAAAAGCATCATCTGACCTTTCATATTAAAACAAAAGCACAGAGATTATGATTATAGTGTGAAATCTGAATTGGGAGATCAAGGACTCAGTAAATTACAAATTCCTTGATGACAAGGATTATTATTTTACTGCTCTTCTTTACATATTGGGGTAGCCACAGAGGTGCTCTAAACTTGCAATGGGGAGAAAGTTGACTAAGAGCCCTAGGTGCTGCCTTTCTGGATCTGCCATTTTATTTGAGCTGAGGCCACATTTACCACTGACTGCTCTAGCCAATGAGTGAGCGTGGCAGGGGTAGCTAGTCCTGGGAAATTCCTGTGTGACAGAACTCCTCTACTGGGAAACTTTTACCCAGGGACTCCTCATCAGCTCAGCTAAGCTTTCTCAGAACTATGCTGTGGTTCGGGCCTTTTCCTACCCAATCATTCCTTCCTTCTCACTCTCCTTTCACAGGTGTTAGACCAGCATGCTAATCTGAAGGCTATCCCTTACCATTTCTGTTTCTTCCCCCCAACCCCTGATTTATTTTTCTTGGTTGATTCCTTCAAATCTGCTTCTTGGAGGACCCAAACTGACACATATCTTTAGGGCCTAGCAAGCACATGATAGAAAAAAAAAAAAAAAAAACTAATTATGTGCCCAATTGATCTTCTGTGGTTCTTAGTAAGGACATTGTGATTCTGGTTTGTGATTCTGGCTTATGGTTCTTAAAAAAAGTCCTTCTTTCTAGTCACATCCCATACTTATCAAGCAGAATCTGTGTTCCTAGATATTAATTACAACTCCTCCACAAATCAGATGAATCTAGAACAATAAATAGTAAATATCATTTGGTCTCCATTTGAAAAGTGAGGTCAATATTTCTAGGCTTAAGGAAAAAAATGTTCTCTTCAAGTTTAATGTCAGCTTTATTGCTCCTCTACTGTATCTGACTCTGCATACCAATTTTTAAGCATTATTTTTCTCATATTGACCTTCCTTACTACAAAAGAAAAGAACCATATATACACTTATATTCACCAGCTTACTGAGAGCACAAAGATAAAGAGAAGCAACACGGTGATGAAAGATATTGACCAGAAAGGGGCAGGAAACAGTCTAAATACTCATAAAATAGGATTTAATGGGAACTAGGTAGATAGTGGCATCTATGATCCATCTGGCAATAAATGGTGATATAGCTAATACAAAAAGTGAATAAATGTGTCATAAACCCCAGATTCCTAAATTCTGTTCCTAGAATAAATTCATCATTCCAAATGTGTTGATTTGGTTCCTCCAAGAAGCAGAGGGCAAGATGAAACTAGATGGGTGTGAGATTTATTGCAGGAAGCACCTGTGAGAGAAAAATGGGAAGCAAGTTATGGTGTGTTGGTAAACATTTAACGGCTGGCTCTCTGTGGAAAAAATGTATACACATATATATGTACATAAGTTTATTATAAATTTTACTTGTACAAAGATGTGTGACATATACTTTACAAATAATAAGAAAACATGCAATGCTCTTTATTACACATTTCATATATCCAACTGATTCTCACAGCATCCTTCTATTGGTTTTTGCCAACCTTTTGTCTCTATAGCCAACCTGTGGTTGCAGTTCAGCTATGATGGGACAAAACCAGACAACGAATAAATGCTTAATTACTATACAATTCAGCAAAGTCAGATTGTTAAGGATGATAGTTTTCTAGTGCTGGAAGAGCTTTTCCACATTCTTTTTTTGCCATTCACAACATAATAGTTACAGAAGACAGGGCACACTTCTAAGTTTAATTTGCATTATTAAGATTTTCTCCTTCACTTTCTTAAATCTAGATGAGGGGTCAGCAAATATTTCCTATAAAGGACAAAGTAGTAAATATTTTGGGCTTTGTGGGTCATGTGCTCTATGTTGCAACTACTCAATCCTGCCGTTGTATGAAAGCAGTCACAGAAAATATGTCACAAATGGGCAGGGCTGTGTTCTGATAAAACTTCATTTACAAAAACAGGCAACTGGCCAGCAGGATCTCTGAGTAACACATTTTCATGCCCACCACACCAAGGAAAAGTTAAAGCCCCTTTAATTAATGATGAATTCTCATTATATTATGTCCCTACAGTTCAATGAAACATACAGGCAGCAACCTTTATTACTGAGCTTTAAAAGACCCCAGGTGACAAAAGCCATGCACATTTGGAGGCAGATTTATTTACAGAGCCTTTCAGAGATGCTTAACAACGGGAGCTTGTGAGCTTGTCTATTTCCCAGGTTGGAGAGGTTGATTGCAAATAAAATAACAAGATGATTACTTAATACCCATAATGAAGGAATATAATTATTAAAATTACTAATAGGTGGATCTCAATACAAGGTCATATAAAGAAAAATGTGCATGGACCTATGTCCACTAATGGGAGAGCAGCCGTTACATGTTTTATCTTCCCTTTCAAACCGGCAAACTATATTTCTATGTCATCCATTCTATTTAAAGTTGAGGTAGAATGAGGATGATATCCCCCCATGTCCCTATTCTCTCAATATTTCAACTTTCAATCCTTGGTTGCTAATGTGCTTAAGCAACATCACCACCAAACAACAGGCCTACATTCCAAATTCTTTCCATTCTTTCTTGGGACCATAATTGAGCAGAGTTTTATGTAAGAAGTTTCTTGGAGTCAGTTTGATAATAGGTGTCTACAGCTTTCAAAATATTTATACCCTCTAGTTATTCACCTCTGGGGATCTCTTCAAGGAAAGTAGACTGGTATATGGAAAGAGTATTAATTATTATCATACTAATTTTAGGGTTATTTACAAGAGTAAAAAATTAGGTTGAATCTAATTTTTCTTTATTCATTATTGTATATTCTAATTTATCCATAATAATCATGCATTGCTTTAGCATTGTTATGAATTGTGTCCCCCCAGATTCATATGTGGAAATCCTAACTGCCAGCACCTTAGAATGTGACTGTATTTGGAGATAGGGCCTTTAAAACAAGTGACAGTTAAAGTGAGAGCTTTTAGGGTGGGACCTGATCCAAGTAACTGTTGTCCTTATAAGAAGAAGAGGTTATGATACACAAAGAGACACCAGGGATGCACAAACACAGAGGAAAGGCCACATGAGGATGGAGCAAGAAGGACATCTGCATGTAAAAGAGAGAGGTCTTGGGAGAAATCAAACCTGCTAACACCTTGATCTTGAACTTTCACCCTCCAAAACAGTGAGACAATAATTGTCTGTTGTTTAAGCTAACCAGCCTGGTATTTTGTTATGGTAGCCCTATTAAATGAATAAAATGATTTATCCAACTTAAGAAACTAACCAAGCATATACATTTTTTTAAACATCTTTATTGGAGTATAATTGCTTTACAATGGTGTGTTAGTTTCTGCTTTATAACAAAGTGAATCAGCTATACAGAAACATATGTCCCCGTATCTCCTCCCTCTTGCGTCTCCCTCCCACCCTCCCTATCCCACCTCTCTAGGTCTTTGCAAAGCACCAAGCTGATCTCCCTGTGCTATGCGGCTGCTTCCCACTAGCTATCTATTTTACATATGGGAGTATATATAAGTCCATGCCACTCTCTCTTCGTCCCAACTTACCCTTCCCCTTCCCCGTGTCCTAAGGCCATTCTCTAGGTCTGCATCTTTATTCCTGTCCTGCCCCTAGAAACTTCAGAACCATTTTTCTTTAGATTCCATATATAAGTGTTAGCATACGGTATTTATTATTCTCTTTCTGACTTACTTCACTCTGTATGACAGACTCTAGGTCCATCTACCTCACTACAAATAACTCAGTTTTGTTTCTTTTTATGGCTGAGTAATATTCCATTGCATATATGTGCCACATCTTCTTTATTCATTCATCTGTCAGTGGACACTTAGGTTGCTTCCATGTCCTGGCTATTGTAAACAGAGCTGCAATGAACATTGTGGTACATGACTCTTCTTGAATTATGGTTTTCTCAGGGTATATGCAGAGTAGTGGGATTGCTGGGTCGTATGGTAGTTTTATTTTTAGTTTTTTAAGGAAACTCCATACTGTTCTCCGTAGTGGCTGTATCAATTTATGTTCCCACTAACAGTGCAAGAGGGTTCACTTTTCTCCACACCCTATCCAGCATTTATTGCTTTCAGATTTTTTGATGATGGCCATTCTGACCAGTGTGAGGTGATACATCATTGTAGTTTTGTTTTGAATTTCTCTATGATTAGTGATGTTGAGCCTCCTTTCATGTGTTTGTTGGCAATCTGTATATCTTCTTTGGAGAAATGTCTATTTAGGTCTTCTGCCCGTCTTTGGATTGTGTTGTTTGTTTTTTTGGTATTGAGCTGCATGAGCTGCTTGCAAATTTTGGAGATTAATCTTTTGTCAGTTGCTTCATTTGCAAATATCTTCTCCCATTCTGAGGGTTGTCTTTTCATCTTGTTTATGGTTTCCTTTACTGTGCAAAAGCTATTAAGTTTCATTAGGTCCCATTTGTTTATTTTTGTTTTTATTTCCATTTCTCTAGGAGCTGGGTCAAAAAGGATCTTGCTGTGATTTATGTCATAGAGTGTTTTTCCTGTGTTTTCCTCTAAGAGTTTTATAGTGTCTGGCCTTACATTTAGGTCTTTAATCCATTTTGAGTTTATTTTTGGGTATGCTAGGGAGTATTTTTGGTATGTTAGGGAGTGTGCTAATTTCATTCTTTTACATGTAGCTGCCCAGTTTTCCCAGCACCATTTATTGAAGAGGCTGTCTTTTCTCCATTGTATATTCTTGCCTCCTGTATCAAAAATGAGGTGACCATATGAGCGTGGGTTTATCTCAGGGCTTTCTATCCTATTCCATTGATCTATATTTCTGTTTTTGTGCTGGTACCATACTGTCTTGATTACGGTAACTTTGTAGTATAGTCTGAAGTCTGGGAGCCTGATTCCTCCAGCTCCGTTTTTCTTTCTCAAGATTGCTTTGGCTATTTGAGGTCTTTTGTGTTTCCATACAAATTGTGAAATTTTTTGTTCTAGTTCTGTGAAAAATGCCAGTCGTAGTTTGATAGGGATTGCATTGAATCTGCAGATTGCTTTGGGTAGTATAGTCATTTTCACAATGTTGATTCTTCCGATCCAAGAACATGGTATATCTCTCCATCTGCTTGTATCATCTTTAATTTCTTTCATCAGTGTCTTATAGTTTTCTGCATATAGGTCTTTTGTCTCCTTAGGTAGGTTTATTCCTAGTTATTTTATTCTTTTGGTTGCAATGGTAAATCGGAGAGTTTCCTTAATTTCTCTTTCAGATTTTTCATCATTAGTGTATAGGAATGCAAGAGATTTCTGTGCATTAATTTTGTATCCTGCTACTTTACCAAATTCATTGATTAACTCTAGTAGTTTTCTGGTTGCAACTTTCGGATTCTCTATGTATAGTATCATGTCATCTGCAAACAGTGACAGCTTTACTTCTTCTTTTCCGATTTGAATTCCTTTTATTTCTTTTGCTTCTCTGATTGCTGTGGCTAAAACTTCCAAAACTATGTTGAATAATAGTGGTGAGAGTGGACAACCTTGCCTCTTTCTTATCTTAGAGGAAATGGTTTCAGTTTTTCACCATTGAGAATGATGTTGATGGTAGATTTGTCATATATGGCCTTTATTATGTTGAGGTAAGTTCCCTCTATGCCTATATTCTGGAGGGTTTTTATCATAGATGGGTGTTTAATTTTCTCAAAAGCTTTTTCTGCATCTATTGAGATGATCATATGATTTTTCTCCTTCACTTTGTTAATATGGTGTATCACATTGATTGATTTGCGTATATTGAAGAATCCTTGCATCCCTGGGATAAATCCCACTTGATCATGGTGTACAATCATTTTAATGTGCTGTTGGATTCTGTTTGCTACTATTTTGTTGAGGATTTTTTCACCTATGTTCATCAGTGATATTGGCCTGTAGTTTTCTTTCTTTGTGACATCTTTGTCTGGTTTTGGTATCAGGGTGATGGTGACTTCGTAGAATGAGTTTGGGAGTGTTCCTCCCTCTGCTATACTTTGGAAGAATTTGAGAAGGATAGGTGTTAGCTCTTCTCTAAATGTTTGATAGAATTCGCCTGTGAAGCCATCTGGTTCTGGGCATCTGTTTGTTGGAAGATTTTTAATCACAGTCCCAATATCAGTGCTTGTGATTGGTCTGTTTATGTTTTCTATTTCTTCCTGGTTCAGTCTCAGAAGGTTGTGCTTTTCTAAGAATTTGTCCATTTCTTCCAGGTTGTCCATTTTATTGGCATATAGTTGCTTGTAGTAATCTCTCATGATCCTTTGTATTTCTGCAGAGTGTGTTGTAACTTCTCCCTTTTCATTTCTAATTCTATTGATTTGAGTCTTCTCCCTTTTTTTCTTGATGAGTCTGGCTAATGGTTTATCAATTTTATCTTCTCAAAGAATCAGCTTTTAGTTTTATTGACCTTTGCTATTGTTTCCTTCATTTCTTTTTCATTTATTTCTGATCTGATCTTTATGATTTCTTTCCTTCTGCTAATTTTGGTTTTTTTTTTTTTCTTCTTTCTCTAATTGATTAGGTGTAAGGTTAGGTTGTTTACTTGAGATGTTTCTTGTTTCTTGAGGTAGGATTATATTGCTATAAACTTCCCTCTTAAAACTGTTTTTGCTGCATCCCATAGGTTTTGGGTCATTCTGTTTTCATTGTCATTTGTTTCTAGGTATTTTTTTGATTTCCTCTTTTATTTCTTCAGCGATCTCCTGGTTATTTAGTATTGTATTGTTTAGCCTCCATGTGTTTGTATATTTTACAGATTTTTTTCCTGTAATTGATATCTAGTCTCAGGGTGTTGTGATCAGAAAAGATACTTGATACGATTTCAATTTTCTTAAATTTACCAAGGCTTGATTTGTGACCTACGATATGTATCCTGGAGAATGTTCCATGAGCACTTGAGGAGAAAGTGTATTCTGTTGTTTTTGGATGGAATGTCCTATAAATATCAATTAAGTTCATCTTGTTTAATGCATCATTTAAAGCTTGGGTTTTCTTATTTATTTTCATTTTGGATGACCTGTCCATTGGTGAAAGTGGGGTGTTAAAGTCCCTTACTCTGATTGTGTTACTATCCATTTCCCATTTTATGGCTCTTAGCATTTGCCTTATGTATTGTGGTGCTCCTATGTTGGGTGCACAAATATTTACAATTGTTATATCTTCATCTTGGATTGATCCCTTGATCATTATGTAGTGTCCTTCTTTGTCTCTTATAATAGTCTTTATTTTACAGTCTATTTTACCTGATATGAGAATTTCTACTCCAGCTTTCTTTTGATTTCCATTTGCATGGAATATCTTTTTCCATCCCCTCACTTTCAGTCTGTATGTGTCCCTAGGTCTGAAGTGTTTCTCTTGTAGACAGCATATATATGAGTCTTGTTTTTGTATCCATTCAGCCAGCCTATGTCTTTTGGTGAGAGCATTTAATCCATTTACATTTAAGGTAATTATCAATATGTATGTTCCTATTACCGTTTCTTAATTTTTTTGGGTTTGTTATTGTAGGTCTTTCCCTTCTCTTGTGTTTCCTGCCTAGAGAAGTTCCTTTAGCATTTGTTGTAAAGCTGGTTTGGTGGTGCTGAATTCTCTTAGCTTTTGCTTGTCTGTAAAGGTTTTAATTTCTCTGTCGAATCAGAATGAGATCCTTGCTGGGTAATCTTGGTTCTCAGTTTTTCCCTTTCGTCATTTTAAATATGTCTTGCCACTTCCTTTTGGCTTTCAGAGTTTCTGCTGAAAGATCAGCTGTTAACCTTATGGGGATTTCCTTGTATGTTATTTGTTGTTTTTACCTTGCTGCTTTTAATATTTTTTCTTTGTATTTAATTTTTGATAGTTCGATTTATATGCATTCTGGCATGTTTCTCCTTGGATTTATCCTGTATGGGAATCTCTGCCCTTCCTGGATTTGATTGACTATTTCCTTTCCCATATTATGGATGTTTTCAACTATAATCTCTTCAAATATTTTCTCAGTCCCTCTCTTTTTATCTTCTTCTTCTGGGATCCCTATAATTAGAATGCTGGTGAGTTTAATGTTGTCCCAGAGGTCTCTGAGACTGTCCTCAATTTTCATTCTTTTTTCTTTATTTTGCTCTGCAGTAGTTATTTCCACTATTGTATCTTCCAGGTCACTTATCCATTCTTTTGACTCAGTTATTCTGCTATTGATTCCTTCTAGAGAAGTTTTAATTTCATTTATTGTGTTGTTCATCAATGTTTGTTTACCCTTTAGTTCTTCTAGGTCCTTATTAAACGTTTCTTGTATTTTCTCCATTCTATTTGCAAGATTTTAGATCACCTTTACTATTGTTACTCTGAATTCTTTTTCAGGTAGACTGCCTATTTCCTCTTCATTTGTTTGGTCTTGTGGGTTTTTACCTTGCTCCTTTATCTGCTGTGTGTTTCTCTGTCTTCTCATTTTGCTTAACTTACTGTGTTTGGGGTCTCCTTTTTGCAGGCTGCAGGTTCGTAGTTCCCGTTGTTTTTGGTGTCTGTCCCCAGTGGCTAAGGTTGGTTCAGTGGGTTGTGTAGGTTTCCTAGTGGAGGGGACTGGTGCCTGTGTTCTGGTGGATGAGGCTGGATCTTGTCTTTCTGGTGAGCAGGACCACGTCCAGTGGTGTGTTTTGGGGTGTCTGTAACCTTATTATGATTTTAGGCAGCCTCTCTCCTAATGGGTGGGGTTGTGTTCCTGTCTTGCTATTTGTTGGGCATAGGGTGTCCAGCACTGTAGCTTGCTGGTTGTTCAGTGGTGCTGGGTCTTAACATTGAGATGGGGATCTCTGGGAGAGCTTTCACCATTTGATATTACATGGAGCTGGGAGGTCTCTTCTGGACCAATGTCCTGAACTCGGCTCTCCCACCTCAGAGGCACAGGTCTGACACCTGGCCAGAGTACTAAGACCCTGTCAGCCACACGGCTCAGAAGAAATGGGAGAAAGAAAGAAAAAAGAAATAAAAAGAAAAAAAATTATTAAAGTAAAAAATTTAAAAAGTATTAAAATTTAAAAAATTAGGTGATTTAAAAAGAAAGAAAGAAAGAAGAGAGCAATCAAACCAAAAAACAAATCCACCATTGATAACAAGCGTTAAAAACTATATTTAAAAAAAAACACAGTAAAGCAGACAGACAGAACCCTAGGAGAAATGGTAAAAGCAAAGCTATACAGACGAAATCACACAAAGAAGCATACCCATACACACTCACAAAAAGAGAAAAAGGAAAAAATATATATATGTATATATTTTTAAAAAAGGAAGAGAGCAACCAAATCAGTAAACAAATCTAGCAATGATAATAAACTCTAAATACTAAACTAAGGTAAACATAAAACCAGAAACCAGTCAGTCGCATACAGCAAACCTCAAGTCTGCTGTTGCTCCCAAAGTCCACCGCCTCAATTTTGGCATGATTCGTTGTCTATTCAGGTATTCCACAGATGCAGCGTTCATCAAGTTGATTGTTGAGATTTAATCTGCTGCTCCTGAGGCTGCTGGGAGAGATTTCCCTTTCTCTTCTTTGTTCGAACAGCTCCTGGGGTTCAGCTTTGGATTTGGCCCCACCTGTGCGTGTAGGTCTCCTGAGGACATCTGTTCCTTCCCAGAGAGGATGGGTTTAAAGGAGCAGCTGATTAGTGGGTTCTGGCTCACTCAGGCAGGGGGGAGGTCTGGGTACGGAATGTGGGGTGAGCCTGTGGCAGCAGAGGCCGGCGTAACGTTGCAACAGCATGAGGTGCACCGTGTGTTGTCCTGGGGAAGTTGTCCCTGGATCGTGGGACCCTGGCAGTGGTGGGCTGAACAGTCTCCTGTGAGGGGAGATGTGGATAGTGACCTGTACTTGCACACAGGTTTCTTGGTGGCTGCAGCAGTAGCCTTAATGTTTCATGCCCATCTCTGGTGTCTGTGCTGATAGCTGTGGCTCACACCTGTCTCTGGAGCTCGTTTAGGCGGTGCTTTGAATCCCCTCTCCTTGCGCACCCTGAAACAATCTCTTGCCTCTTAGGCAGGTCCAGACATTTTCCTGGACTCCCTCTCGGCTAGCTGTGGTGCACTAGCCCCCTTCAGGTTGTGTTCACACAGCCAACCCCAGTCCTCTTCCTGGGGTCTGCCTCCGAAGCCCGAGCCTCAGCTACCAGCCCCCATCTGCCCTGGCGGGTGAGCAGACAAGCCTCTCAGGCTGGTGAGTCCTGGTTGGCAGTGATCCTCTGTGTGGGAATCTCTCCACTTTGCCCTCTGCAACCCTGTTGCTGCGCTCTGCTCTGTGGCTCCGAAGTTTCCTCCGCCCCCTGCCACACCCCATCTCCGCCTGTGAAGGGGCTTCCTAGTGTGTGGAAACTTTTCCTCCTTCACCGTTTCCTCCCAGAGGTGCAGGTCCCATCCTTATTCTTTTGTCTCTGTTTTTTCTTTTTTCTTTTGCCCTACCCGGGTACGTGGGAGGTTTCTTGCCTTTTGGGTAGTCTGAGGTCTTCTGCCAGCATTCAGTAGGCATTCTGTAGGAGTTGTTCCACATGTAGATGTATTTCTGATGCATCTGTGGGGAGGAAGGTGATCTCCACATCTTACTACTCTGCCATCTTGAAGGTCTCCTCAAGTGTATACTTTTTAATACTAGTGTCCTTCACACTTAGGCTCCTAGACCTGCTCTCCAGAGAAAACTGACATCAATAGTTTCTCATATATCTCTCTCCAAAACTTTAGTTTTTATAAGCAAATAAATAAGTGTGCTGTATTTTTATGCAAAATGGGACCTACACAATCTTCAGTATTCTGCACCTTCCTTTTTTAATTTTTTAAAAAAATTTTATTGGAGTATAGTTGCTTTACAATATTGTTATTTTATACTGTACAGCAGAGTGAATCAGCTATACATATACACATATCCCCTCATTTTTGGATTTCCTTCTCATTTATGTCACCACAGAGCACTGAGTAGAGTTCCCTGTGCTATAAAGTAGGTTCTCATTAGTTATCTATTTTATACATAGTATTAATATGCACCTTCCTTTTTTAACTTATGTTATCTTGGAAGTTTTTCTATATCGGCACTTTCAGTACTTCTTTAATGTTTTCCACAATAATGATGTGACAATTAATTTAAACAATCACACTGAAGGACATTTAGGTTGTTTTTCATTTTTTAGCTTTACAAACAATATTGTAATAAGAATACTTGTACATACATTTTTCATACATGGATAAGCATTATGGGATAAGTTCACAGAAATGAAGATGTTATGTCAAAAGATGAGTGTTTTAAATTTTGATAGCTATTGCCTCCTTGTCTTGCAAAGAGATTGTTTTAATTTAAACTTCCACTCTAAGTATGGGAATGCCAGTTCCCACAGTCACTCACACTGTGTGTTGTCAAACTCTTAACCATTGTTAATCTGACAGGTGAAAATGGCATCTCACTGTTTTAAACTGAATTTAATTAATTACAGGTTTTGTTGAGATCTTTTCATATGCATAGGAACTAGCTGGATTTCTTCTTCAGAAACTGCCTTTGTATAGCCTCTGCCTGTTTGATTATAGACTTTCTTTTTCTTAATTGATTTATAAGCACCATGCATTTCTTTTCTTTCTGTGTACAGATCTATGAGTTTGACGAATGCTCAGAGTCATGTAATCACCACAGTCAAGATATAGAATAGTTCCATCATTCTGAAAAATTTCCTTATGCTTCTCCTTTGTGGTCAACTCCTTTCCCAATTTCCAGTCCATAGCAACCACTGATCTGTACTTCATCCCTATAGTTTTGCCTTTTCCAGAATGTCATAAATTAATTATACAGTATGTAGTCTTTTGTGTCTGGCTCTTTTCATTTAGCACAGTGTACTTGGGATTTATTCTTCTTGTTGTGTGTATCAGTTGTGTATATCCATTCCTTCTCATTGCTGAGTACTTTTCTGTGGTAGGGATGTATCACAATTTGGTGATCCACTCTCCACTGAAGGACATTTAAGTTGTTTCCAGTTTTTGGTGACTATAAATAAAAGTGCTATAAACATTCACATATAGATTTCTGTGTGAACATAAATTTCTATTTCTCTTGAGCAAATAGGATTGAAATTACTGGGTCATATGGTAAGTGTATGGTTAACTGTATAAGAAACTGCCAAACTGTTTTACAAACTGACTGCACCGTTTTGCATTTTAATAACAATGTAAAAGAGTTCCAGTTACTCAGCATCCCAGCCAACACTTGGTTTGAGTTTTGTTGTGAGGGATTTTTGGTTTGGGGGGTGGGGGTTCGTTTTTGGTTTTGCCAGGGGAGGTAGGGGAAAAGAGTTGGTTTTGTTTTTTTTTGTTTGTTTTGGTTATTCTATGAGGTAAGTGGTACCTCATTGTGGTTTTAATTTGCATTTTCCTAATTATGTTGAGCATCTTTTACGTGTTTATTTGCCACCTATATAACTTCTTTAGGAAAATGTCTGTTCAAATATTTTCCCCATTATGTTATTTTCTTATCATTGAGTTTGAAACTATATATATTCTGGAAATAAGTCCCTTATCAGATATGTGACTTGCAAATATTTTCTCCCTGTTTGTGGCTTGTCTTTTATTCTCTTTACAGTATCTTTTACAGAACAAATTGTTTTAATTTTGCTGAAGTCCCAAATTTTTTATTCTTTTATGAATCATGCTTTTTGTAATGTATATAAGAATTTTTTCCTTATCCCAAGGTCATGAAGATATTATTTTGTGGCTTTTTTCTTGAAGCCTTGGTCTTACAGTTTACATTTATGTCTATGATCCATTTTTAGTTAATTTTTTATAAGATGTGGAGTGTGGATCAAAGTCCATTTTTTAATATGGATATATAATGTTCCAGCATCATTTATTTAAAAAAAAATACTATCCTTCCTCCATTGAGTTGCCTTTGTACCTTGTCAAAAATCAATTGGCTATATTTGTGTATGTTTATTTCCAGACTATTCTGTTCCACTGATCTATTTCTTCCTTCGCCAATGCTACACTGTCTTGATGATGGTAGCTTTATATTAAGCCTCAAAATCATGTAGTATGAGTCTCCCAACCTTCTTCTACTTTAAAATTGTTTTGGCTAATTGACTTCTTTTGCCTTTCCATATAAAATTTAGAATCAGCTTGTTGATAGCTACAGAAAAGTCCTGCTGGGATTTTGATTGATATTACACTGAATCCACATACCAATGTAGGAAGGAATAAATTTTGGAGAAAACTACATATTCATAGACTGCTCATTACTCTATTGATTTTTTTCTTCATTAATTTGTAAAAGCCATTTATTTCTTCAGAAGGAGAAATATTCTAATATTCTTCAGAAGGAAAATAAACCAAAAAACAAAAAACTTCTCTGGACCAGCAGATGTGTAGACAAATGCACTAACCACGTATATTGTTTCCCCTCCTCAGGCTCAGAGAAGAATGGAAGCAGAGACTGGAGAAAAGGCTGGGGATGCTGGACAATCCTGATGGGAAGGAAAAGCAGGCAAACACTGTGGGCTGAGAGCTTCCTGCCTCATCCGCTTCAAAGATAACAAGCCACCAAGGGCACTTTTCTAAGAGAAAAAACTAGCACCCAAATTATGTTGACTTACTAAGCAGGATACTCTCTATTTGCTCTCCCATTTGTGAGGCGATTTACATGTGAAACCTCCCCCAGTGCTAATGGGAGTCTTTATCCAACTCAATCCTCCCTGCCACAGAGGACAGGATGACCTCCAAAGGGATAAGAAGCTCGGGTTATCTAATATAAAAATCTCTTTGAGTTAACATGAAATGTAATTTATTTCCACATTTTCTTCTCATTTAAAAAATCTTATTTTATCCAAGCTTACCAGGGGCAATGACCTTGTTGGGAAACTGGCTTACCTAGGTCTTCTGGAAAAACATAGTCATACAATCTGTTTTCCTGTTCTCCCTTTTTTGTGAAGACAGAAATGCTACTGCTTACAGAAAGAAAGCTGTTATTATGAAAAGAGTAATTTTTTAGCATTATGGTTTGAAAATGAACTGAACTAAATTATTTTCTCTTCATATAAATTGGGTTTTTTTTTAAATAAACATTTAATTAGAAACATGCAGTGAAAGCAAAGTAATGCTTAATAAACTTGGTTGTCGTGCCCTCACTGGTGTGTGCCCTGTGTTAACTCCCTCATGCCTCTCGTGGTTAGTTCTCTGCTACTATAGCAAGTGTCAGCTCCAAGCTGTCTTTAGAATGTTTTGGAATTTAAAGTCACTTTCACTGCAGCCTCCTCTCAGGCCCAGAGCATGATCATGGTCACAGATCAGGAGGGATTCTCTCAATCACAGGAAGTAGGGCTCCTCTGCTCCTCTACCCAGGGATTCCTCACAGGGGACAGGAGCAGAGTGGGAAGCCTGAGGCAGCCAAGGAGCACAGATGGCCAGAGGGACCCAGAGAATGACACAGACAATGCTGGGGAGGGTATCAGAGCACTCACAGATGCTATGTGGTGACATAAACTGCTGTCCCTATAAAACTAAAAGAGATCCTTATGGCTGAGAGGTCCACAGGGTGGCAGGAGGGTTGGAGAGGTGATTCCACATCCCCACAGTTATGAGATCCAGGGTACAATGTTCAGGTCTTTGCTATAGGCTCTTATCCAATTCAGATATAACAACTAAGCAGTAAATTACAGCTGGGAAAATCTGAGCAAAGTTTGGGAAAAGAAGCTAATAATAAAACAGAATTTTAGTAAGGACAGAGAACCATGGGAATAGATATCAGGATACATAACCACATCTGAGAGTCAGAGAAAGCCCCCTGAGAAACTGATATTTAAGCTGAGACTTATAAAAATGAGTTAGAGTCATGCGGAAGAAAAGAAACAGCATGTGTGAAGAACTGAAGAAGAGCAGGAGGGCTGCAGGGTGGAGGGGGCCTGGGGGGCCTGGGAGGTGAAGAACCAGGAAACATGTGTCTGTGACACAGAATGAGGAGGGCAGTTGTTTTATAGGAGGGTGGAGACATGAGCAGGGGCCTCTGGAGCCCAAGCTAAAGATCCTGCATTGATCCACAGGGGATTAGGAAGCCATTGACAGATTTTAGGTAGAGAAATGAACAGATTAGGTTTGCATTTTTAATTTTTTCAGATTTTGTCTATACATACATATGTATATAATTTTATATAAGTGCATAAATATGATCATATCATATATGCTGATATGATTTTATTAGTTTTTATTAACCTTTTATCCCTTGTCTTTATTGTCTTGGCTTGCTCCCTCCCTTCTTTCTGCACTGTTTACCATCAACAACCCTTGTACCCCCCTTACCCATGTTAATTACCTAGTCTGAGTCCTCCTGTAGTTTTCTCTGTGTTCACATAGACATGTACAGACACACACTCACTCACACACTCACATACACACACAAACACACACTCACACTCACTCTACATCTAAAGGACTTTGTGTGAATGTGTTTGTGTGGTAACAATTTATAAAATAAGATCATATCACATTTTTCTGCATCTTGCTTTCCTCACTCAACTATTCCTGATACAAATGCTTTGAAGTCAGTTTGGCTCCAATATATATTTTTAATGGGATCATATTATACCATGATGTGGATGTTCCATAATAAAGTCAACAATTCTTTTAAGGATGGACAATCGTGCTACATCGAGGTTTTTGTCATTTGAACAATGCAGCAGTAAATACTCTTGTTCACAGGTCCTTTATTCTAATGGTTTTGAGCTGGAAAGTAAACTGATTTCCAGGAACGGGAAATTAGAACAAACAGTATTGCAAATTCTTTTAAAATGTTACTAGAACACTTCCCAAAAAGGCTGATGAATCTTCCCTATGAACCAGCAGTTTACAAGAATACGCTTCTCCCACATTGCTGCCAGCAATATATATCATAGCTGTTTTTTTTTAATAGATCCTTATTGGAGTATAATTGCTTCACAACACTGTGTTAGTTTCTGTTGTACAACAAGGTGAATCAACCATATGCATACATATATCCACATATACCCTCCCTCTTGAGCCTCCCTCCCACCGTCCCTATCCCTCCTCTCTAGGTCATCGCAAAGCACCGAGCTGATCTCCCTGTGCTATGCTGCTGCTTCCCACTAGCTAACTATTTTACATTCGGTAGTGTATATATGTCCATGCTACTCTCACTTCGCCCCAGCTTCCCCCTCCCCCCACCCCATGTCCTCAAGTCCATTCTCTATGTCTATGTCTTTATTCCTGCCCTGTCACTAGGCTCATCAGTACCTTTTTTTTTTTTTAGATTCCATATATACGTGTTAGCATATGGTATTTGTTTTTCTCTTTCTGACTTACTTCACTCTATGACAGACTCTAAGTCCATCCACATCACTACAAATAACTCAATTTCATTTCTTTTTATGGCTAAGTAATGTTCCATTGTATATATGTGCCACATCTTTTTTATCCATTCATTTGTTGATGGACATTTAGGTTGGTTCCATGTCCTGGTCATAGCTGTTTTTAATTTTTTCTAATCCAAGGGGAGTTGAGTGACATCACTTTGTTTCTTTGACCATTAGTGATTGGGGTTTCTTTTCATTTATTTGTTTATTAGTTTAATTTCCTCATCTGTGAATTACCTACTCATACCTATTGCCCATTCTTCTGAGGTTTGCCTTCCTACGTCAATATGTACAAACTCTTTATTCATTGTAAAACTTAACCCCTATATTGTCATTTGCATTAGAAGTCTAAAGGGCAGGTAAGGCTCACTTAAACACCCATTATCAAGTCTGAAAACCTCAAAGCTATAAAGGTAAAAATAGGCATATTTTTATATGTAAAAATGAAAAGCTTATATGTGGTAAAATGTACCACGAGCAGTGGCTTTGGCAGATTTGCAAGTTTAAATGATTACTCAGCTACAGTTAGGAAAACAGATTAGAGGTGAAATGGTAGGAGACAAATTAGAAGGCTGTTTCCGAGGTCTACATGGCAGAGAATGAAGATGAGCAGATAGAGTGGGTAGGTCTTGCAGGTTGATTGAATGTAAGGGAGCAAGGCACAGAGATTCTAAAAAATATAGATGTTAACTTATTTTAACTAACATTTAATTAACATGAGTTAAGTAAAAAGAATGAGCCTAAAAAGACAGCAGAGCTGGCTTTGTTACCAGTGGGAATCTTGGACAAGGGCCTAACCCCTTTAACTGTGGTTTTCTTGTCTATAGTAATAGGCTTGGGCTTGCTATAATCTATTTCTTGAGGTGGTTGAGATTAAATGCACAGATGTAAAATCTCCTAGAGAGGAGCTGGTACAGAGTGAGTCCTCCATGTACTTCAGCTCTCTGCCTCATTCCATTCCTTGCTCTCACTGGGCTGGGTCCATGGAAAATGCAATGGGGCAGTGGTTACCAAGCCTGCCTGCTGGTCAGAATCAGCTAGAAAACTGATTAAAATTTATGGATATCTGGACTCCACCCCCAGAGATTCTGATTCTGTTGGTCTGGTATGGAGCTCAGGGATTTTTGTATTTTTATCAAGCTACCCAGGAGACTCTGATGCTTAGCCAGACTTGGGAATGTCTTCTCCAGAGGGCACAGGATTGAGTGGAGAAAGACAAACAATTAAAACCGAGTTAGTCACCAGGGTGTACACTAGATCTCCAAAACTTAGTCATCCTGCACAACTGAAACTTTGTACCATCTTCCCATTTCCCCCAAGCCCCAGCCCCTGGCAACCACTGTAGTTTAACAGTACTATATTGTATATTTGAAATTTGTTAAGAGAGTAGACTTGTTTTCTCAGCACACATACACATACAGATAAAGGTAACTATGTGAGGTGATGGAAATGTTAATTAGCTTGACTGTGGTAATCATTTCACAAAGTATATATGTATCAAAACATCACGTTGTATATCTTAAATATATACAATTTGTCAATTATACTTCAGTGAAGAGGGGTGGAAACTGAGTCAGCATGGAAGGTCATAAGAAGCGCACATGAGATGCTGTGGAGGGTCCAGCCTGGGAGAGGCATGGAGGTCTCACAGAGAGGGTGAGATTAGGCCTTGAAGGAGAGGGAACAGCATTCTTCCTCAGGAATGAGCTTTTTTTAACTGGAGAGATGGTTTGGGGTTAAACGGGAGGCACTTGAAACGCTGGCTAAGGAGTTGATGAGTCTCCAAAGGCAATGGAGACTCATTAGAGGCTTTTAGGCAGGACAGTAACTTGCTAAGAATTTCTTAAGTGACTGAGTGAAACACCCTTGGCAGCAGTGTGGAGAATGCACTCTACAGATGCTAGGGATAGTCTCTGTTAAAACTAAGTTTATCCAAACAGCTTGATTTGGAAAATATACCCCTTATGTGATCTCCACTCCATTCAAGGTGAGTGAAAATACAAATAAGAATGTGGTCTAAAATGATTAAATATAGAGACCAAAACAGGACTAATTTGCCTTATGCTGTGACTCAAAAAAAAAACCTTAAGTTTACAACTTTTTATTTCAAAATTAATTAGCACATTTCCTTTAATAACCCTGTGTGAAACAAACTGAAAATGGCAAAATCTTGAATTGCACTAAATTAGAGATGAGCTCAGCCACTCAAAAAGGCTTTACTGAATTTAAACCACAGCTTTATTTATGATTGATAATAAGTAGCTATAAAAGGTCTTTTGTCTTTTGGACAAATGATTTAGTATCAGTGACAGAAGAAATGAAAGCAGAAAATATCTCTTTTCACAAAAGCAATTAAATAGTAAAATTGTGAAGAGCTCTCAACATCCAGATCAGCGCCCAAGCCCTCAGGCTGTTTTTGGTGCAGACAAGCAGAAACACATGTGCCCAGCCAGGAGACAGCATGGCACTTGAAGGCTTTGCTACCAGAGACATGGTGGATGGGCATAGAGTGAGGGGTGGACACTGGTTAGAAAAGATTTACTGTCCTACGCTTTCAGACGAGATGGGCAACACCCAAAGACCTAATAATCCTTAGATAAATCAAAGGATTATTTGCAACTCTGGGCCACCTCCCCCAAACACCATGAGCACTGAAACACTGCTGAAATGCAGGTGAAGAACAAAGCCAGGCTTCCCCAGAGGACCACAACAGGACAGGAATGAGGAGCCCCAGGCAACCCCCTCAGCTTCTGCTTGCCAATGTGCCTCTTCAGAACATAGATGCTAAAGGGGGAAGATAGGATTCCCCCACGCCAGGAACCTTAGATTAATTATCTTAGAAAATAATAGTTTTCTTTGAAGAGAGTAAATAATTGCACTTGTAATAAATAATTTTTGATTGTAAAAATAGACAAGTTTGTGGTAAAATTTCAGGAAAGTAAAAAGCTTATAAAAATCACCCAAAGTTCACCAACCAGCAATAAACACTGCTAATATCTTTTAAACTTTCAAGCATCCCTCTATTTATATATATTATCTTTCAAAAAGATAAATAATTTTTCAAAAGTGTAACCTTACCACAAATTAATTTTTACCGGTTTTTCCATTCAACAATATATTCTGGACATTATAAAATTGATTAAAAAATCTTTTGTACACCATATTTTTGTTGGCTGTGTAT
This sequence comes from Balaenoptera borealis, assembly GCF_965194805.1. Lineage (NCBI taxonomy): Eukaryota > Metazoa > Chordata > Mammalia > Artiodactyla > Balaenopteridae > Balaenoptera > Balaenoptera borealis. Next base: position 34,113,055 of record NC_138865.1, read on the forward strand.
TATTTGGATGTAAATAATTAATGTAAACAATTCCCTTTTTTTTTAAAATGGTACAACTTTTTTTTTTTTTTAAACTTTGGATTTATTTATTTATTTATTTATGGCTGCGTTGGGTCTTCGTTTCTGTGCGAGGGCTTTCTCTAGTTGCGGCAAGTGGGGGCCACTCTTCATCGCGGTGCGAGGGCCTCTCATTATCGCGGCCTCTCTTGTTGCGGAGCACAGGCTCCAGACGCGCAGGCTCAGTAATTGTGGCTCACGGGCCTAGTTGCTCCGCGGCATGTGGGATCTTCCCAGACCAGGGATCGAACCCGTGTCCCCTGCATTGGCAGGCAGATTCTCAACCACTGCGCCACCAGGGAAGCCCCAACAATTCCCTTTTGACAGACTTTTTAGTTTTTCACTACAAAGGACATTTCAATGAATGTTATTTTCTTTAATTTTTTTTTATATATCTGTCCAATTATCTACTTAGAATAAACTCTAAGAGGTGGAACTGCTCTGTCAAACAGTGACCATGCAAGAGAAGACAACTACTGGCTCATACTAGACCCCTTCGTACTGGTGCTGTTGGTTTTGCCTGACCAGTGTCAATTCCCCCTTTCCCTTACAACAGACTGTAATGGGGTGGGGGATGGGGTAGAGGCCCATCTCCAACTCACTTTGCATGTGGTAAAGAGAGGTATCCCCACCCCCAGGCCTGTGACACAAGCCTGGCTGATCAAAGAAGTGCTAAAGATTGGTGCAGGGAAGGCCCAGGACCCAAATAGGTCCAGGGCCTGGGCTGGAACTATAGGATCTGCCAGCAATAAAGCTGATGGAGCCTGAAGCTGCTGTCAGTCACCACGGGGACAGTGCTGTCCATGAATGAAGTCAAAGCACAAGAAGGCAAAGCTGAGAGATGGGGAGGTGGGGGGACTTTATTTTAGTCCTTGGATTCAGACAGATCTGGAGTCAACTTCACCCCTAGACCATTTGATTTCTTCACCCTTTTTTTTTTCTTAAAACATTGTAGTTGTCTTTCTCTCTCTTGTAAACAACAAACAGTAAAGAGTAAGGAAATAATGGATAAAGAAAAAAAAGTCCTTCTCTGGACCTAGCCCCCAGTACACAGGCACAAGCCGCAGGGCCCTGACTAGGTTGCACCTAATGATACTGCCTGGATGTCTGGCTACAATGACTGATCCCAGGCTAGACACTGGCCCAGAGCCTGGCCAGAGACAAGTACATCAGCATTAGTGGCTGCCCTGGGAACGGAAGCTCCTCCCGTGCCTGCACAAAGATGCTCACAGAGGCCTGGCTCACTTCCTTCTATGTTCTGGGGAATAAGAATCCCATTTAAAGGTGGGGGTGGGGTAGGGGGGTGCTCAACTAAGTGTGAGACACTTTAGACTGAAGAAATATAATCAGCTTCATTTTTAAGTGTTTACTGCTGAACTTCTCAGATGCATTAGCATACTAATATGTATCAGGCTCTCCAAAGGCTCCATGTGGTCTGGATCTTCAGAGTATGGGGGGAAGTGGGGGAGAGGGAGGCCTCTGGCCAGCTAGCCCACAGGCTACCAGTTAAGAGTCCTGGGCTGCACCTTCCAAGCTGAAGACCATAGGCAAGTCACTTAACCTCTCCGAAACTCAGTTCCCTCATCTCTGAAGTACCTACCTTATAGGGTTATTGTCAAGATTAGATAAGCAGAGTGCTTGAACAATACTTGAAACACCAAAAGACTGCAATAAATATTAGCTATTAACATTTTAGCATTAAAGTCCACAATGTACTTTTCCCATTATTACCTCATCTGAGGACTCTCGTACCCAAGTCCAAGTCCAAGAGGGCAGTGAGCAGATCATACTCTACATCTGCTGACCTGGCAGGAGGCTGGTGGAGAGGAGGTGACAGTGGAAGAATATGATTTAAGCAATTAGATCAAAGGAGTCAGCTGGGAGCCAAGGTCACCTTGACTTCTGGCCTCCACATTGGCTTTAGTGCCCACTGAGTTTCTTCATTGTGTAAGCTGTGGTCACAGTGCATCTGCTGGAAGGCAATGGAGGTGCTCCTCCTGCCAAGGCTGCTCTTCTCAGCTGAGGTTTGTGCAGGGCTGTGGTTTGAGATTTTTTTCTTTTAGATCCCACACATTCTGTTTTCTTGGGCTGGGAGAGGAAGAGGCAGGTGGACAAGGCTGTTCATAATTGCATTGCATTTCAGGACATTTCCAGTGGTGGTGGTCTTAACCACAAGTCCCTATCAGACACCCCTGCCTGTGAACTTCTGTCAAGAGGTCAATATTTTAAACATTGTTTGTTTGGGGCTGGTACCAAAATATGTTATAGTTCCTCTCAGGAAGAACATTCTTTTCTCTTCAGATACCTCTTTGATTCCCAGGGTGTCACCCCAGTGCAATAAATACAGGCTGGCTCCTTAAAAGCCCCATCCATCCCCAGGGAGGTGGTACAGCTCCTCAGAAGCCTTGGGTGGAAGAGGCCTCCTTTACTGGATCCTAACTGGTAATGAGTCTTTTCAGTCTTCTCTCACCACCAGTACCTCCCAACTATGTGACAGTCAGACCAATGGTAGTAAAAGGCTTTTAAAAAAATGCTTAACTGATGTGTGTAAGTATTCATATATTGGTAAAAAACTGATTGAGACTTATAAAGGATATATATATATATATATTTATTTACTTAAGTAAAAGAAAGTGAGCACATTTTTTAAAATATTAAGCAAATAACAAGACAGATGCTACATAAATATGTTGGAACTTGTGTCCGTGGTGTTGGAGCAGTGGAGGTTTGGGGCTCCTTCCCCAGAGTAAGGACAGCACAGGAGCCCCCACTGTCCTGGTCTGATCGGTGTGTGAGAAGTCCTGGTCACTCCAGAGCACTAAACAGGTATTGACAGTTGCACATTTATTTCAGTGTAGAGTTGTCTCGAACAACACAGGTTTGAACTGTACAGATCTACTTATACTGATTTTTTCTATAAATGTGTACTACAGCACTACACAATCTACAGTTGGTTGACTCCCTACCTGCAGAACCACAGATACAGAGGGCCAAATGTAAAGTTATATGTGGATTTTCAACTGCAGGGAGTCAGGCTTCTATCCCCCACATTGTTCAGATATCAACTGTATTAACAATTCAACCACTGTGCCACCAGGGAAGCCCAGGCTGAACTTTTTAAGACCAAGTGATCAGCTTTTTCTTTTCTGCAGTATCCATTTGTTCGCCAGCACCTGGTGTCTCCTGGAGGGTCCAGATGAGCGAGGTCCCACAGTACCACCTGGATCCCTGTCCCAGGCAGTCTTCCCCTAGTCAGTGGGTGAGCCTTCAGGTTGATCCATCTCTGTTTCCAGGTCAACTGACAAGTGCCCCTCCTCCTTCCAGAAGTTAATTTAAAACGTAAGATCTGACTCTGAGGATTTGATCATAAACACAGCTGAGAACAGAGGCAGGTCTCAAGAGAAACCAGTCTTGGTGCAAAACCTCAGAATCAATGGCAATGCCTCAAGGTCAGGTCAGAGCTGAACCTTCTCTTGTCAGCCTCGCACTAAGATAGTGTCCGGGTTGTGACCAAGAAGAACCTTAAGCTTTCTTTTAAGACCATTTGAAAATAAATAGAATGCAAGGATTCATCCTCTGGGTGAGTACAGAAGACTGAGCAATGTGGCTGGCAAGTGGGGTTGGAAATGTGCAACAAAGAAATCACAGAGTTTAGACTTAATATAACATTAATATTGCTACCCCAGTTTTCTTTGGTTGGCATTTTTTGGGTATTCTTTTTCCATTTCTCTATTTTCAACCGTCTTGGTCTGACACACATTGAACATATGGTGAAACATTATGAATCTGACATCATTCTTGTCCTATCTACCTGCCAACTAAGCCACATGAAGTGAACTAAGTGCCTCCAAATGCAGCACAGGGTGGGGACCCTGTGATGATGAGCGGACATGAGGGGGTCCCAGAAGATGCCGCTTGAATAATCATGTTTGATCTTTTCCCTATCAGGTCTTATGAGTGGGAGGATGATGCCAAGTGATACAGTTTGGGTGTTAAAACTTGATTTAAAAAATAAGAGTATTTAACTGGAGCTAACTTTTTACCAAGTGTGGCCTAAAGATACTTATATTCCAAGACTCTTCCCAGGATTAAATTCTCAGTATTTTAAAGTAACTATTTAATAATTAACTGTCAAATGTTAATGGGCAACTCTCATGGTTGGGAGAGTGATTAACAAAGGGAACAGAAACCTACAAGTCTGGTTTTCAAGTGTTGCTTGCTGGGACTGTGACAAAGTTGTTATTAGTAGAGCCAAGGGGTCAAGTGTATGGGCTTTGGAGTCAGACAGACATGGGAGCTAATCTCAGGTCTACCAATTACTAAGCATGTTAGTGAACCTCCATAAGCATTAGTTTCCTCACCCTCAGGGTGGGGGAAATAATTCTACTTCATAGAAATTTTGGAAGGATCACATGAGAAAATGTACATGGCCTACTTTAAAATTGAAACCTCCATTCATCTGGGTATATCATTTGGGAGAATGAGAAGTCAGGCTTTGAAGTGAAGGGGGTGTTTTGTCATTTATAACAGAGAAGGCTTGCATCCAGAATGTTCTGAGAATCATAAGAGATGAGCAGATAACCCAGTGGAAGAATGAGCAAAGGAGCTAACAGCCACTTTTCAGGGGAAGATGTCTAGGTGGTCAATGAAGATATAGGAGGATGGGTGTTCAACCTCACTGTATTGGGAAATGCAAAGCAAAACAATGGTGGGCTGTCATACACACTCATCAGGACAGCTAACATGAGGACAACTAATATGTGTGCACCAGAAGGCGCATGCAAGAATATTCATAGCAGCATTGTTAAAATGACCATAATCTGGAATTGCTTCAGATGCTAACAATAGAGTGGATAAGAGGATTTTTTAATGTAATGAAATGTTATATAGCAATGAAAATGAATGAATTACAGCTACATACAGCAAGATGGATGAATTTCGAAAGTGATAACTGAGCAAAAGAAGCTAGACACAGACGAACACATATGTGAGATTCCATGTGTGTGAAATTGACAAACTGCAGAATAAAACCCAACTTTGGAGATGCGTATTTGGTGATGGACAATCAAAAAGAACAGGGAAGTTATTACCTTAAGTGTCAGGGTGGAGGCTACTTTTGATGGGGAATGAGGGTGTAATGAGAAGGAGTGATGGCTACATGAGTGTTGGCTTAGTGATAATTCTCTTGGATGTATATTTATGTTTGATAAACTTTTTCTGTATATGTCATATTTCACAATAAAAAGGCTAAGAAAAAGAAAATGCATGTAAAGCCCTTAGCACAGTGTAAGTTCTCATTAAATAATGAAGTTGTTGGTTTTGTTGATATTAATTTAGAGATGTATAATTGGAACTGAAAAACTAGATGAAGCATTTCAAGCTGACAACTTTCTTTCTAGGTATAAAAACTAAGAGTGAGACAGAATGTACCTGGTCCAAGAGTGAATTGGGAGACACAGCTAGGGAGAGGCCTTTTCTCTCTGGTGTTAACCAAGCCAGAAGGCTGCAGGCAAGTGCTATGCCTTGAGAGGCCATGATGAGCAGAGCTTAGGAGAACTACCTCACCTCAGTAGTCAAGAATTTCTGAAGATAAGGACAGCTGTGGCATTTTATCAAACCTCTCCTGGTAATTCCAACCTGTAGCCAGGGATGAGGAACCTGCACTAGTGTTGAAGTGGATGATGGCAGCTGCTGCCAGAGGAGGATCTGTGGTTACCAAGAGAACAGAAGATACCCCAGAGGTGGAGCAGAAGGTCCTTCAGCAGACCCCATGATCCAGGGATTTTGTGTAGCAGACTGAGATGAATAATGGTGGGAGTGGTTGGTCTCCAACTCTGTCTCCTCTGGGTGAGTTTTTCTTAAGGCAGCAGAGCTTCCATGTTCATGAGTAGTTCCTTTTGTCCCCTTCAATGCTTAATCCTGGAATTAGTTTTCAATTGGCTCAACATCATTTTGGATAAAGCCCATATACTGGATGCGCTACCACCAGTTGTTGAAAATATGATTTTCAGACCTCCTGAGAAATTTTGACTTTTTAACTATGTAAGAAAGAAAAGTTATAAGCTGTTTCACTGGTATAACAATAACCAAAAATGCCAGCTTATACATTGATGATTCTTTACAAAGACACATGTGCCTCTAGAGATAAAAGACACAGAATAAATGAATTAAGAGAAACTAATCTTACCTGGGGAATGTGGCCCAGCAAGAATTCCAAGGACACCAGGGCAGGGCAGATATATCTCTCCTTGTGCCATGAGTACAGCCTTTGTGTAAGGCAATACAATTCAATTCTGATGCAAACACCCAGAGTTAGCATCAGACTCCACAGGTCCCCAACAAGACTGTCCCCCTTTGGGATGCCAGCCACAAGTTCAGGGATTCCCAGGCCATCTGTACTTTTGACCAAATGGCTACAAGTCCAGGAGGTCCCCATGAGTCCCCTTAGTTTCAATAATTCACTGGAATGACTCACAGAACTTTGGAAAATACTATCCTTATAAATACAGTTTTATTACAAAGGATTCAAATCAGGACCAGACAAAAGAAGACATACATAGGGCAAGATCTGGAAGTGTTATGAATACAAAGCTTCCATGCCCTTTCCCCATGGAATCAGGGTTCATCACCCTCCCAGCACGTTAATGTGTTCACCAACCAGGAAGCTTCACCAAGCTTCAATGACCAGAGTATTTACTGGGATTTTATTATGTAGCCATGATTGGTGGAGTCATTGGCCACAGGATTGAACTCAATCTCCAGCTCTTCTCCCCTCCCTGGAGGTCAGACTGGCTCAAAACCTCAACCCTCTAATTACATGGCTGGTCTTTCTGGTGACCAGCCTCCATTCTGAGTTATCTTCTTGGGATAAACTCTGGTGTGATCCCAGAGCCTCATGAATAACAAAGACACTCTTATTACTCAGGAAATTCCTAGGATTTAGTCTCCTTCCCAGAAACCAAAGACAAAGGCCAGGCAAACTCTTTATTATAAATAACAAACTTCATACTCTGGGACACCATGCTGTAGAAGGGGAAAAACAGGTTGGTGACATCCCAAAGACTGAGCTTTTGTCTAAGAGCCATACAAAACAGAATATTTAAACCAGTGCTGATAGCCAATGGGATTTTAAACAGACCAAATGCTCAAATTCAAAATGTTCCATTTAAACCAAAATACTGTTAACTGGCAAGTCTAAAGTGTCTCACCACCCCACAGATTGTGGGCTCCTGAGGAGGATCAAAGCAGTTTGGAGGCTATGGAACAGATTAGCACCAACCAAACTTATCCAAAAGATGATATAAATTTGAATAACAGTATAGTAATTTGAAACTAGGAATATTTTGATTAGGTGATTCAAAATCATTGAACCAACTTTTGGGTGAATGCTTCCACCTGCAAAGCAAAACCAACATTCAGGGCCAAATTAACAAGAGAGTGGTGCTTAGTGACTATGGAATCAGAACAGTGGCGAAACCCCATAACCCCATACATTCTCATTTTTGCCCATTTTTCTTGCACTCCAGCTGTACTATCACCCTTCTATTTTCATAATAGAATGCTTTCCTTAAATGTATTGTACTTGTAATATTTGTTTATATGTAACCTTACTCACATCATACTGTAATTTCTTGAGGATACATCAAAGGTCATCTAGGTTGACCTTTGTAGATTAACAAGTTTCCCTCAGTACATCTTTACCATCAGACCTGGGGGTTTGTCTCATACTTGTATCCACTTTTAAACTGACTATGACTAGCCAATTCCAGAGCAGTAAATTTCTAAACTTACCCAAGAATTTGACCTGTACACCTTTATACACTGTGAGAGAACTCAGTCCATGATCATGATTAAAAGTTGCCATTCAATCTAGCCAGAGTTTACTTCTTGAGGCATGTGTAACAAATTGCAGGCATTTATTACATGCTTAGTTGCCTAGATGGTATGTCCTAAAGCTAGAGTCTTTTAAAATGTTGTTTTCTTGACATTTGATTGTTCACTTGAAGCCTTTACACATCTTTCATTGGTGGGGTATGAATAAAGATTGAGGTTACCTCAGATGGGACTGGAACAGTGGTAGGCATTTCAGAGAAGCTCAAGGCAGAGAGGAGAGAAGCTCAAAAATACAATGCTACCTCTGCCTTGGGTGGATGTTTTTGATTTTCCAAAATTATCAAATGAAAAGGCAGCTGTTCCAGAGACTATCAAGCTCTGTGACTGAACATGATATTTAGCTTCAATTAGTCAGCACACATTACCTGCCTTTTATGCTTGATGTTTCAGAAGCACTCTGAGGACTGCTAATCCTTGGGTCTAAAAGACTGGAGGTGGACACATAGATGCCATCCCAGATGCATATATCCAACCGCATTTTATCTACCATCCACACCATGTATAGTTTAGTCAAGATTCTCTCATAGAGCAGCCTTTCAGAACAAGAAAAAATTGTTTTTGTCAGCTGCCCAGTGGAGCAGACTGGGTGTTCCTTCTGTTTTCTCTCTTGGGAGTGGTCCTGAGTCCTCACATGTCCCATGACAAACATGCTTCAGAGAACAAGTTGTGCTGTGAGCCAGGTAGCATCACTGGAAACTCTACCAGAAATCAGTGTAGGCCTCAGTTAACCCAGCACCAATGCCCCATGCATAGGTTCCCCTGCACTGGCAGCTGCAAACTTCCTGAGGCTCACAAACTCAGCATGTCCAAAACAAGAATCATGATCCATCTCTCCAAACTCCTTCTCTCTGTGCTTCCTGTCCCAGTCACTGGAACCACCATCCATCTGGAAACATGGAGATCTTTCTTGACTGGTTCCTCCCCTCACCCCCAAAGCAAACTTTCAACAAGTTCAGCCATTGGCCCTCTGACTTTTCTCAAATCTATCCACTTCTCTCCATCTCAACCTCAACACCCTAGTCCAAGCAACACCCATCTCTCTTCTGAAGGACTCTGACACCTTCCCAACTGGTCAGCCACATCCACTGCCCTTCTACCCACTGTCTACCCTAGTCCATGGTAATTTTTTAAAACACAATTTTATTGCTGTCCTTATGAAAGCTCTTCAACAATTTCCCACTGATCTCAGGACAGAGATCAGTATCGAGGTTTGTGGTGGTCTGGCCTCTGCCTGTGACTCCTCATCTCAGGCCATAAAACATCCTCCAAATCTTGACAAACCAGCCCTGCTCCCTCTTCCCACAAGACATTTGTACCTGCTGTTCCCTCTGTCTGCAATGGAACCATCCCAACACCATTCCCCTTTTTTATTGTGGTAAAATATACATAACATAAAACTTACCATTTTAACTAATTTAAATATACACTTCAGTAGCATTAAGCACTTTCACATTGTTATGCAAAAATATGGAACACTTCACAAATTTGTGTGTCATCCTTGCACAGGGGCCATGCTAATTGTATTTTTCCAATTTTAGTCTATGTGCTGCTGAAGTGAGCACCTTCTACCTTTTGACTATAAAGTCTGACTCATCTTGCATTTATTCAGGGAAGCCTTTCAAGACCAGGTCCATCACAAGTCATACATTCCCCTTGAATGCACAGCACCCAGTATGAGTTATATCAGCCGTCCCCAACCTTTTTGGCACTAGGGACCGATTTCATGGAAGACAATTTTTCCACAGGCTTGGGTGAGGGATGGTTCAGGTGGTAATGCGAGCGATGGGGAGTGATGGGGAGCGACAGATAAAGCTTCACTCGCTCGCCTGCTGCTCACCTCCTGCTGTGCGGCCAGGTTCCTAACAGGCCAAGGACTGGGGATTGGGGACCCCTGAGTTATATTCTTGTTTCACTGGTGTCTGTTCTGTCTTACTAGACTATGAGCTCCTTGAGGGCAGCACTCATGGCATAGAGGAATGTTAGGTACACAGTGGGAGCTCAGTGGATCCTAGTTAAATGAATAAACAAAGAAATGCAATTCTACCTTCAGTGGAAGCCATCTTTGACTTTATTATAGAAAACTATGTAGTTCTGCATTGCCTTGAACTCCATTCCAGAGCAGGATCTTGACTTCACCTTTGAAAAACTAAAATCAATAATGAGGGTTTTTTTTTTATCCTTTTCTCAAATAGAAGAATTATTAATGCAGACTTTATCTCTCATAAAAGAGGAAACACCTGATAGTCTTTATTTCTTATATTCATTGAATATATATATTTATTTTTCTGTTAAAAATTTCTATTCATTTTTCTATGAGATATTTGTTTTTTTAATTTTTATTGGAGTATAGTTGATTTACAATGTTGTGTTAGTTTCTGCTGTATAGCAAAGTGAATCAGTTATACATATACATATATCCACTCCTTTGTAGATTTTTTTCCCCATATAGGTCATTACAGAGTACTGAGTAGAGCTCCCTGCACTGTACTGTAGGTCCTTATTAGTTACCTATTTTATATATAGTAGTGTGTATATGTCAATCCCAATCTCCCAGTTTATCCCTCCCCCATTCTCCCCTGGTAAACATAAGTTTGTTTTTTTACATCTGTGACTCTATTTCTGTTTTGTAAATAAGTTCATTTGTACCATTTTTTTTAGATTCCACATACAAGCGATATCATGTGATAGTCTTTAAATAGTAGGTTTTCCTTCAATTCTATGCATCAAGGTTTCACAACTATTGACACTCAGACCTCTGAAGCAGTTTGTAATTTCCAAAAACTAATGTAAAGTAGAGCCTATTTTGCCTAAGCCTGCAAGATACCCAGCAAGATGCTGCCCCACCACATCTGCAAAGAAGTCCCCACCTCTCATTGGGGCTGATAGTGGGTTCTGAAGATGGCTTTCCCTGGAAACTGAGGGAAAGTCTGCAGCCACCAAGTTCATGGAGAACTTGTCACACCCAACTCCAAGAAGGCCTGCTATGGGCCAGACTGGGTAGATCTGAGATTTCATGAGACCAAGGATGCCAACACTGAGTTATAGCAAGAACAGCTGACATTCACATGACCCTTCACACTTTATGGGCTATTTATAACACCAAGAGCTCTTAGGAAGCAACATCAGCATCAACAACAGCATTCTTATTTTACAGATGAGGGGAAAACACTTGAGGTCAAGCAGCTGGTCCAACATCCCTTAGCCAGGAGCCAGGCCAGATTTAGCACATGGTTTTGATGCCTAAACCCTCACTTTTGTTACTCCACTTTGTGCAATATGTCATTAACTACTGCATTTTTTAAAGGCAACTTCTATTCCCACAACACCCTAGAAATGGTATAAATAAAGTTCTTCTGGTCACTTTGCACCATGGGTGAAGCCATGGAAAGTAGAAAGAAATGTGACCTGTGATTATAAGGTCCTTTAATGTGCTTGAACACTTACCTTACCACTTGATTGCATACTCTGTGGTTATTCATTAAGTGTGTTCTGACCCCCTGACTGATCAAAAGTCTGGAGGTATCACACGATGATCAAGACTGCTTGGTAACACACAAAACCTTAAAAGCCCTGGGTCCATGAGCTATCCCCAGGCTCTGTCTCCACTGTAGAGTGTGTCTTCATGCAGACACAGTCTTGAAGCTTGTTCCTGTCCTGGCATTCTGCAAAGTTTCCCTTAATCTTTGGGATAAACTAGGATGCCCTCTGCCTCTAAGCATAGCTTCTGGTAAGCTGGGTCCATTAGGTTTCCTCTAAATCCTGCTTGTTCCCACCCTCTTCACAGAGAACATGGTGAAAAACACACTAATCTCTTGGATCAAAGTGAGAACAAAATGCATAATGCTCCCACTGCAGGATCAGAGCGTGCTTAGATAACCCTGTGGGCTCTTGGCTGAGGAGGTGATGAAAGGGAGAGAGGTGCCTGTCATGAGATCATGGACCAAAACCTTCTGACTCCTGTCCCCTTGCCACCATACTTGGCCCTGCTGAGCCAAAGATTCCAGTGACCAAAAATATCCCTCAGTCTGCATGTCCCACCTCCCCATTAGGTTTTCCTTTTTCATATCTATGAATTTGCCTTTCATCACCTCTGCCACATGTTCCCCTGAGCTCCGTATGACCCTTACCTCCTCTCCCCTTGGCCACAGCTCATTTCTTTTCATGTTAACCACCAAAAATCCAACTGGAGCAGAATGTAGGTAACTTAGCTTTATTCACTCAGCAGTGCATGCACACATCCCCCAAACTTTTATTATCTACCTCCATCTTAGGTTTTCCAAAGCTCCTTTGTTTAAAAAAGAAATCTTCCCAGGCTTCCTTCATCTCTTACTTCAGTGGTCTCACCTTCCAACTAAAAGACTTCAAACAGTTCGGGGACAGAGAGAAAGGGTTTTATGTTGTTTTCATGATTTTTTAAAATCAACATCATCTTCATCATTGTCATCGTCATCATCATTATTATTGTTACCATTTAGTATTGATTTTCACTCTGATCCTTACTTACAAAATCCTCTCTCCTAACATAAAAACATTCTGCTTTTGTATTACTTGAAATTAATGGTTTTGTTGTTGAATTTTAACTGTCAGCTTAAGAATAGTTTCCACTGGTGTCTGCATTTTACCATCCATACATGCTCATTTTTCCCCTCAGGTGTGTGGTATTTTTTTTAACATAAGGGCTTCACACAAGGAAACTGTGTATAAATGGCTTCAAGAACATGCCTGTGGTCAGAGATAACAACTCAGAGGCACAGGAAGACCCTGGTTATTCAGGTAGCTATTCCTGTCCTTTAACTTTTCTTACTTTTTCAGAGAAAATTGATGCCCTGAGAAAACCACTAGTGGTTTTGGAGAAATACTGATTTTTTTGAGGGGAAAATCTTGCATTTCCATAACCAGGTGCTTACTTACCAGCACTCATAGTTTAAATAAACCGTTTTACTCTTAAAATTATTCATGACAATGTATCTTGAAGAGCTCATTTAACAAACTTACTATGGAAACCATGGACTGAATGGAAAGGCTACAAAGCAGAATTGGAGAAGAACAGCACGCTGATTTGAAAGCACATTAGCAGCTTTCTCTCTGCTAATACTGAAAGGGCTGATCTGAAAAAGAAACCTTTGGGTTGCAAAGCATGGCATTGTGTTGGGAATTAAATTTCTCTTAGTGCACTGAGTATTAAGCAAAACGGATTGCTGTAAGTATCTATGTATGGTCATTCAGTGCGTGTAGGAGGATTTGTGTCTGGTAGCAACAACAACAGTCGTTCCAAAAGTTGAAGGTGCCCGGTGAGCACAGGCAGCCAGCTGGGGAGGCAGCCGTGGTGATGGGGACACCATCCTAACCAGACATTCATCCTTGGGTGAGTACCAACCTGACTTCTTGGTGCTTCAAAAGCATAAACAGGAATCACTATATTGTACATCAACTATACTTCAATTTTAAAATACGATATTTAAAAAGAGCATAAACAAGAAGATGATTTATAGGGACCTGAAATCTAGTTTAGAAAAACAAAATTAGTGGAATGAGACCAACATGGAACTGGTTAGACGCTAAGAGCTGTTCCTGGAGTAGGGGAAGTTTCCTTCTTATCCTTCTGTCCCTTTGTTCACTGCCACTTTGACAAGAGACGTCCTCAGTCTTTGTGCCTTGGATTGCTACTATGGAAAAATTCCCCAGAGAGTAACTTTATTATGATTCTCTCATTCTTACTCAGTAGTGTGTTCCAACATCACCCACCATAGTTATAGAAAACCTCTTCTGAATGTGCAGAGACTATATTCATTTTGGGTCCAAAAGTAGAAGGGACAACTCTCTAGCTAATTAATTTTACTTGCATTTTTGTTTTCAGGCCTACATATTTATTTTAAGTAATGCCTTATACACAGCACTCAAAACTGGTTTTTCAGATTAGAATATATGATATAAAGAACCTCACACATTACAATCACTTATAATCATGAAGTATCCTACTGAAGCATAACCACTGACCCTGAACACAGATATTATCTACTGTTGTGTAACAAATTACTCCAAAATTTAGTGACTTAAAACAGCAATAAACATTTATTATCTTTTACAGTTTTTGTGAGGCAAGAACTTAGGGTGGCTCCGGATCCTCATCTCTCACAAGGTCATAGTAGGTAAGGGCTGCCAGGATCTGATAGCTTGATGAGCTGGAAGATCTACATGCATATTGGCCTATCCACATGGCTGGCAGCTGGTACTGGTTGTTGATACCAAGCCTCAGGTCTCTACCATGTGTGCTTCTCCACAAGGCTGGTTGAATATCTCCATGACATGGCAGCAGGTTTCCCACAGAGCAAATGTGATGTGAGAGGTGGAGGCTATATCCTGTTTATGACCCAGTCTCAGTAGTCACATAACATCAGTTCTATTCATTAGAAGTGAGTCACTAAGTCCAGCCAGCATTCAAGGGGAAGGCAATTAAGCTCTACATTTTGAAGGGATGGGTGTCATAATTTGCAGATGTGTTTTAAAACCATCAGTGGTTATAGATAAATGTACATTATTTGTAAAGCTTTATAGCTTATTTTGAGATATAATTTATGTAAAGTAAAATTCATAAATCTTAAGTGTACAGCTGAGTAGTTTTACATGAGTATACACCTGTGTAACCACCACCTAGATCAAAATATATAACATTTTTGTTGTGTATAATGTATAATATTTTTCAGCTCCTTAGAAAGTTTCATCATGTGGATTACACTGAATTTTCTATATACACAACCACCATCTACAAAGACACCTCTAGTTTTTCCTTTCTCATCTTTATAACTTTTCTTTATACTTCTCTTGATTTTTCTCTACTGTCTGGGACCTCTAGTACAATGTTGAATAGATGTGGTGTGAGTGGACATCCTTGTCTTTTTCTCAAGTTAGGGGAATATATTAGTATTTCACCATATACATCTGTACGTTGTTTTGTAGATAACTTTTATCAGATCAAGGAAGCTCCATTCCTGATTTGGTTAAGCATTGGCAGTAGACATATAAAGAGAATCACGGTTCATGACTTTACTACCTGCTCATAAATATTAAACATTAGCCAGAGTATGGCCTTTAGCTGCAAATGTCCCTTATCTAATTTAGAGAAAAATTATGCCAGGTCTACACATAAAAAAAATATTGCCCAGAGCAGTCCTCAATTTCCAAATATACCGATCTTCAAAAATGTATTTGTCAGTCCTTTGTAAATTGCAAGACTTTTTCACATGTAAGCTTAATTATGCTTGGTGCTTAAGTATAAAAGCCAACTGCAAAAGTGTATTTAATCTACCTTGTGCCCGAAGTGACAGTCTCAGCTACTGGCAGGGGATGGCGGTGGAGCTCTGAAGAGAAATGGAAGGAGGAAGAGAGGAAGCCCAAGCAGCAGCAGCAGCCACAGCTTGTGGGGAAGGCAGTTCTTGTTGCCACAGACTCCCCAAGCAACCCCATAGCTGGGTGTGGCTGACATTTGCGAATTAGCATCATGTGAATCAGGGCTCTCTGAACCCCACATATGTGGTGAAGAATTTTTAAATGTCTCAACATCCTATTCACATAGCTCTAAAAGCAATAAACTTTAAAATAAGAACACTGGAATAGCACTGACAAAGTGGTCTCCAAATTCATTGTCACATTTACTCCTCACAGCAGGCCTGTGAGGTTAACAGATGAGGACACAGGCTGAGAGACATTCAGTGACTTGCCCAAGATCTCCCAGCCTAGAACATTTGCACCCAGGACCTGATCTAAGACTTGGAGCATGAAGTCTTTTCACTGTATCATGTTGGCAACTGATTGCCTTTTCTTAAATGTTTTCTTTTAATCCCTGCCACGGGCGTGTTCATGCTTAATGTAACTTTTTTTGATTGTCCATCTTTTATTATTATATAGCTTAGTAGTGGAAGAAATGATTGTGGTCAGTACATGTATGAAAATTATGAAGGCCATGGTTTAGATTAACTTGCAGGACATTTTTTATAAGCTTCCCCTTTTTTCTCCTTCAGAGTGGTCCTTGAGCATCAGTCAATGTTTGGTGGTTGCTTCTAGCAAGTCTTTTGCTTCATTAATTTTGGTTGCTAAGTAAGGAGATTCACCTTTATCTGGGTGATTCAAAATCATGATTCTCCTGTGAGCTGCTCTAATCTTGGGCTTGCTGGCAGATGGGCTTACACCCAAAATAATACTCAATTCTCACCTATTCATTTTCTGTTCAAATCCTCCTTTATAGTAGGATGAAAAGCTAGGAGTTGAAATCTTCTTTGCAGTTTCTGTGATTACTTGTCCTAGAGGTTTCCAGATCTGAAATGCACAATGACCTGAAAATCCAGGAGCTGCAATACCCAGCCCCACAGCTATCAAACTTCTTGCCAGTCCCCGGTCGCTGTTGGCATCTGACCGCTTGGTGTGGGGTCGGGGGGTTAGACGGCTGGGAGTCCGCCGCCAAGGGCTTAATGTAACTTTAGATGTTACTTTGATGTAAATTGAAGCGACTATTATAAAAACGACTATTTTTAGATTCCCAGCCTTGGTCACAGTGCATTTAGCCATTTGGTTGAACAAATAGAGAAATTGTTTCTTCCTCGTCCTCCAGTGTATGTACCTTTATCACATTTTAAGACTTCTGCTCCAAAACATCTATCAATAGAAGACTTGTCAAATAAATTTTGACGTCTTAAAAAAAAAAAAAGGAATTCTGCTTCAGGTGACAAGGTATAAAAGTGGGACGAAGCTGATAAAGGAATAGTTCTATAATTTGGCAAGTACCCTAAATATTACCCACCAGAAGACTAATAATAATAATGAAAGTCATTCAGCATCATCATTTCATTATATCAGCACATCCGTTTCCCACCGCCGTGTGCAAGGCCCTGCCTTGGGCATTCTTAGAGGCATGACTAAGTAAAACTTCAGCAAGCAAGTCTCAATTTACTAATACTTCCTAATGCAGATGTTGGGATCATATTTGCTTTTCAAATGGAGAAACACAAAACACACACAGGACACTGTAGGATATACACATTTTGGACATCATATTGATTTTTACAGTAAGAAGTGCTCTGCAAGGCTGCTTTTGATACCAGATATGCAGACATTGGTGAGCAGGTGAGGGATGTCTCTGGTCTCCATCTAGAGAGAAAGTCCCATTTATCATATGACATTCACATGCACCAGAGGGGAATGGCATTAGGGCACAGAGAGGCCTGGTGATCCCACCTCTAAGTGAGGCAACTGTAGATTCATCCAAAGGGCTGATCAAAGAGCAGCTGGCTGGGCTGGATGTGTGCCAGGGTAGCTATGACATACAGATCCAACAAGGACAATGAAGGGACTCTCAATGTTTAAATAATAAATGACAGCCTCTAGGGGAGACAGACTCACTTTTCTCAAGGTTTTCTATTTGAACCAGATGACCTCAGCATCAAGTATGAAAGGGCATCTTTCCAAAGGCTGTTAATATTAGTCTCGCTTGCTATGTAAACAACAACAGAAGGCATCAAAGCCAGAATGTCATTACTCCTTGGATTGTGAACATTCAAGTAGAGCTGATTGCTCTGTTTTTATTACTGTTGTTATTAAATCATTGATTGGATCATCCCATGGAGCATGAAAGTTTATAGCAAGATTGATTTTTCCAAAAGTAAAGCTGCAACAGTATTTGAGTGTGGCTTTTACCTCCTTAATTTTCTGAAGTTCTCTTAAGTGAGAAAGCCTGTGATCTAAATAGGTGGTAGGCAGGATTTAGAAGTCTTTTTCAGGGCTCTAGTTAGCATGAAATCTTTTTTTAAATTACTGCTCCTCTAGACATTTATTTTGAAGTGCCCTGCCATGGCTTTGATGACTGCCAGTCTAGGTTTCAAACCTCTCCCCTGCCTACCACGTGATTAGGAGTACATCACTTCCTGCAGATAAAAGGATGACAAGAACCCCTGACCCCACTGGGAGAATCAGAGGACAGACGCTGGAGAGAACTTGGTCTTTTCTGGAGGTCACCTGAGAAAAGTAAGGTGTTCTGTCATCCTTCCCTGATAGGTGATTTCTTAAGCTAATTACTCTCTCCTTTAAATGTAGTCTCTACAAGATATCACAGGAAATGAATTTTTGGCTCTCTCTCACTGAGCTATTTTTCAAGTGCTTTCCAATGAAATTCACATTGTTTACCCCAATTTCATCTATTCATAGTTTGTGGCATTTTTCCAAGCTCTAGTTTATACTTTTTCATGCTCCCTTCTTGTCCTTTGATATAAAGCTTTCAGAGTTTTGCCATTCTGCTGTGAGGCTGTGTCTTACTCATATTAGAAAAATTAATGCCAAGGAAGGAAAGTTTCAGTTGTTTCTTCTGAGGTCCTGCTTTAGACAGGTTTGTCAAGTTCCTTCATGTGATTTTTTATGGCTCTCCCACCTAAGTACAAAAGTAGGCACCAGTGATCATTTTATCAAATGAACTGACTCAGAACTTTGATAAAGACTAATACAAGTATGTTAAGACCTAAATTTATTTTTTCTAATCTGTAGTTTGTTGTTTTGTTTTATTTTGTTTTTTACTAATTGCTAACTTATAGAGTAGTTAAAGGGGAGTGGACAAGATGATGCAGTAGGAAGACACTGAACTCACTTCCTCCCATGGATAAATCAAAATTACAACTATTTACAGAGAAACTATTGATGAGAAAAACCATATGAATAGCAGAAAAGATGTAAAGATGGAACCACAACAAGACGGGTAGGAATCAAGACCCATACCCCTGGGTAAGCAACCCACAAATGGAAGGATAATTACAATTGCAGAGGTTCTCCCCAAGGAACAAGGAGTCTGATACCCACACTGGGCTTCCTGGCCCAGGAGTCCTGCACAGGAAAAATAAGCCACTAGAATGTTTGGCCTTAAAAGCCAGTGGGGCTTACTTTCAGGAGAACCAGAGGGCTGTGGGAAGTAAAGACCCCACTCCTAAAAGATGTATACAAAATTTCACATGCTCCAGGACCTAGGGCAGAAGCAGTAATTTAAAAGGAGCCTGGGTCAGACCCACCTTCTGATCTTGGAGAGCCTTCAGGAGGCAACCAGAGCTTGCCCTGGAGACATAGACACTGCTGGCAGCCATCTGGGGGAGCTTGTTCTACCACGTGCATACTAGTGCTGGCAAGCACCACTTTGGAATCCACCTTCTAGATTATTAGTTCCAGGACCAAGCCCCACCCACCAGGCTGTCAGTACTATTCTGAGACTCCTTGGGGCAAGTAACTAGATGGGTGGATACACAGCCCACTCATGAGCAGGTAGGCTGCCATAAGACTCCCTGAGCCCACAACCACCCCAGGACCCAGTTCTGTCCACCAGAGGGCCCAGGATCCAGTGCACTGGCACTAATCCCCAAGGGCTCTGCAGGCAGAAACCCTGGGACCCACATCCGCCAGCCAGTGGAGCAGCACTATCCCCAGGACACCCTGGGCCTCAGCCCCACACACCAGTAGACAGGCGCCAGTCCTGGGACTCCAGAGGCCATGACCCCACTAATCACTGGTGGACACCAGCCCCAGGACCATCACAGCCCTGCAGCCATATCAGAACCTGGGCTATTCACCAGCAGACCAGCATCCACACCAGGACCACCTGGGCCACAGCCCTACTCACCAGCAAGCCAACAGCAGCTTTAGGACACCTTAGACCCCTCAGCCAGTTGCCCCAGGATGCAGCCCAACCAACCAGAGGGCTAATACCAACTTCAGGACATCCAGGGCCCTGCAGCCAGGGACTGGCGAACGCAGCTCCACCCACCAATGAGCTGGCTCTAGTCCCAGGAACCCCTGGGCCCCAGCCTCACCTACCAGTAGGCCATACAATCTCTAAGACATCTTGGAGCCATCATCCAGCCATCCTCAGATCCAGCCCCTTTCACCAAGGGACTAACACCAGCTTTGAGGCACTGCAGACCACACAACCAGCTGTGTCAGGAACTGAACCCACCCATCAGAAGACCAACAGTAGATCCAAGACTTCCAGTCCTGCAACCACCCACCTGGAACTCAGCCAAACCCATGAATGGGCTGGCAGTAGGCCTGGGACCACTCAGGGCCTACAGCCAGTAGCCTCCAGACCAGGCTGCACCCACCAGCATCTGGCAGCCTACAAACAAGGCAAGGCCTGACAATCAACTTGACCAAAGGCCAGCCACACCCACCAGACCACCCACAGTAGTCAACCTTCCACAACAGAAAGACCCACATAGCCCACATGGGGGCACCCCAGAGAATATATACTTTGGTGACCAGAGGGGAGTGTGCTGTGTGATGCATAGGACATCTCCTATGAAAGGACATTTCTCCAAGGTTGGGAAACATGACCAACCTACCTATTTCTATAAATAGAAATAAAAACAACAAATGTGGCAAAATGAAAACACAGAAGAAAATTTTCCAGATGAACAACAAGATAAAAACCCAGAAGAACTAAATGAAGTAGATAGGCAACTACCCAGTAAAATGTTCAATGTAATGATCATAAAGATATTCAAAGAACTCAGGGGAAGACTGGAAGAAGAGAGTGAGCATATAGAAGTTTTTAATGAAGAGTTAGAAAATATAAAGAAGAACAAAACAGAGGTGAAGAATACATTAACTGAAATGAAAAATGCATTAAAAGGAATCAACAGTAGATTAGATAATACAGAGGAACAGATAAGTGAGCTGGAAGATGGAGTAGTGGAAATCACTGAAGCTAAACAGATAAACAGAATGAAAAGAAATGAAAACAGTTTAAGAGACCTCTGAGAAAACATCGAGCATACTATCATTCTCATTATCGGGGTCCCAGAAAGACAAGGGACAGAGAAGGGGGCAGAGAACATATTTGAATACATAATAGCTGAAAACTTCACTAACCTGGGAAAGGAAACAGACATCTAAGTCCAGGAAGTGCAGAGAGTCCCATACAGGATTAATCCAAAGAAGAACATACCAAGACACACTATAATTAAAATAGCACAGACTAAAGATAAAGAGAGAATATTAAAAGCATCAAGGGAAAAGCAACAAGTTACATACAAGGGAACTCCCATAGGCCATCAGCTGACTTTTCAGCAGAAATTCTGTAGGCCAGAAGAGAGCGGAACAATATATTTAAAGTGATGAAAGGGGAAAACCTACAACCAAGAATACTCTACATGGCAAGGCTCTCATTCAGATTTGATGGAGAGGTCAAAAGTTCTACAGACAAACAAAAGCTAAAAGAATTCAGCACCATGAAAAAAGCTCTACAAGAAATGTTAAAGGGACTTCTTTAAGTGGAAAAGAATAGGCTACAACTAGAAACGTGAAAATTATGAAAGGAAAAAGCACATTGGTAAAGGCAAATATACAGCAAAGGTAGTAAATCATCCATGTGTAAACCTAGCAGGAAGGTTAAAGACAAAAGTGGTAAAATCATCTATACCCACAGTAAGTAGTTAAGAGATATGCAAAATAAAAAGATGTAAAATATGATGTCAAAAACAGTAAACATGTGGGGAGGGTATGAATGCAGGGTTGTTAAAACACATTTGAACATAAGAAATCAGCAAATTAGAATAATTAAATATATATAGATTGCTATATATAAAGCTCACAGTAACCACAAACCGAAATCTATAACAAGTACACATACGTACAAACACACACACAAGAAAGTAATCCAAACATAACACTAGATAGTCATCAAACACAAGTGGAAAGAACAAAAAGAGAAAGAAAGGACAGAAAAGAACTACAAAAACAACCCCAAAACAATGAACAAAATGGCATTAAGTACATACCTATCAATATAATTTTAAATGTAAATGCTCCAATCAAAAGACATAGAGTGGCTGAATGGATAAAAAACAAGACCCATATATATGCTGCCTACAAGAGACTCACTTCAGATCTAAAAACACACACAGACTGAAAGTGAACAGATAGAAGAAGGTATTCCATGCAAATGGAAATTAAAAGAAAATCAAGTTAGCAATACATATATCAGAAAAATAGACTTTAAAACAAAGACTCTAACAAGAGACAAAGAAGGACATTACATAATGATCAAGGGATCAATCCAAGAAGAAGATACAACAACAGTAAATATATATGTACCTGATATAGGAGCACCTAAATACATAAAGCAAATATTAACAGACATAAAGGGAGAAACTGACAGTAGCACAATAGCAATGGGGGACTTTAACACCCCACCTATATCAATGGACAGATCATCCATACAGAAAACCAGTAAGGGAAACACTGGCCTTAAATGACACATTACACCAGTTGAACTTAATAGATAGAACATTCCCTCACAAAGCAGCAGAATACACATTCTTTTCAACTGCAGTGGAACATTCTCCAGGATAGATCACATACTAAGTCACATAACAAGTCTCAGTAAATTTAAGATTAAAAGCATATCAAGCATCTTTTCTATCCAAAACCCTGTAAGACTAGAAATCAAATACAAGGGGGAAAAAAAGCAAAAAACCTAGACACATGTAAGTTAAACAATATGCTACTTAAAAAATCAATGGGTCACTAAAGAAATCAAAGAAGAAATTTAAAAACACCTAGAGACAAATGAAAATGAAGGCACAATGATCCAAAATCTATGAGATGCATCAAAAGCACTTCTATGAGGGAAGTTTATAGTCATACAAGCCTACATCAGGAAACAAGAAAAATCTCAAATAAACAACCTAACCTTACACCTAAAGGAATGAGAAAAAGAAGAGAAAACAAAACCCAAAGTTAGTAGAGGAAAGAAATCATAAAGATTGAGCAGAAATAAATGAAATAGAGACTTCAAAAAACAATAGAAAAGATCAGTGAAACTAAGAGCTGGTTCTTTGATAAGATAAACAAAATGGACAAAACTTTAGCCAGACTCATGAAGAAAAAAAGAGAGAAAGCCTAAATCAAAAATAAGAAATGAAAAAGGAGAAGTTATAACCAACACCCCTAGAAATAAAAATGATCATGAGATTACTATGAACAACTATATACGAATAAAATGGACTATCTAGAAGAAATGAACATATTCCTAGAAATGTACAGTCTCCCAAGACTGAACCAGGAAGAAATAGAAAATATGAAGAGACCAATTACCAGTAATGAAATTGAATCAGTAATCAAAAAACTCCCAACAAACAAAAGTCCAGAACCAGATGGCTTCACAGGTGAATTCTACCAAACATATAAAGAAGAAATTATAACTAGCCTTCTCAAACTATTCCAAAAAATTGCAGAGGAAAGAACACTTCTGCACTCATTCTATGAGGTTAGCATCACCCTGATACCAAAACCAGACAAGGATATCACACACAAGAAATTACAGGCCAATATCACTGATGAACATAGATGCAAAAATCCTCAACAAAATACTAGTAAATTGAATTCAAAACATATTAAAAGGATTATACAGCACAATAAAGTGGGATTTATCACAGGATGCAAGGATGTTTCAATACCTGCAAATCAATCAATGTGATACACCACATTAACAAACGGAAGGGTAAAAATTACATGATCATCTCAATAGACACAGAAAAAGCATTTGACGAAATTCAACATCAATTCATGATAAAAAAAAAAAAAACTCAACAAGTTTGGTATGGAGGGTATCTGAATATAGGCCATTTATGACAAACCCACAACTAACATCATACTCAATGGTGAAAAGCTGAAAGCTCTTCCTCTAAAATCAGGAACAAGATATAAATACGCACTCTCACCACTTCTATCTAACATAGTATTGGAAGACTTACTCACAGTTGGCAGACATGAAATGAAAGGCATCCAAATGTGATGGGAAGAAGTTAAGCTGTCACTATTTGCAGATGACATGATACTATATATAGAAAACCCTAAAGTCTCCACCAAAAAACTATTATAACTAATAAATGAATTCAGTAAAGTTGCAGGACACAAGATTAATATACAAAAATCTGTTGCTTTCTTATACACTAATAATGAACTATCAGAAAGAGAAATTAAGAAAACAATTCTGTTTACAATCACATCAGAAAGAATAAAATATCTAAGAATAAACTTAACCAAGGAGGTAAAACTATTCTGAAAACTATAAAACACTGATGAAGGGATTTGAAAATGATACAAAGAAATGGAAAGATATTCCATGTTCATAAATTAGAAGAATATTGTGAAAATGTTCATATTATCTAAAGCAGTCTACGGATATCATGCAAGCCCTATCAAAATACCCATGACATTTTTCAGAGTGAGAACAAATAATCCTAAAATGTATGTGGAACCACAAAAGACCCTGAATTACAAAGTAATCTTTTTTTAAAAAATTTATTTACTTATTTATTTATTTTTTGGCTGAATTGGGTCTTTGTTGCTGTGCGTGGGCTTTCTCTCGTTGTGGCGAGCGGGGGCTACTCTTTGTTGCATTGTGCAGGCTTCTCATTGCGGTGGCTTCTCTTTGTTGCAGAGCACAGGCTCTAGGCACGCAGGCTGCAGTAGTTGTGGCATGCGGGCTCAGTAGTTGTGGCTCGCGGGCTCTAGAGTGCAGGCTCATGTGGCACACGGGCTTAGTTGCTCCATGGCATGTGGGATCTTCCCGGATCAGGGCTTGAACCCCTGTCCTCTGCACTGGTGGGCGGATTCTTAACCACTGTGCCACCAGGGAAGTCCGCAAAGTAATCTTGAGGAAAAAAGACAAAGCTGGAGGTATCATGCTCCTTGACTTCAGAATATATTACAGAGCTACAGTAATCAAAACAGTGTGGTGCTGGCACAAAAACAGACACATAGATCAATGCAACAAAATAGAGTTCCAGAAGTATACCAACACACTTACGGTCAATAAATCTATGACAAAGGAGGCAAGAGTATATAATGCTCTTGGGAAAAGATAGTCCCTTCAATAAGTGATGCTGGAAAAATTAGACAGCAACATGTAAAAGAATGAAATTGGAACACTTTCTCACACTGTATAAAAAAATAAACTAAAAATAGATTAAAGACCTATATGTAAGACATGAAACTATAAAATTCATAGAAGAGAACATAGGTAGAACACTTTTTGACATAAATAGTAGTATTTTTCTTGGATCTGACTCCTAAAGCAAAATAAATAAAAGCAAAAATAAACAAATGGGACCTAATTAAACTTAAAAGGTTTTGCATAGCAAAGGCACAATGATCCATAACAAAGCAAAAGACAATGTACTGAATGGGAGAAAACATTTGCAAATGATATGACTGATACAGGGTTAATATCCAAAATATATATAAAGCTCATGCAGGGGGGAGGAGTCAAGATGGTGGTGTGGGAAGATGCAGAGTTAGCATGCAGAGTTAGCATCTCCCCACAACCAAGGCACCTGCCAGCCACTGCTGTGAGGCTGACCCCCAAGGAGATGGGAGGAACCCCAGAGTGAACCGATAGGATGTAGTGGGACCAAGGGGGGAGGAGAAGTGGAGGCCAGACAAGATCAGCTCCCCTGAGGCTGGGGAGATCAGGAGAGGCAGGTGGGAGGGACTCTCCAGGAAGAGTGGGAGAGGAACAGAGGGCAATTGCCTGACCCACTCGGCTGGGGAGTCTGCTGAGCTCCCAAGCTGGTCCCCCCAGCCTCCAAAGCCCCATCAAGGCCATGTGGTCCTGGGGGCATAGGAGGGAGGCCGGGGAGATCAGGAGTGGTAGGCGGGAGGGGCCATCCAGGAGGAGCGGGAGAGAAGCAGAGGACAATTGCCCCACCCACTCAGGCGCAGGAAGCCTGCAGAGTTCCCAGGCTGATCCCCTGCCCTCCAAGCTCTCTCCAGGCTGTGTGCGTCCTTGTGGACATAGGAGGGAGGCTAGGGGGATCAGGAAAGGCAGGCAGGAGGGGCTCTGAGGAAGAAGCAGGAGAGGAACAGAGGGCAAGTGCCCGACCTACTCAGGCACAAGGAGCCTGCTGAGCTCCCAGGCCAATGCCCTAGCCTCCAAGGCCCCTCCAGACAGCATGGGTTCTTGTGGGCATAGGAGGGAGACCAGGGGGATCAGGAGAGGCAGGCGGGAGGGACCACCCAGACCCCAGACCAGAGGAGCATAAGAGGAGAGGAGGGCATTTGCTCCACCCACTCGAGCCCAGGAGGCTTGCTGTGCTCCCAGGTGAGGTCCCTTGTGCTCTGAGACCAGAGGTGGGGGACACACCTGGGCCCCTTCTATTCCTTGAACCTAAGCCTCACCCCCCACAGCTCCAAGGGCCTTTTCCAGACCCGTGGGTCCTGAGCATTGGGCCCGCCCATGACCCAAACCTCGCTCTTGCTTAGGCCCCGATCTCCATGCAAGGGCTTTCTCCCACCCCTTTTATTTATTTATTTTTCTTTTCCCATCTCCTCTTTTTTACTATTGTGGTACTGATGTACCTTCTGGTTGTTGATTCATCTATTTTTTTATTTTTACATTCTTTCTAACATATCTGTAGTTTCCTAGTCTAATTTTATTTTTTACTTTGTTATTTTTTTATTTTTATTTTTTTTGCCACCCCACACAGCTTGCAGGATCTTGATTTGTGCTGAGCCTGGGGTCAGGTGGAAGCTCCTGTGGTGGGAGTTCCAAGTCCAAACCACTGGACTAACAGAGAACCTCAGACCCAATGGAATGTTCATAGAGTGAGGTCTCACAGAGTTCCTCATCTCAACACCAAGACCCAGCTCTACCCAATAGCCTACAAACTCCAGTGTTGGAAGCCTCAAGCCAAACAACCTGTAAAACAGGAACACAATCCCATTAATAAAAAAAAAAAAAATGAGATGGCAAAAAAAATATGTCACAGATGAAGGAGCAAGGTAAAAACCTACAAGACCAAATAAAAGAAGAGGAAATAGGCAATCTACCTGAAAAAGAATTCAGAATAATGATAGTAAAGATGATCCAGAATCTCAGAAATAGAATGGAAGCATGGATTGAGAAAATATAAGAAATGTTAAACAAAGATCTAGAAGAACTAAAGAACAAACAAACAGAGATGAACAACACAATAACTGACATGAAAAATACACTAGGAGGAATCAATAACAGAATAACAGAGGCAGAAGAACGAATAAATGAACTGGAAGCCAAAATGGTGGAAAAAACTGCTGAGGAGCAGAATAAAGAAAAAAGAATGAAAAGAATTGAAAACAACCTCAGACACGTCTGGTACAACACTAAACACACCAACATTCGAATTATAGGGGTCCCAGAAGAAGAAGAGAAAAAGAAAGCATCTGAGAAAATATATGAAGAGATTATAGTGGAAAACTTCCCTAACATGGGAAAGGAAATAGTCACCCAAGTCCAGGAAGCACAGAGCATCCCATACAGGATAAAACCTAGGAAAAACACACCAAGACACATATTAATCAAACTAACAAAAATTAAATTCAAAGAAAAAATATTAAAAGCAGCAAGGGAAAAGCAAGAAATAACATACAAAGGCATCCCCATAAGGTTATCAACTGATTTTTCAGTGGAAACTCTGCAAGCCAGAAGGGAGTGGCAGGATATACTTAAAGTGATGAAAGAGAAAAACCTACAGCCAAGATTACTCTACCCACCAAGGATCTCATTCAGATTCGATGGAGAAGTCAAAAGCTTTTCAGACAAACAAAAGCTAAGATAATTCAGCACCACCAAACCAGCTTTACAACAAATGCTAAAGAAACTTCTCTAAGAGGAAAACACAAGAGAAGGAAAAGACACACAAAAACAACCCAAAACAATTAAGAAAATGGGAATAGGAACATACATATTGATAATAACCTTGTATGTAAGTGGATTAAATGCCCCAACCAAAAGACACAGACTGGCTGAATGGATACAAACACAAGACCCATATTTATAAGCTGTCTACAAGACACCCACTTCAGACCTAGGGACACATACAGACTGAAAGTGAGGGGATGGAAAAAGATATTCCATGCAAATGGAAATCAAAAGAAAGCTGGAGTAGCAATGCTCATATCAGATAAAATAGACTTTAAAATAAAGACTGTTACAAGAGATAAGGAGGGACACTACATAATGATCAACGGATCAATCCAAGAAGAAGATACAACAATTATAAATGTTTATGAACCCAACATAGGGCACCTCAATACATAAGGCAAATGCTAACAACCAGGAAAGGAGAAATCGACAGTAACACAATAATAGTAGGGGACTTTAACACCCCATTTACACCAATGGACAGATCATCCAAACAGAAAATAAATAAGGAAACACAAGCTTTAAATGACACAAAAGACCAAATAGATCTAATTGATATTTATAGAACATTCTACCCAAAAGTGGCAGAAAACATTTTCTTCTCAAGTCAACATGGAACATTCTCCAGGATAGACCACATCTTGGGTCACAAATCAAGCCTTGGAAAATTTAAGGAAATTGAAATCATATCAAGCATCTTTTCTGACCACAACGCTATGAGATTGGAAATCAATTGCAGGAAAAAAACTGTAAAAAACACAAATACATGGAGGCTAAACAGTGTGCCACTA
This sequence comes from Balaenoptera borealis, assembly GCF_965194805.1. NCBI lineage: Eukaryota > Metazoa > Chordata > Mammalia > Artiodactyla > Balaenopteridae > Balaenoptera > Balaenoptera borealis. The sequence continues at coordinate 34,141,504 of NC_138865.1, forward strand.
AATAACAAAGAGATCACTGAAGGACTTCCCTGGTGGCACAGTGGTTAAATATCCACCTGTCAATGCAGGGGACACGGGTTTGAGCCCTGGTCCCGGAAGATCCTACATGCTGTGGAGCAACTAAGCCAGTGTACCAGAACTACTGAGCCTGTGCACCTAGAGCCCGTGCTCCACAACAAGAGAAGCAACCACAATGAGAAGCCCCCACACTGCAACGAAGAGTAGCCCATGCTTGCCGCAACTAGAGAAAGCCGCGTGCAGCAACGAAGACCCAACACAGCCAAATAAATAAATAAAATTTTTAAAAAAGAGATCACTGAAGAATTCAAAGAGGAAATTAAAAAATACATAGAAACAAATGACAATGAAAACACGACAACCCAAAACCTATGGGATGCAGCAAAAGCAGTTCTAAGAGGGAAGTTTACAGCAATTCAATCTCACTTCAAGAGACAAGAAAAGTCTCAAATAAACAATCTGAACCTACACTTAAAACAACTAGAGAAAGAAGAACAAAGAAAACCCAAAGTCAGTAGAAGGAAAGAAATCACAAAGATCAGAGCAGAAATAAATGAAATAAAAATGAAGGAAACAAGAGCAGAGATCAATAAAACTAAAAACTGGTGCTTTGAGAAGATAAACAAAATTGATAAACCCTTAGCCAGGCTCATCAAGAAGAAAAGGGAGAGGAAGCAAATAAATAAAATTAAAAATGAAAAAGGAGAAATCACACCTGACACTTCAGAAATGCAAAGGATTATAAGAGACTACTACAAACAACTATATGCCAAAAAAATGGACAACCACAAAGAAATGGACAAATTCTGGGAAAGGTGCAATTTTCAAAGACTGAACCAGAAAGAATTAGAAAATATAAACAGACCTATCACAAGTAATAAAATTGAAACTGTAATTAAAAATCTTTCAACAAACAAAAGTCCAGGACCAGGTGGCATCACAGGTGAATTCTATCAAAAACTTAGAGAAGAGCTAACACCAATCCTTCTCAAACCCTTACAAAAAATTGCAGGGAGAGAAACACTCCCAAATTCATTCAACAAGGCCGCCATCACCCTGATACCGAAACCAGAAAAAGATATCACACAAAAAAAGAAAATTATAGACCAGTATCACTGATGAACATAGATGGAAAAATCCTGAACAAAATATTAGGAAACAGAATCCAACAGCATATTAAAAGGATCATAAACCATTAGCAACTGGGGTTTATCCCAGGAATGCAAGGATTCTTCAATATACACAAATCAATCAATGTGATACACCACATTAACAAATTAAGGAATAAAAACCATATGATCATCTCAATAGATGCAGAAGAAGTTTCTGACAAAATTCAACACCCATTTATGATAAAAACTCTCCAGAAAATGGACATAGAGGGAACCCACCTCAACATAATAAAGGCCATATATGACAAACCCAAAAGAAGCATCATTCTCAATGGTGAAAATCTTATCTTTCCACTAAGATAAGGAACAAGACAAGGTTGCCCAATCTCACCACTATTATTCAACATAGTTTTGGAAGTTTTAGCCACAGTAATCAGAGAAGAAAAAGGAATTAAAGGAATCTAAATTGGAAAAGAAGTAAAACTGTCACTGTTTGCAGATGACATGATACTATACATACAGAATCCTAAAGATATTACCAGAAAACTACTAGAGCTAATCAATGAATTTGGTAAAGTAGCAGGATACAAAATTAATGCACAGAAATCTCTTGCATTCCTATACACTAATGATGAAAAATCTGAAAGAGAAACTAAGGAAACACTCCCATTTACCACTGCAACAAAAAGAATAAAATATCTAGGAATAAACCTACCTAAGGAGACATAAGACCTATATGCAGAAAACCATAAGATACTGATGAAAGAAATTAAAGATGATACCAACAGATAGAGAGATATACCATGTTCTTGGATTGGAAGAATAAACATTGTGAAAATGACTATACTACCCAAAGCAATCTACAGATTCAATGCAATCCCTATCAAACTACCAATGGCATTTTTCACAGAACTAGAACAAAAAATTTCACAATTTGTATGGAAACACAAAAGACCCCAAATAGCCAAAGCAATCTTGAGAAAGAAAAACAGAGCTGGAGGAATCAGGCTCCCTGGGTTCAGACTATACTACAAAGCTACAATAATCAAGACAGTATTGTACTGGCACAAAAACAGAAATATAGATCAATAGTACGGGACAGAATGCCCAGAGATAAACCCACGCACATATGGGCACCTAATTTATGACAAAGGAGGCGAGAACATACAATGGAGAAAAGAGCCTCTTCAAAAAGTGGTGCTGGGAAAACTGGACAGCTACATGTAAAAGAATGAAATTAGAACACTACCTAATGCCATAGGCAAAAATAAACTCCAAATGGATTAAAGATTTAAATGTAAGACCAGACACTATAAAACTTTTAGAGGAAAACATAGGAAAAATACTCTTTGACATAAACCACAGCAAGATCTTTTTTGACCCACCTCCCAGAGTAACAGAAATAAAAACAAAAATAAAATGGGACTTAATTACACTTAAATGCTTTTGCACAGAAAAGGAAACCATAAATAAGACAAAAAACCCTCAGAATCGGAGAAAATATTTGCAAATGAAACAGCAAAGGATTAATCTTCAAAGTATACAAACAGTTCATGGAACTCAATATCAAAAAAACAAACAATCCAGTTAAAAAATGGGCAGAAGTCCTAAATAGACATTTCACCAAGGAAGACATATGGATGGCCAAGAGGCACATGAAAGGATGCTCAACATCACTAATTATTAGAGAAATGCATACCAAAACTACTATGAGATATCACCTCATGCTGGTCAGAATGACCATTATCAAAAAAGCTAGAAACAATAAATGCTGGAAAGGTTATGGTGAAAAGGGAATCCTCCTTCACTGTTAGTGGGAATGTAAATTGTCACAGCCACTACGGAGAACAGTATGGAGGTTCCTTAAAAAACTAAAAATAGAACTACCATATGACCCATCAATCCCACTACTGGGCATATACCCTGAGAGAACCATAATTCAAAAAGAGACATGCACCATAATGTTCATTGCAGCACTATTTACAGCCAGGACATGGAACCAACCTAAATGTCCATCAACAAATGAATGGATAAAGAAGACGTGGCACATATATACAATGGAATATTACTCAGTCATAAAAAGAAATGAAATTGAGTTATTTGTAGTGAGTGGATGGACCTAGAGTGTGTCATACAGAATGAAGTAAGTCAGAAAGAGAAAAACAAATGCTGCATGGTAACGCATATATATGGAATCTAAAAAAAAAAAAAAAAGGTACTGATGAATCTAGTTGCAGGGCAGGAATAAAGAGGTAGGCATAGAGAATGGACTTGATGACATGGGGTGGGAAGGTGAAGGTGGGGTGAAGTGAGAATAGCATCGACATATATCTACTACCAAATGTAAAATAGTTGGCTGGTGGGAAGCAGCAGCATAGCACAGGGAGATCAGCTCGGTGCTTTGCAATGACCTAGAGGGGTGGGATAGGGAGGATGGGAGGGAGGCTCAAGAGGGAGGGGATATGGGGACATGTGTATACATATGGCTGATTTGCTTTATTGTGCAACAGAAACTAAATGGTATTGTGAAGCAATTATACTCCAATAAGGATCTATTTTAAAAAAAGAGCTCATGCAACTCAAATCAAAAAAACAAAACAAAACAAAATTTAAAAATGGGCAGAAGATTTGAATATTTTTCCAAAGAAAATATAGAGATGGCCAAAAGACATGAAAAAATGCTCAACACTGCTAATCATCAGAGAAATGTAAATCAAAACCATGATGAGATATTACCTCACACCTGTCAAAATGACTATCATCAAAAAAACAACAAATAACAAACGTTGGTGAGGATGTTAAGAAAAAGGAATCTTTATACACTCTTGGTGGGAATATAAATTGATGTGGTCAATGTGGAGAACAGTACAGAGGTTCCTCAAAAAACTAAAAGTAGAACTACCATGTAATCCAGAAATTCCACTGCTGGGTATATATCTGAAGAAAATGAAAACACTTATTAGAAAAGATACATGCACCCCAATGTTCATAGCAGCATTATTTTCAATAGCCAAGACATGGAAGCTACCTAGGTGTCCATCCACAGATGAATGGATAAAGAAAATGTGGTGTATATATACAAAATAGAATACTATTCAGCCATAAAAAAGAATGAAATATTTCCATTTGCAGCAACATGGTTAGACTTTGCAGGTATTACGCTTAGTAAAATAAATCAGAGAAAGAAAAATACTGTATTTTATCGCTTATATGTGGAACCTAAAAATAAAACAAACCAGTCAGTATAAAAAAACAGAAATAGACAAACTAGTTATTACCAGTGCAGAAAGGGAAGGGGGAGGGTCAAGATAGAGGTAGGGGATTACAAGATACTAACTACTATGTTTAAAATAAATAAGCTACAAGGATATATTGTACAGCACAGGGAATATAGCCAATATTTTATAATAATTATAAATGGAGTATAGCCTTTAAAAATTGTGAATCATAATGTTGTACACCTGAAACTCATATAATATTGTAAATCAACTATACCTCAATTTTTAAGAAAATAATATATGGTATATACATATATATATACATACACAGTGGAATATTATTCAGCCATTTTTTAAAAAAGTGAAATCTTTCCATTTACTGTGACATGGATTGATGTAGAGGGTATTTTGGTAAGTGAAACAAATCAGACAAAGACAAATACAGTATGATTTCTCTTATATGTGGAGTCTAAAAAACAAAACAAATAGGCAAACAAACAAAAAAGAAACAGAGTTAGAGATACAGAGAACAAACAGGTGATTGCCAGAGGGGAGGGAGGTAAAGAGAAGAAAGGAAAAGGTGAGGGAGATTAAGAGGTACAAACTTCTATTTGCAAAATAGATGAGTCACAGTTATGAAATGCAGAGTGTGGGCATGATAGTCAACAACAGTGTAATATCTTTGTATGGTGACATACGTTAACTAGACTTATGGTGGTGATTGTTTTGAAATGTATAGAAATACTGAAGCACTATGTTGTGTAACAGGAGCCAATGTAGTATTGTAGGTCAATTAAACTTCAAAAACAAACTCATAGAAAAAGAGATCAGATTTGTGGTTACCAGAGGCAGAGGGTCAGGGGATGGGAAGTGAATGAAGGCAGTCAAAAGACTCAAATTTCCAGTTATAAGTACGAGGGATATAATTTACAATATGATAAATATAATTTTTCATTTGGCTTTCTGTCTGCTGTCCTGATTGGGTGATTTCCATTATTCTATCTTCCAGGTCACTTATTCTTTCTACTGCATTCATTGCCTTTAGCTCAGTTTTCATCTCTGCAAATGAATTTTCTAATTTTTCTTGGTTCCTCTTTATAATTTCTAGTTCCTTTTTACAGTACTCTGCATTTCTGTTGATAGTTTTCTTACTTCCTTCAGTATTTTCATAATCTCCTTTTTAAAATGAGTGTTGTCTATTAGACTGAAGAAGTCTTTTTCATTGTTCTTTCAGGGGAATTCTTTTGGTCTTTTAACTGGTAGTGGTTCCTCTGCTTCTTCATTTTATTTATATTTCTCTTTCTTTGTGAGTTTAGGAGAAACAATTACCGACTGTGATCTTAGAGAACTATTTATACATGGGTGATTCCCTGTGTAACTTGTGTGGGTTTAATATATTTGGTGCAAGGGCTGTTTTAATATGGATGCCTGTCACCTCTTCCCTCAGTGTGTGATGGTCATTAATAAATATAATTAACACTGCTGTATGTTATATATGAAAGCTGTTAAGAGAGTAAATCGTAAGAGTCCTCATCACACACAAAAAATGTGTTTTTCTATTTCTTTAATTTTGTATCTATATGAGATGATGGATGTTCACGAAACTTATTGGGAATCATTTCATGATGTACATAAGTCAAATCATTATGCTGTACACCTTTAACTTATACAATTCTGTGCAGAAAATATATCACAATAAAACTAGAAGAAAAAAGAGTAGTTTTAAAAAAAGGGTAGTATAGGGTCAGATAATAAATAAGGTGGTTAAACTCTGGTACAGGAAACCTCTCAGTAAACGTTTTAAAAGGGCAATTATTATGACTGAGTGGTGCAGAGAAAAAGCACACCTTTGATTGCTCTTACTACTTTTCATCTCTTTCCATTACTTGTTGTTTTGTGTATTTAGTCAAAGGGGGTTTGTTCTGTTCCTCTCTAATTCTCACTTATCCATAATTTAATAATAGTTAAGTCAGAAACGGCTCAAATTGGAAAAGCTCATTTCTATTTAGATTTCTAATAACTCCACAGAATTTGAGTTCCATATAATTTGATATTGCTTTGAGTCCTCTAATACCACTACTATGAGTGTTTTCTAATTACTAATAATTGCGCACTAGATGTCAAACGTTCTTCTAGTGATTTATGTTCTTATTTCAAAGATTTCCTTAATTGATTTTTACATAAATCCAAGAAATAGTAATTCAAAGTATTGGAGCTTTTGGAAGAATTATCATTAATTTATCATCTCTTCTGATAAAACTTGAAGTGTTTAGCTAACAGAAACGAATCAGTGTGTTAGTCGCAGGGCTCTCTGCCTCGGAGGAGATCCTGTTACCACAGTGTATAGCCTCCAGGTAAAAAAGAGTCCATCTCTTCCTAGGAATCAGTGTTTGGTAGTAAGAAAATGTATTACTCTCTCATCCTCTCCTGTGGGATCAAACCCAGTAGTTACAAATGATAATTCAATATCTTTTTCTGCTTTAATTTTACAAACACTAAATGTTCAAGGAATGGGATCTGCCCTCAGTATCTTCTTGCATGTTTGCCATAAAGCACTGGTAAATGTACAAACTGTTCCTGAGGACAGAATAAGCAGGGACTTTGAATTGAAAGGTAATAATGAATGTGTGATCCCTGTTTTGTGAGGGTTCTCTTTCAGAGAACATATTTTTCTGTCCCGATCTTGTTGTCTGTTCTTTTTTGTTGTACAAGAAATTGTAGGATCATGAGCAGAAATGGTTGATTCCTTATAAATTTCCTTTTTCCAGAAAACAAGTAAAAGCTATGCTTTGAAACATCCTGGCATGACAGTTCATAATGAATTTGGGCTCAGAAAAGAATTGCAGAGGGAAAAATCTGAACATCATGCACAGCAACCATGAAGTGAAGATATATGAATCAACAGGAATACTTTGAACCTCTTCAGAAAGCTTCCCACTCTCCAAACAATTAGAAATTAACCAAGTGGTCTGTGTAGGAAAGTCACAACCTTCATTCTGAGATAAAATCACCAGTCATTGCCCTTGCTAAACTCGGGAGGAGGACATGAGGCTGCATCATAGACTCCACTGTGGACACAGGGACCTGGGATCAATGGTGCCTCTGCCATTGACACTGCCATCCCTATTGACTCTGCCTCCCCAACCAGAGTTCTGTTCCTTCATTAAATATTTGTATTTACACAATGAGCTACTTTCTTCCAGTGTCACTCCTTCACCCTAGAGCTCTGCCCACCTACCTCTAAAAGAGCCTCCTCCATGCGCTTGCTACATTCTCCATATCTCTGTACAGTCCCTCAAGCCTCCCCTGTGCAGTAAAGTGTGAGCCTATCAGGTCTAGGATTTTCAAACCCTGCATCTCCATTTGATTTAGCTCTTCTAATCTTTATTATTTCCTTTCTTCTGCTAACTTTGGGATTAGTTTATTATTCTTCTTTTCCTAGATCCTTGAGGTGTAAACTTAGGTTCTTTATTTGAAGTCTTTATTTTTTTAATCTAGGCATTTATTACCACAAACTTTCCTTTTAGTACTACTTTTGCTGCATGCCATAATTTTAATTTCTTGTATTTTTATTTTCATTTGTCTTGAGCCAGGGGCACTGTCTCAAATGGCATGCAGGGGTTGGGTCAGGTGGGCGCACAAGCGGGCATGCAGCTTCAGTGGGCACCTGGTCCAGTGGACTCATGGATGCTCACACTGCAGTGGCAACAAGTACAAAGGATCAGAGGTCAGTGAGCAGCAAGAACAGCTACATCAGGCCCCTGGGCCTATGGGTGTGCATGTGCAGCTGTGGCAGGCACTTGGTCCAATAGGCACACGGGCACACACACAGTGGTCCAGTGGGTACTAGGACCAGTATGTAGGTGTGCACTTGGCAGCAGGTGCTGGTTTCTGGGCGCTGGCATATGTGACCTTACCAGAGTTGGAGGGACAAGTGGGTAGCTCCAACTCCTGTGGGGAAGTGTGACATATAGCAACTCTGACTCCATGGGAAACATTAACTCTGGCCCTAGGCAGCTCTGGCAGCTGAGGGCTGCATCTGCAGACTGCAGGAATCTTTTTCAGCAGAAGCTAGGGCTGCTCAGATCCTGAGTGACAAAACTGCTGAGGTCTCCTACTCTCCCTCTTCCCCCCAGGAGAACTCACAGCTGAAGTGTACCATCCTGGGGGATGGGGCAGTTTAGGCAGAATGATTTCTACTTCCTTCTATGCAGCCATCCCCAGTCTCTGCACTTCTCTGGGTCACTGCAGCCCCTAAATGTACTCCAGGGTTCTTCCAGAATTATCCTCATCTGTAAATAGTTGACTTCATCATTGTTTTTGTGTGGGGCTGAGAGCTGAGAAGTCCTAGTCAACCATCTTGCTGACATCACTCCTGTTTGATCCCGCTAGTACTCACCGACTTAAGCTGCGCCCCTGTCCCAGGAAGATAGTGGCTGCGCCCCAGTGGCTGTTCCCTCCTATGGTGCAGCTAAAAGGGAAACAGCTCAGCACCCCAGGCACAAAGCTAGGAAGGGAGTGACAGAGAGAGTCAGCTTTTCTGAGTTTTGTGACTTTAGTGATTTACTGAACCTGAAGGTGGTCTTGTGGACCCCCAACAATAGCCCCCAACAATCAACACCACTCAGTATCCAACACAGGTCTATACAGAGCAGATGCTACACAAATGTTGGTGACAAAGTGCCCCTTAAGAGATGCCAGTACTGTCCTCTCTGGAGTCAATAGCCTTTTCCTCTTTCCCTTCAATGTATTGTTTTTCACCTGCTCCTGCTACTTTGCTATGGAGTTTTCTGAATTCCAGTGTCCTCAGAGTTCTGGGTCTAAGCCATGAGTCAAACATCATTTTCATGAGGTTAGTTCCAGCCCCACTGCTCAGAGGGCTCTTGGGTTAGTGGTTCTCAATCCTGACTGCTCCCAGCCTGAGCGGGAGGAGCTATTTAAACATACTGTTGCCAAGCCCCACTCCAGACCAGTGAAACAAGGATCTCTAAATCTCAGTATTTTTTAAAGTATCCCAAGTGAACCTAATGAGCAGAAAGAAGTTGAAACCATTGTCTTAGATTAATTTCAAGGTAGGTAAAGGACAAATGGATCTGCTTTTAAGGAATATCTGATGCATCTATTAGCACAACTTATAATTTTCCTCTTTAAGCTAAATTTGTCAGACTGGGAGAGAATAGATTACATAAAGAGATTTCAATTGCTATTACTAATAAGGTAAGATATGAAAAGTCACTTCCCTCAGCAAAGCACATTACCCCCATAATCCTGTATTTCCTTCACTAGTCCCAAGTGGAGCCCCTGAAGCCTGGGAAACAAAGAAGTGGGAATGATGATAAAACATTGGTCAATAATAGTTAAACACTGACAAACTACAGTAAAGTATTTCATTTTTATTTTTCTCACATGAGCAACTATTAAAACATTTCCAAAATGGGACAATTTACTTTAAAATGAAACTTTTGACTCTTCTTCAAAAATGACAGAATAATGAGTTGGTTAACAACAAACCTGTGCTCTGATGGAAACATGTGTTTTCTGGAATTGACAATTTGTACATCTTCAGGGAAAATGTAACTAACTTTAAATACCAGAGTGCTAACCAGAATTGCTAATATGTCAGCAATGAAAGCATTGATTCCTGACAAATGTCACCACAGATCTCCCTCAGAGATCAGAGGTAGAGAAGAGCTACCTCTCTGGTTAAATTTTTGGATGTCCATACCATCCAATGTTGAGTCCCTGGCAACCCATCCAATCAGAACCCATGCACTTGATGTTTCAGCAGCAACATAGACATCAGACACAGCATCAGATATTCTTAGGACCTAGAACCTTCTGGTTTGGAGGCTCCTGTATCATTCTCAACTTGGGGTGACTGTACCCTCCACGGGATATTTGGCAATGTCTGGCATTTTTGGTTGTCACAATTGGGGCAGTACTAGGAATACTGCTAAACATTCTATAATGCATAGGACAGATCCCACAACAAAGAATTATCTGGCCCAGCTAGCCCCTACTGCTGTGTACCTGCACACTACCTACCCAGCTCCCATCATTGACCTCCACTGCCATGCACACACCCATGGTAAGCCCCTGCATGCAAACAGCCAAGGCCCCAACAACTGCTTTTGGGCCCAGACCAGCCCTGACACCTGTCACTGGCTTGCATAACTGCATACAACTGTAGCTAACTTTTGCAGCTGTACATCTGCATGCCACTGGCCTGAATGATGTCACAGGCCTCCACTGCCATGGGCACACCCACAGATAGCACAGCATAGCTGCTCAAGTGCATGCTGACAGCTAGGGCTCCCACAGCTGTTAGTGTACCCACAGTTAGTCCTGGTCCCAGATGCTGGCCCTGGCTCTAAACCCTACATATGTGTATGCAGGTAGCCTCTACCGCTACTCAGGCACCTGCCCTAGTCGCTAGCTCCTGGACCCGGAGGTGCCATTGAGGGCTACCATAGCCCTTGCAGCTGCTGTCAAACCCTGCAGTCCTTGCTAAGGACCACATAGCTGTCGATGTCATAGAACCCAGTGGCCTGAGTCAACAAGACACCACTGCCCCCCTGGACCAAGAGCCACCACACACCCTTACACTTGGTGCCAGGCACCACTCAACACAGAGTCACAACACACTCCAGTGTGCCCCAACCTGCAGGTGAAGGTCTGTCCATACCAAAGTCAGTCTATAAAGTCTGGAAGAGGTGACTGCTTCTTCAAATGCACAGATACCTAAACAAGGCAATAGAGATCACAAAGAATCTGGGAAACACGACTGACTGCATTTGTGTGGGTTTATTTCTGGTCTATCTTATGTGTTTCATTGATTGATTTGTCTATTCGTTCACCAACCCCACAGTCTAGATTACTGTAGCTTTATAGAGAGTCTTAAAGTAGGGTAGTGTCAGTCTTCTAACTTTGGTCTTCTTCCTCAATATTGTTTATGCTCTTCTGTGTCTTTTGCCTCTCCATATAAACTTTAGAATCAGTTTGTTGATGTCAAACTGGGATTTTTTATTGGAATTTCATTGACTCTATTGACGAATTTGAGAATAACTAACATCTTAACAATATTGAGTCAACACTGAATTCATATTTCAATCTATGATCATGGAATATCTCTCCATTTATTTAGACTTTTGATTTCCTCATCACAGTTTTTCAGTTTTCCTTCATATATATCTTACACATATTTTGTTAGATTTATACCTACGTATTTCATTTTTTTTGGTGCTAATGAATATGCTGTGTTTTTCATTTCAAATTACAGTTGTTTATTTTTAGTATATAGGAAAGCAATTGACTTTTTATTGAAGTAGAGTTGATTTATAATGTTGTGCCAATCTTTGCTGTACAGCAAAGTGACTCAGTTTTATACATTTACCCATTCTTTTTTTAATATTTTTTTCCATTATGGTTTATCCCAGGAGATTTGATATAGTTCCCTGTGTTATACAGTAGGATATTGTTGTTTATCCATTCTAAATGTAATAGTTTGTATCTACCAATCCCAAATTCCCAGTCCATCCCTCTCCCTTCCCCTCTCCCCCTTGGCAACCACAAGTCTGATCTCTATGTCTATGAGTCTGTTTCTGTTTTGTAGATAGGTTCATTTGTGCCATATTTTAGATTCCACATATAAGTGATATCATACGGTATTTGTCTTTCTCTTTCTGACTTACTTCACTCAGTATGATAATCTCTAGTTGCATTCATGTTGCTACAGATGGCATTATTTTGTTCTTTTTTATGGCTGAGAAATATTCCATTGTATATATGTACCACGTCTTCTTTATCCATTCATCTGTCAATGAACATTTAGGTTGCTTCCATGTCCTAGCTATTGCAAATAGTGCTGCAATGAACTTTGGGATGCATGTATCTTTTTGAATTCTGCTTTTGTCCTTGTGTTAAGTGCCTCTTCTCTGGTCAGAATAACCTGAACCATACTCAACACAAAGAGGCTTTCAGAATACAAGCTCCCAGCAGTTTGACAGGGGTGACTCTGAGTTATACGAGGAAGAAACATTTTAGATGTAGTCAATACTTAGGTAGTGGTGGTCTTTATCAATTGCTTACTGATCTCTCTCTCTCTCTCATCCAATGTTAATTTTAAAAGTGCTTAGATCTGTTTAATTGGGGTTTTTGTCTAAGTTTGGAGAGATCTGCCATAACTGAACTTCTGCCACATTAAACATGATCAGTATTTGAAATGAACTTTATTTCTGATAAAATGAAACGGTATAAAGTAGGAGTTAAGAGAACAGTTCCTAGAATCAGTCTGCCTGCGACTGAATTCAAAGTTAATCACTTTCTACCTGTGTGGCCTTGGGCAATTCCTTCTTTCTACACAAAAATAAAAATGGAGATAGTGATTCCTTGTGAGTTTGGACATCTTGACACATGATAATTGGCCATTTGTGTTTGCTCTCTTGTGAAATGTCTATTTATTCCTTTTGCCCACATTTTTCTGCCATATTATTTCTCATTTATTTATGGAAGTTATTTCAAGTTCTAGATAATAATTCTTTGATGGTTAAATCCATTACATATGTTTTCTCTTACTTTGCAGCTTGTCTTTTCACTTATGTTCAGTTGCTATTGTATTTCCAGGATCTTAATCATTAGGGAATAACATCAGATTAGTTTTTCCTTCATGTACTGTGAAATAGGTAGGAACTCACAAATGCAGGATTATAGCAATACATAAGATGAGCAGAAGTTGGACCCGTAAGTAATAGTTATCTCCCATTTTAAAACATTTTAGTATTTTTTAAAAACTAGGAGCACTATGACCAGCAATGCCAATCCAATTGGTATATGTACATAAGTTCACCAAAAGACATGTACAGAAATGTTCATGTCAGTACTACTACTAAGAGCCCCAAACTAGAAATAACCCAATTGTCTACCTATAGTTGAATAAGTAAATAAATGTAGTAGATTCACACAATGAATTACTATATAGCAAATAGAATTAAACAAATACTGTATTTGGTGGCTGTTGGGTTTTCTCTAAAACTTAGCCCAATTTTCCTTTTTGGACGTAGAAGGAACCCTAGGTTGTCTACCTTGGGACATGCCTCCTTTCCCATGTAAGTCATTCCATGGATCTCCTGTTCTGCTTCCATTCCACATCAGAAAAAAATTCCAATAAAACTTCTCTCAGTAAGATATAATGGCTGATTAAAACTGAAGACGTTAGTTCTTACATTCTTACAAAAGACAGAACTATACAATTGACTAAAACAATGGGAAGGAACCAATAATTTATGGAATTTGAGTTTCAGAAAGCCAAATGTGACAGAATTTCTGTGACACTGGCCCCAGAAGGCACAGGGGGAGCAGCCTCTTTGATGCAGACATGAAACATACTCCATCTTCACCCCTCCCAAGAATTCTTTTTCAAGTCAAGTCATTTTGAGGGTGACATCTCTTCTGGAGTCAGTAAAGTTGTTAATAATTTTTAAAGGGCCTTTTAGAGAGGGAAACTGACAAAGCTAATGTCAGCCAAGACAAAAAACTCAGTTTTTGATGCCATCTTGCTCCTTTATATATGTAGTTGGTATGAATTTTCAACTTTACCTCTGCATGTATATAAAATACCACATTACTTAATTTTCTTTAAAGCAAACTAAATTCCACTCTGAGCCCCATCCCAACAGGCTTGCAGGAAATCTGTTATTATTGGGACAACCTCCCCATTCCTTCCTCAAAGTTGAATGAAAATCCAAGAGTTCTGAAACATACATATAGACATATGCACACACAAATATATTTGAGAGTGACTGTTTTCAAAAATGAGATCATATCATATGCATTTCCTACAATATGCCATTTTTAACCTAAAATAATCACAGATACCTCTTGGAGACAAGACAAAACCTCAGAGAAGCATGGGTAGCAAAGATGTCAGAAGTGGCAAGAGGTAAAGAGCAGACGAAGGCCATCAGGACAATACTGGCCAAGCTGCTGTTGTATCAGGAGCCCAGCTTATGTGAGTGAAGATGGGATAGCACTGTGGCAATTACATGGGCTTCTCAGTCAAACTTGAATACTGTTTTTCCATCACTTAATAACTATATGACTTTGGACCTTAGTTTTCACATCTCAAAATGGGAATACAAATAGTTCTACCTCATAGCATTGTTTTGAGTAATAAATAAGAAAAATTATTATAAACTACCTCAAACAATGTAAGCACAAATAATTGCTAGAGCCTGGCCCCCGACCCCTGGTAATATATTTGATGTGACAAATAGTGAGGTAATTATGAGAATGACAGAGTGGTCTACTTAAAGTCAGGACTATTCTGGAATACTGGGCTTTTTGATGCCCTTTCAGGTTTCTCTTCTCTCTGTTCTCAAGCCCTCTCTACAACCATGGAAGCTTGATTATTTTACCTGCATAATTTCAGTCTGTATCTTATTTCTCTGGTAGCCTGTCACAAATGTCATCAGTTTAAACAGGCCCAGCATGTGTCATCCCAAGCTCTACACTGTACAGCTACTACTTCCATGCAACTGAAAGCACATTCAATAACTCATTCTCATGACCATCCTCCTAAACACTCTGGCTGTGTTTCTGAAAACTGCAGCTCTGAAAGACATGTTCAAAAGCACTGCTCAAGAAAACAGTGTATCACTGGGCTTGCACAAAATAAAATATATATAGATGCTAAGCCCTTGCACTTTAGATTCCTCAATAGCTGGCTGAAGGGAGCACACCTAGAGGTAATTTGCATTTGTCTTCTGAATAAGTTTTTTAATCAAAAGTAATTTGGTATGAAGCATATTGAAATATCTTTTCTTTGCAGTGGGTGAAGTTGATATATGCATCTGCCTCTGCAACATATGCTGCTTAGGCAGTGCTTTACAGAAATTACAAGTGAATTAGTGAGTAGGCTGTTTGTTTGTATTTTCAGAGTGTTCAGAGCTGGAGAGTTCACTGTTTCTATGACTGCTAGCTTGTGGGCTAGTATGGCTTTTCTTTTGGTTATTAGTATTGCAGAAGATACCATTTATCAAATAGGAAAGCAATCTTGCAATGATGTCATTCTATGCTAGTATTATTAAGACCTTATCTAAGATGTCATTCATACAGCCTTATGAATATTTCCTTAATCCATACTACTCAAAGGGTCTGTGGTTCATACACCAGCATCACTGACATCACATGTGAATGTGTTAGAGATGCAAACTTGCAGGCGCCACCCCAAGCCTACAGAACAAGCATCTATATTTTACCAAAATCTCCAGATGATTCATGGATATCAATGCTTGAGAAGCACTATGTTCAACCATTCTGCATTTTGACATTTTTTGAGCCACTTCTCCAGATGCTTTTACAAACAGGATCCCATTCAATCCTAAGAACAACCTAATGGGACAGCAATTATCCACACTTCACAAGGAAAAAATAAGGTTCAGCAAGATTAACCCATGCAGGGTGGCAACTGACACAAGGAGAATCAAAATTCAAACCAGACCTGTGAGGGGGTCTCCATCTACTTTATGGACCAGAATAACCTTCAGATTTTTTAAAAAGACAGTTGCCTGGATGCAGATGGGGACAAGATGGTAGAATAGAAAGACCCTGAGCTCACCTCCTCTCATGGGTGCCCCAAAATTGCAACTATTTACAAAGTAACCATCAATGAAAAAGACTGGAACTTACCCAAAAAGATCTTCTACAACTAAAGATATAAAAAAGGAAACACAGCAAGATGGGTAAGAGGAGTCGAGTCATGACAGAGTCAAGTCCCATACCCTAGGTGGTCAACCCACAAACAGAATAATTACAATTGCAATGGGTTCTCCCTAAGGAGTGAGGGGTCTGAGCCCAACATCAGGTTCTTCAGCCTGGGTTCCTGTACTGGGAATAGGAACCCCCCAGAACATTTGACCTTGAAGGCCAGTGGAGCTTACTTTGTGGAGTCTCAGGGCTGTGGAAAATAGAGACTGCACTCTAAAAAGCACACACAAAATCTCACAAGCTCTGAGACCCAGAGCAGAAGAAATAATTTGAAAGGAGCCTGTGACAGACCCATCTGCTGATCTTGAAGAGTCTCCCAGAGAGGGAGGAGGCAACTGCAGCTCACCCTGGGGACATAAACACTGGTAGAAACCATTTTGGGGGGCCCATTCTGCCACGTGGACACTGGTGCTGGAAGCACCATTTGGTAACTTCCTTCTAGCTTCTTAAGCTCAGGATCCAGCCCTGCCCCTGTCCCTGCCCAACAGCCTGTTGGCACCAGTACTGGGACCTCTCAGGCCAAGCAAGTAACTGGGTGGGAACATACCAGCAGACCAGAACCAGCTCTGGGAACCCTGGGCCCTGCAACCAGACTCCAGGACCTGGCTCTGCCCACTGGTAGGCTGTCACTAGCCCTAGGACCTGGTTTTATGCACCAGTGAGCAGGCCCCAACCTCAGGGTCTCCTAGACCCTGACTCCACACACCAGTGAGCCAGCACTAGCCGCAGGGTCCCCCAGGATTCCACAGTCAACTGCCTCATGACTGGCCCTGCCAACCAGCAGCTGGCAGCCCCCGCACAAGGTAGGGCCTGCAACCAACCAGACCAGGGGCCAACCAAGCCTACTTGACCACCCACAGTAGTCAGCCTGTCGCAACAAGTAGGACCCACACAGCCCACACAGAGGACACCCCTAGAGCATATATTCTGGTGATGAAAGGAGAGTGTCCTTCTGGGACACATAGGATGTCTCCTACAAAAGGCCACTTCTCCAAGGTCAGGAAATGTAACCAACCTACTAGATACATAGAAATAAAAACAGTAAGACAGGCAAGATGATGCAACAGAGAAACATGTTCCAATGAGGGAACAATATAAAACCCCAGAAGAAGAACTAAGTGAGGTGGAGATAGGCAATCTACCCAAGAAAGAGTTCAGAGTAAAGATTATAAAGATGATCAAAGAATTCAGGAGAAGAATAAATGCACAGAGGGAGAAGTTAGAAGTTTGTAAGAGTTAGAAAATATAAAGAACCATGAAACAGAGATAAAGAATACAATAAATGAAATTTAAAATACACTGGAAGCAATTAACTGTAGACTAAATGATACAGAGGAATGGATCAGCAAGCTGGAAGACAGGGTAATGGAAATCACTGATGTTGAAAAGAAAAAAAGAATGAAAAGAAAGTGAAGGTAGTAAATCATCCATGCACAAAGCCAGCAGCAAGATTAAAAGAAAAAAGTAGCAAAATCACACACAAAAACTACTAGAACTGATAAACGAATTCAGCAAGGTAGCAGGATACAAGATTAACATAAATTGGTTGAATTTCTTTACACTAACAATGAAATATCAGAAAGAGAATGTAAACAAACAATCCTGGACTTCTCTCGTGGTGCAGTGGTTAAGAATCCGCCTGCCAATGCAGGGGACACGGGTTTGATCCCTGGTCTGGGAAGATCCCACATGCCACGGAGCAACTAAGCTCATGCACCACAACTACTCAGCCTGCACTCTAGAGCCCACGAGCCACAACTATTGAAGCCTGCACGTCCTGGGGCCCGCATGCGGCAACTACTGAAGCCCACGTGCCTAGAGCCCACACTCTGCCACAAGAGAAGCCACTGCAATGAGAAGCCTGCACACTGCAACAAAGAATAGCCCCTGCTTGCCACAACAAGAGAAAGCCTGCAAGCAGCAACAAAGACTCAATGCAGCCAAAAGAAAAAAAAAATCCCTTTAAAAATTGTATCCAAAAAATAAAATACTTAGGAATAAACCTGACAAACTAGGTGAAAGACCTATATGCTGAGAACTATAAAACATTAATAAAGGAAATTGCAGATGATTCAAAGAAATGAAAAGATATCCCATTCTCTTGGATCGGAAGAATTAATATTGATAAAATGGCCATACTACCCAAAGCAATCTACAGATTTAGTGCAATTCCTATCAAATTAAATATCAATGACATTTTTCACAGGACTAGAACAAATAATCCTAAAATTTATATGGAATCATAAAAGACCCAGAATTGCCAAGGCAATCCTGAGGAAAAAGAACAAAGCAGGAGGCATAACCCTCCCAGACTTCAGACAATACTACAAAGCTATAGTAATCAAAACAGCATGGTATTTGTACAAGAACAGATATATGGATCAGTGGTACAGACTAGAGAGCCCAGAAATAAACCCACACACCTAAGGACAATTAATCTGCAACAAAGGAGGCAAGAATATACAGTGGGGAAAAGATAGTCTCTTCAGCAAGTGGTATTGGGAAAGCTGGACAGCCACATGTAAATCAATGAAGTTAGAACACACCCTCACACCATACCCAAAAATTAACTCAAAATGGCTTAAAGACTTAAATATAAGACATGACACCATAAAACTCTTAGAAGAGAACATAGGCAAAACGTTCTGTGACATCAATCATACCAAGGTTTTCTTAGGTCAGTCTACCAAGGCAATAGAAATAAAAGCAAAAAAACGTGTGTGGGGGGGGGGGTGGGGGAAACCTAATCAAATTGAAAAGCTTTTGCACAATGAAGGAAACCATAAACAAAACAACAAGACAACCTACAGACTGGGAGAAAATATTTGCAAATGATACAACTGACAAGGACTTAATTTCCAAAATATACAAACAGTTCATACAATTCAATAACAAAAAAACAAACAACCCAAAAGAAAAATGAGCAGAAGATCTAAACAGACATTTCTCCAAAGAAGACATACAGATGGCCAATAGGCAAATTAAAATATGCTTATCATTGTTAATTATTAGAGAAAGGCAAATCAAAATTACAAGGTATCACCTCACACAGGTCAGAATGACCATCATATAAAACTCTACAAACAATAAATGCTGCAGAGGGTGTAGAGAAGAGGGAGCCCTTTTACATTGTTGGTAGGAATGTAAATTGGTGGAGCCACTATGGAAAACAGTATGGAGGTTCCTCAAAAAACTAAAAACAGAGCTGCCATATGATCCAGCAATCCCACTCCTGGGAGTATACCCAGACAAAACTATAATTCAAAAAGACACATGCACCCTTATGTTCATAGAAGCACTATTTACAATTGTCAAGACATGGAAACAACCTAAATGTCCATCAACAGATGAATAGCTAAAGAAGATGTGGTATATATACAATGGACTATTGCTCAGCCATTAAAAAAATGAAATAATGCCATTTGCAGCAACATGGATGGACCTAGAGATTGTCATACTAAGTGAAGTTAGTCAGAAAGAGAAAGACAAATACCATATGATATCACTTATATGTGGAATCTAAAATACGACACAAATGAACATATCTATGAAACAGAAACAGACTCACAGACATAGAGAACAGACGTGGTTTCCAAGGGGAGGGGAGAGGGGAGGGAAGGATTGGAAGTTTGGGATTAGCAGATGAAACTATTATATATAGGACAGATTAATAACAAGGTCCTACTGTATAGCATGGGAAACTATATTCAATATCCTGTGATAAACCATAATGGAAAAGAATATGAAAAAAGAATATGAATCACTTTGCTGTACAGCAGAAATTAACACATTGTAAATCAACTGTACTTCAATAAAATTTTTTAAGTAGCAAAATCATTTATATTCACAATAAGCACTTGAGGAATACACAAATTGATTAGATGTAAAATATGATGTCAAAAACAGTAATTGTGAGGCTAGGAGAGTACAAATGCAGGGTTGTTAAAATGTATTTGAAATTAAGAGATCAGCACTTAAAACAACCACCTATACATATAGATTGCTATATATAAACCTCATGGTAACCACAAAACAAAAATCTATAATAGATACACACACAAAAAAAGAGAAAGGAGTCCACACATAACACTAAAGATCAAATCACAAGAGAAGAGAACAAGAGAATAAGAAAGGAAAAAAAAGAACTACGAAAACAACCCCAAAACAATTAACAAAATGGCAAGAAGAGCACACATATCAATAATTACTTTAAATGTAAATGGGCTAAATTCTCCAATCAAAAGACACAGAGTAGCTAAATGCATACAAAAACAAGACCTGTATATTTGCTGCCTACAAGAGACTCACTTCAGATCTAAAGACACACAGAGACTAAAAGTAAAGGAATGGAAAAAGGTATTCCATGAAAAGATAAATCAAAAGAAAGTCAGAGTAGCAATACTTATATCAGAAAAAATAGACTTGCAAACAAAGACTATACATACTTGAGCTTATTTTACACACATAGTTTGTGCAATAAGGGGAATATAGCCAATATTCCATAATAACTGTAAATGTAAAGTAAACTTTAAAATTGTATTTAAAAATTTTAAATAAAAGATTTTTCCTTTACAGTGTTAACAACAACAAAAAGACTATAACAAAAGACAAAGAAGGACATTACATAATGATCAAGGGATCAATTCAAGAAGATATGACAATTGTAAATAAATATGCATCCACCACAGGAGCACCTAAATGCCTAAAGCAAATGTTAACAGATAACAAAGGGAGAAATTAACAGTAACACAAGAATAGTAGGGGACTTCTTTAACATCCCACTTACATCAATGGACAGATCATACAGACAGAAAATCAATAAGGAAACAATGGCCTTAAATGACATGTTACACTGGTTGAACTTAATAGAACATTCCATCCCAAAACAGCAGAATACACATTCTTTTCAAGTGCACATAGAACATCCTCAAGGATAGATCACATGCTAGGCCATAAAACAAGCCTCAGTAAATTTAAGAAAATTGAAATCATATCAAGCATCTTTTCAGACAACAATGTTATGAGACTAGAAATCAAATACAAGGGAAAACTGCAAATACAAAACACGTGGAGGCTAAACATTATGCTACTACACAACCAATGGATCACTGAAGAAATCAAAGAGGAAATCAAAAAGTACCTGGAGACAAATGAAAATGAAAACACAAAAGTCCAAAGTCTATGGGATGTAGCAAAAGCAGTTCTAAGAGGGAAGTTTATAGCAATACAAGCTTATCTTAGGAAACAAGAAAAATCTCAAATAAACAACCTAACCTTACACCTAAAGGAACTAGGAAAAGAATACACAAAACACAAAATTGGTAGATGGAAAGAAATAAGAAAGATCAGAGCAGAAATAAATGAAATAATGATTAAAAAACAATAGAAGACATCAATGAAATTAAAAGCCAGTTCTTTGAAAGATAAAACTGATAAGCCTTTAGCCAGACTCATCAAGAAAAAAAGAGGGCACAAATCAGTAAAATCAGAAATGAAAAAGAGGTTACAATTGACACCATAGAAATATAAAGAGACTGCTACAAAAAATTATATGCCAATAAAATGGACAACCTTGATGAAATGGAAAAATTCCTAGAAATGTGCAATCTGGGACTTCCCTGGTGGTCCAGTGGTTAAGAATCTGCCTTCCAATGCAGGGGACACAAGTTCAATCCCTGGTTGGGGAACCAAGATCCCACATCTGCAGTGCAACTAAGCTCGTGTACTCTAGAGCCAATGCGCCACAACTAGAGAGAAGCTGGCATGCCGCAACAAGAGAAGCTGCACTCCACAACAAAAGATCCCTCATGACACAATGAAGATCCCATGTGCCGCAACTAAGACCCAATGCATCCACATAATAATAAAATTTTAAAATATTTAAAAATTAAAAAAAAGAAAAGTACAATCTCCCAAAACTGAACCAGGAAGAAATAGAAAACATGAACAGAGCAACCACCAGCAATGAAATTGAATCAGTAATCAAAATACTCCCAACAAACAAAATTCTGGGACTAGATGGCTTCACAGGTGAAATCTATCAAACATTTAGAAAAGAGTTAACACCTATTCTTCTCAAACTATTCCAAAAACTTGCAGAGGAAGGAACACTTTCAAGCTCATTCTATGATGACAAAATCACCCTCGTTCCAAAACCAGACAAAGATATCACAAAAAAAGAAAATTAGAAGCCAATATCACTGATGAACATAGATGAAAACGTCCTCAATGAAATAGTAGCGAACCAAATCCAACAATACAATAAGCAGGATTGTGCTAGATTTATCCAAGATGCAAGAATGGTTCGGTATCCATCAGTGTAATACACTATATTGACAAATTGAAGAATAAAATTATATGATCATCGCAATAGATGCAGAAAAAGCTTTTGACAAAATTCAACATTCATTTATGATAAAAATTCTCCACAAAGTGGTTACAGAAGCAGCATGCCTCAACATAATAAAGGCCTTATATAACAGTGAAAAACTGAAAGCATTTCCCCTAAGATCAGGAAAAAGTCAATGATGCCCGCTCTTACATTTTCATTCAGCACAGTATTTGAAGTCCCAGCCATAGCAATCAGACAATGAGGATGTGGAGAAAGGGGAATCTTTGTTCACTGCTGGTGGGAATGTAAACTGGTGCAGCCACTGAGGAAAACAGTATGAGGTTCCTCAAAAAACTAAAAATAGAGCTACTAATTGGATGGATCTAGCAATTCCATTCCTGGGTATATATTCGAATACAATAAAATCTCTAATTAAAAAAGATACATGCACCACAATGTTCATAGCAGCATTGTTTACAATAGCTAAGATATATAAGTAACTTAAGGATCCATCAACAAATGAATGGATAAAGAGGATGTGGTATGTATATACACACACACACACACACACACACACACACACACACACACACTAGAATACTACTCATTCATAAAAAAGAAATGAAATTTTGCCATTTGCAACAACATAGATGAACTTGGAGGATACTATGCTTAATGAAATAAAGCAGACAGAGAAAGACAAATACTGTATGATATCATTTATACATGGAATCTAAAATATAAAAAAAAACTAGTGAATATAACAAATCAGAAACATACAGATATACAGACAAACTAATGGTTACCAGTGGAGGGAAGTGGGGACAAAATAGGGGTAGGGGATTAAGAGGTACAAACTGCTGTGCATAAAATATATAAGCTACAAGAATATATTGTGCAGCACAGGGAATATAGCCAATATTTTATAATAACTATAAACAGAGTATAACCTTTAAAAGTTGTGAATCACTATGTTGTACACCTGAAATTTATATAGTATCAATTATACCTCAATAACAAAAATCATTTGCTGGGTCCCTTTGACCTATAAAGTAGAATCTATAGAGATAGGGTACCTGGGGTCTGTTTATTAAAAACCTCCCTGCATGCAAGAATCATCACCCTCATTCAGCTACCCAGTGGGTCCAGAGAACACCAGATTTTAAATTGCCTGATAATATTTGACCTGGTAGCTCTCACTCTGTTGTTGGGGAATTTATAAGTAAATATCTACATACATTCCTACATATCCCTGCAATGAGAGGTCCAGGAGCCAGCAACTGAGTGAAACACATTCACCTTTGTGTTTTCAGGGCTCAGTGTAGTGTCTGGCTCTTAGCAAGTGTTCAGTGTT
Source organism: Balaenoptera borealis (assembly GCF_965194805.1). NCBI lineage: Eukaryota > Metazoa > Chordata > Mammalia > Artiodactyla > Balaenopteridae > Balaenoptera > Balaenoptera borealis. The sequence goes on from NC_138865.1 coordinate 34,165,300, forward strand.
TGCTGGAAAGTGATGGTCTCCAATGACCATCAGTAGCCTTCACCTTACCTGGCTTCCCAGCAGCCTCTGACACTGTTGGTCACTCCCTCCTTCTGGAACATTCTCCTCCCCAGGTCTCTGAGCTATTCCCTCTCCTGATTTCCCTTCTATCTCTCTGATCTAGCCATGCCTCATTTAGGATCCTTCTTCTCTACCCACCATGACATATGGAGATAACCAAGACTCAGTCCGAGTCCTTCTCTCATCATCCTGAACTTTCTTCACAAGGCAACCATATGCTACGATCCCACTTTTAAATTTCAAAACCAGGCCTTGCCTCTGGCTCAAGACTAGACAATCACCTGAGTACTCAGGATCTCCAGTAAGATGACCCAGAGTCTTAGGTTGCTTGTACTCAGCTCCTATGTCAACCCATCCAAGATGGAGCCCCTGATCTTTCTCCCTTAGCTTGGTCTTTTTCTCATGTTCCCTATCTCCATGAATGGTATCACAATCTATCCAATATACAAGGCAGAAACATAGGAATTCTCCATAACATCTCTCCCTTTCTCACCCCCCCCATATTCAATCTATATGTAATCTAATACCTATCAATTTTACCTCTTAAGCATCTCTCCAACATGTTCACCTGGTGTTCACCATCACTACTGCCACCATCCTAGTTCAAGGTTCAATCTGCTACCATCTCTTGCCTGGACTCCTGTGGTAGACTCTGAATTCTTCTCTCTGTATGTGCTCTGACACCTCCAATCCATTCTCCTCATTATGGTAGGCAGCCTCTAAAATGACCCTGTGATTCTCACCTCCTGAAATTCACACCCTGTGCAATAGCCTCCCCTTGAGTGTGGGCTGCATCAAGTGACTTGCTCCTGTAAATAGCATCTGGCAAAAGTGATGAGATGTCACATCTGAGATTAATTTAGAAAAAGAGACTTGCTCTGCAGCATGTGGGATTTCCCTGGACCAGGGCTTGAACCTGTGTCCCCTGCATTGGCAGGCAGATTCTTAACCACTGCACCACCAGGGAAATCCCACATATGCAGTTTTGTACCCATCTTTTTCATCTTTTTCCCATGTCACAAAATATTTTTCAAAAACATGATTTATAAAACCTGCAAAACAGGGGAGACCTTCAAGATGGCAGAAGAGTAAGACGTGGAGATCACCTTCCTCTCACAAATACATCAAAAATACATCTACATGTGGAACAACTCCTACAGAACACCTATTGAATGCTGGCAGAAGACCTCAGACTTCCCAAAAGGCAAGAAACTCCCCATGTACTTGGGTAGGGCAAAAGAAAAAAGGCAAAACACAGACAAAAGAATAGGGATGGGACCTGCACCACTGGGAGGGAGCTGTGAAGGAGGAAAAGTTTTCACACACTAGGAAGCCCTTTCACTGGAGGAGATGGGGGTTGGCAGAGGGCGAAGCTTCGGACCAACGGAGGAGAACACAGCAACAAGGGTGCAGAGGGCAAAGTGGAGAGATTCCCGCATAGAGGTTCCATGCTGACCAGCACTTACCAGCCCGAAAGGCTTGTCTGCTCACCGGCCAGGATGGGTGGGGGCTGGGAGCTGAGGCTCGGGCTTTGGAGATCAGATCCCAGGGAGAGAACTGGGGTTGGCTGCGTGAACACAGCCTGAAGGGGGCTAGCCGGGAGCGAGTCAGGTAAAAACCCTTGACCTGCCGAAAAGGCAAGAGACCATGTGTCAGGTGCACGAGGAGAGGGGATTCAGAGGACCACCTACACAAGCTCCAGAGATGGACATGAGCCACGGCTATCAGAGTGGACACCAGAGACGGGCATGAAATGCTAAGGCTGTTGCTGCAGCCACCAAGAAGCCTGTGTGCAAGCACAGGTCACTATCCACACCTCTCCTCCTGGGAGCCTGTGCACCCCACCACTGCCAGGGTCCTGTGATCCAGGGACAAATTCCCTGGGAGAACACATGGCGTGCCTCAGACTGTTGCAACGTCATGCTGACCTCTGCCGCCGCAGGCTCACCCTGCATTCCGTACCCCTCCCTCCCACGGGCCTGAGTGAGCCAGGGCCCCCTAATCAGCTGCTCCTTTAACACCATCCTGTCTAAGTAAAGAACAGATGCCCTCAGGTGACGTACACACAGAGGCAGGGCCAAATACAAAGCTGAAGCCCAGGAGCTGTGAGAACAAAGAACAGAAAGGGAAATTTCTGCCAGCAGGCTCAGGAACAGGGGGTTAAATCTCCACAATCAACATGATGTACACTGCATCTGTGAAAAACCTGAATAGACAAAGAATCATCCCAAAATTGAGGTGGTGGATTTTGGGAACAACGATATATATATATTTTTCCTTTTTCTCTTTTTGTGAGTGTATATGTGTATGCTTCTTTGTGTGATTTTGTCTGTATAGCTTTGCTTTTACCATTTGTCCTAGGGTTCTGCCTGTCTCTTTGTTTATTTTTTCTCACAACTTAAAAAATTTTTTTATTTTTAATAATTATTTTTTATTTTACAAACTTTTATTTTTTTCCTTTTCTTTCTTTCTTTCTTTCTTTCTTTCTTTCTTTCTTTCTTTCTTTTTTCTTTCTTTCTTTCTTTCTTACTTTATTTCTTTCTCTTTCTTTCTTTCTCCCTTTCTCCCTTCCTTCCTTCCTTGCTCCCTCCCTCCATCCCTCTCTCTCTCTCTCTTTCTTCTTTCTTTCTTTCTCTCTCCTTTTCTTTCTTCCTTCCTTCCTTCCTTTCTTTCTTTCTTTCTTTCTTTCTTTCTTTTTTTCTTTCTTTCTTTCTTCTTTCTTTCTTTCTTTCTTTCTCCCTTTTCTTCTGAGCCATGTGGCCGACAGGGTCTTGGTGCTCTGGACATGTGTCAGGCCTGTGCCTCTGAGGTGGGAGAGCTGAGTTCAGGACATTGGTCCAGAAGAGACCTCCCAGTTCCACATAATATCAAACAGCAAAAGCTCTTCCAGAGATCTCCATCTCAACGCTAAGACCCAGGTCTACTCAACAACCAGCAAGCTACAGTGCTGCACACCCTATGCCAAACGACTAGCAAGACAGGAACACAACCCCACCCATTAGCAGAGAGGCTGCCTAAAATCATAATAAGGTCACAGACACCCCAAAGCACACCACCAGATGCGGTCCTGCCCACCAGAAAGACAAGATCCAGCCTCATACACGAGAACACAGGCACTAGTCCCCTCCACCAGGACACTTACACAGCCCACGGAACCAACCTTAGCCACTGGGGGCAGACACCAAAAACAACAGGAACTATGAAAATGCAGCCTGTGAAAAGGAGACACCCAAAAGAGTAGGTTAAGCAAAATGAGAAGACAGAGAAACACACAGCAGATGAAGGAACAAGATGAAAACCCATCACACCAACCAAATGAAGAGGAAACAGGCACTCTACCTGAAAAAGAATTCAGAGTAATGATAGTAAAGATGATCCAAAATCTTGGAAATAGAATGGAGAAAATACAAGAAACGTTTAACAAGGACCTAGAAGAACTAAATAGCAAACAAACAGTGATGAACAACACAATAAATGAAATTAAAACTTCTCTAGAAGGAATCAATAGCAGAATAACTGAGGCAGAAGAATGGATAAGTGACCTGGAAGATAAAATAGTGGAAATAACTACCACAGGGCAGAATAAAGAAAAAAGAATGAAAAGAATTGAGGACAGTCTCAGAGACCTCTGGGACAACATTAAACTCACCAACATTCGAATTATAGGGGTCCCAGAAGAAGAAGAGAAAAGGAAAGGGACTGAGAAAATATTTGAAGAGATTATAGTTGAAAACTTCCATAATATGGAAAAGGAAATAGTTAATCAAGTCCAGGAAGCGCAGAGAGTCTCATACAGGATAAATCCAAGGAGAAACACACCAAGACATATATTAATCAAACTATCAAAAATTAAATGCAAAGAAAAAATATTGAAAGCTGCAAGGGAAAAACAACAAATAACATACAAGGGAACCCCCACAAGGTTAACAGCTGATCTTTGAGCAGAAACTCTGCAAGCCAGAAGGTAGTGGCAGGACATATTTAAACAGATGAAAGGGGAAAACCTACAACCAAGATTACTCTACCCAGTAAGGATCTCATTCATATTCAACAGAGAAATTAAAATCTTTACAGACAAGCAAAGGTTAAGAGAATTAAGCACCACCAAACCAGCTTTACAACAAATACTAAAGGAACTTCTCTAGGTAGGAAACACAAGAGAAGGAAAAGACTTACAATAACAAACCGAAAATAATTAAGAAAATGGTAATAGGAATACACATATCGCTAACTACCTTAAATGTAAATGGATTAAATGCTCTGACCAAAAGACATACACTGGCTGAATGGATACAAAAACAACACCTGTATATATGTTGTCTACAAGAGACCCACTTCAGAGCTAGGGACACATACAGACTGAAAGTGAGGGGATGGAAAAAGATATTCCATGCAAATGGAAATCAAAAGAAATCTAGAGTAGCAATTCTCATATCAGACAAAATAGACATTAAAATAAAGACTATTACAAGAGAAAAAGAAGGACACTACATAATGATCAAGGGATCAACCAAAGCAGAAGGTATAACAATTGTAAATATTTATGCACCCAACATAGGAGCACCTCAATACATAAGGCAAATACTAACAGCCATAAAAGGGGAAATCAACAGTAACACAAACATAGTAGGGGATTTTAACACCCCACTTTCACCAATGGACAGATCATTCCAAATGAAAATAAATAAGGAAACACAAGCTTTAAATGATACATTAAACAAGATGGACTTAATTGATATTTATAGGACATTCCATCCAAAAACAACAGAATACACTTTCTTCTCAAGTGCACATGAAACATTCTCCAGGATAGATCATATCTTGGGTCACAAATCAAGCCTCGGTAAATTTTATAAAATTGAAATCGTATCAAATATCTTTTCTGACCACAATGCCATGAGATTAGAAATCAATTACAGGAAAAAAACAGTAAAAAATACAAACATATGGGGGCTAAACAATACACTACTTAATAACCAAGAGATCACTGAAGAAATCAAAGAGGAAATCAATGAAATCAAAAAATACCTAAAAACAAATGACAATGAAAATACAACGATGCAAAACCTATGGGATGCAGCAAAAGTAGTTCTAAGAGGGAAGTTTATAGCAATACAAACCTACCTCAAGAAACAAGAAACATCTCAAATAAACATCCTAACCTTATACCTAAAGCAATTAGAGAAAGAAGAACAAAAAACGCCCAAAGTTAGTAGAAGGAAAGAAATCATAAAGATCAGGTCAGAAATAAATGAGAAAGAAATGAAGGAAACAATAGCAAAGATCAGTAAAACTAAAAGCTGGTTCTTTGAGAAGATAAACAAAATAGATAAACCATTAATTAGACTCATCAAGAAAAAAAGGGAGAAGTCTCAAATCAATAGAATTAGAAATGAAAAAGGAGAGATAACAACTGACACTGCAGAAATATGAAGGATCATGAGAGATTACTACAAGCAACTATATGCCAATAAAATGGATAACCTGGAAGAAATGCACAAATTCTTAGAAAAGCACAACCTTCCGAGACTGAACCAGGAAGAAACAGAAAACATAAACAGACCAATCATAAGCACTGAAATGGAGACTGTGATTAAAAATCTTCCAACAAACAAAAGTTCAGTACCAGATGGCTTCACAGGTGAATTCTATCAAACATTTAGAGAAGACTTAAAACCTATCCTTCTCAAACTCTTCCAAAGTTTGGCAGAGGGAAGAACACACCCAGACTCATTCTACAAGGCCACCATCACCCTGATACCAAAACCAGACAAAGATGTCATAAAAAAAGAAAACTACAGGCCAAAATCACTGATGAACATAAATGCAAAAATCCTCAACAAAATACTAGCAAACAGAATCCAGCAGCACATTAAAAGGATCATACACCATGATCAAGGGGGGTTTATCCCAGGAATGCAAGGATTCTTCAATATATGCAAATCAATCAATGTGATACACCATATTCACAAATTGAAGGATAAAAATCATATGATAATCTCAATAGATGCAGAAAAAGCTTTCGACAAAATTCAACATGGATTTATGATAAAAAAATCTTCCAGAAAGTAGGCATAGAGGGAACTTACCTCAACATAATAAAGGCCATATATGACAAACCCACAACCAACATCATTCTCAATGGTGAAAAACTGAAACCATTTCCACTAAGATCAGGAAAAATACAAGGTTGCCCACTCTCACCACTATTATTCAACATAGTTTTGGAAGTTTTAGCCACAGCAATCAGAGAAGAAAAAGAAATTAAAGGAACCCAAATCAGAAAAGAAGAAGTAAAGCTGTCACTGTTTGCAGATGATGTTATACTATACATAGAGAATCCTAAAGACACTACCAGAACACTACTAGAGCTAATCACTGAATTTGGTAAAGTAGCAGGATACAAAATTAATGCTCAGAAATCTCTTGCATTCCTATACACTAATGATGAAAAATCTGAAAGTGAAATTAAGGAAAAACTCTTATTTACCATTGCAATAAAAAGAATAAAATGTCTAGGAATAAACCTATCTAAGGAGACATAAGACCTGTATGCAGAAAACCATAAGATACTGATGAAAGAAATTAAAGATGATACAAACAGATGGAGAGATATACCATGTTCTTGCATTGGAAGAATCAACATTGTGAAAATGACTACACTATCCAAAGCAATCTACAGATTCAGTGCAATCCCTATCAAACTACCAATGGCATTTTTCACAGAACTAGAACAAAAAATTTCACAATTTGTATGGAAACACAAAAGACTCCAAATAACCAAAGCAATCATGAGAAAGGAAAACGGAGCTGGAGGAATCAGGCTCCCTGACTTCAGACTATACTACAAAGCTACAGTAATCAAGACAGTTTGGTACCGGCACAAAAACAGAAATATAGATCAATGGAACAGGAGAGAAAGCCCAGAGATAAACCCATGCACATATGGTCACCTTAATTTTGATAAAGGAGGCAAGAATATACAATGGAGAAAAGACAGCCTCTTCTATAAGTGGTGCCAGGAAAACTGCACAGCTACATGTAAAACAATGAAATTAGAACACTCCCTAACACCATACACAAAAATAAATTAAAAATGGATTAAAGGCCTAAATGTAATGTCAGACACTATAAAACTCTTAGTGGAAAACATAGGCAGGACACTCTATGACATAAATCACAGCAAGATCCTTTTGACCCACCTCCTAGAGAAATGGAAATAAAAACAAAAATAAACAAATGGGACCTAATGAAAGTTAAAAGCTTTTGCACAGCAAAGGACACCATAAACAAGACAAAAAGACAACCTTTAGAATGGGAGAAAATATTTGCAAAAGAAGCAACTGACAAAGGATTAATATCCAAGATTTACAAGCAGCTCATGCAGCTCAATATCAAAGAAAGGAACAACCAAATCCAAAAATGGGCAGAAGACCTAGACATTTCTCCAGAGAAGATATACAGATTGCCAACAAACACATGAAAGAATGCTAAACATCATTAATCATTAGAGAAATGCAAATCAAATCTACAATGATGTATCACCTCATACCAGTCAAAATGGCCATCATTAAAAAATCTATGAACAGTAAATGCCAAGGAGGGTGTGGAGAAAAGGGAACCCTCTTGTACTGTTGGTGGGAATGTACATTGATACAGCCACTATGGAGAACAGTATGGAGGTTCCTTAAAAAGCTAGAAATAAAACTACCATATAACCCAGCAATCCCACTACTGGGCATATACCCTGAGAAAACCATTATTCAGAAAGATTCATGTACCACAATGTTCATTGCAGCTCTATTTACAATAGCCAGGACATGGAAGCAACCTAAATGTCCATCGACAGATGAATGGATAAAGAAGATGTGGCACATATATACAATGGAATATTACTCAGCCATAAAAAGAAATGAAATGGAGGTATTTGTAATGAGGTGGATGGAGTTAGAGTCTGTCATACAGAGTGAAGTAAGTCAGAAAGAGAAAAACAAATACCATATGCTAACACATATATATGGAATCTAAAAAAAAAAAAAGAAAGAAAAAGTTATGGAGAACCTAGGGGCAGGACAGGAATAAACATGCAGACGTTGAGAATGGACTTGAGGACACGGGGAGGGGGAAGGGTAAGCTGGGACGAAGTGAGAGAGTGGCATGGACTTCTATATGCTACCAAATGTAAAATAGATAGCTAGTGCGAGGCAGCCACATAGCACAGGGAGACCAGCTCAATGCTTTGTAACGACATAGAAGGGTGGGATAGGGAGGGTGGGAAGGAGATGCAAGAGGGAGGAGATATGGGGATATATGTATATGTATAGCTGATTCAGTTTATTATAAAGCAGAAACTAACACACCATTGTAAAACAATTATACTCCAATAAAGATGTTAAAAATAAAACCTGCAAAACAAGATTCTCCCAACAATAATTCTTCTAGAAAACACTGGTTAATAAAAAAACAAAACAAACAAAAAAAGGAAAAGATTATGTGTCCTTTCGTGCTTTCTCAATCAATCTCTTCTCTTCCCTTCCCTTTTGGGAGAATCAAACTGCCATGATATGCGTAGCCCTGTGGAGAGGCCCACATGGCAGTAAACAGATATCTCTATCCAAAAGCCAGTGAGGAGCTGAAACTTGACAACAGCCATATGAGTGAGCTTGGATGTGAATCCTCCCCAAGTCAAGCCCTGAGATATCTGCAGCCCCAGCTTACACCTGCATTGCAGCCTTGTGGGAGACCCAGAGGCAGAGGACACAGTTAAGCCATGCCCAAATTCATGATCCACAGAACTGTGAAATAATAACATGAGTTGTTTTAAACCAGTAAGACTTGGGGTAATTTATTATGGAACAATAGATAACTGATACACCTATCATACCACCCTCTGCTTTACTTCAAAACAATCCATTCTTTAAGAATAAAGACTAAAACCCTTAACACTTAAAGGCCTTTCTGACCTAGTTTTTGCTGACTTCTGCAACTCACCTAGTGCCAGGCTCCCCTGCTTCCACAGTTCCAGACATCTCGTCTACCTGCAGATTCTAAAGAAGTCTTGGCTTCCCTCAACTCTCAGCAAAAGTGTCACTTCCCTGACTCCTCTGGTCCAGGATGGGCTCCATGATAGATGCTCTTATTAGGTACCTATTCCTTGACTTTACAAGGCTAATCAGCTGACTTCAGCCTGTAATCATACGTTTACATTTGAGGCTGTCTCAGTAAGGTCTATTGTAAGTTCCAGAAGAACAGGAATCATGTAGCAGGACCTATATCTCTTTATGCTACCCTTGTCTCCTCAGTACATGGCACAAATAAAATTATCAGTGTCTACTAAAACGATGAGTAGGTCTATGTCTTTGCTGGCACTTGCTATTCTGCCATTCAGAAAAGCTTTCCATCTCCCTTTCCCAATTCAGACACCAGCACTTTCTCTGAAGTCATTTCCAAGGACTTTGGTGAGGCTGGATGGGACAGAGACAAGACACACAGAGCTGTGTGAGCCATTGCAAAGAATCTACAATTTATTTCAGTGGATGGTGGGAATACAGTGGTGAGAAAAACAAATCCAGCCCTTGTTCTCATAGAGTTTATAGTCTGGTGGAAGAAAGGATGATAATCAAATCATCACACAACAATCTGTGATTATGGCAGTTGTACAGGCACTATGAAAACATGTCACGAGGAAGATGAGCTAATCTAGCAACAAGGGATCCCCTTTTATAGGTGACCCCAGTCTTTTACCGCCCATCACATGAGTTTGTTATTCAAAGTGCACACATTTTCATGACCAGCTCTTTAGTTTCTCATTCCTACACTTCACTGTTCCCTCACTTTTCATTCCCCATCATAACAAACATTATGAACAACTAAACTGGCAAATTAAAGACAAGGCACATTTTCTTTGTCCTCTCCATATATTTGCCTGGTGTTTTTAAAGAAGCTAAAGAGAGAAAAATATGTATGGTGGGGCAAGACCCAAACACAGTCTTTACTTAGCAACAGTACACAAGAGTACATCTAGATGTATACAGCAAATAACTTCCATAAAATTAATGATCTAAAACCTCTTGATGGGAACCCTTTCCACTCAGATTATAAAACTTTGGCCAACTCAAAAAATACTTCTGTTAAAGAAACATGGCTTCACTCCCTCTGTTTTGAAGCTTAAATGCCTTGATGGAAGAAGTAGAAAAATATTTCTCATTCAAAAGTAATGTTAGGAAGTCAAACCTATTATTCAACCATACATTGTAATAGAATATATATATGAAGTCTTTTGAGTGCCTCATAAAAAGGAAAACAAAAACAATTTCTCTTTGATGAGTTACTATCATATCTTGCCTGGACCATGGCACCCCTAAAAAACTAAATAAAAATGAGCAGAAATAAATGAGCCTCAAGTTGCCACCTTCCCCAGAAGTTCTGAAGACTGCTACCAGGAAAAGCAGAGGTGATGGAAAGGAGAAGGATGTGGTGAGAGGAAATCAAACTTAAGAAGAACCAAGACATGAAAAGCAGCTGGTGGTCCCGGTAGATATGAGAGTTTGGGTGATTTTTGTTTTCATCTCATCAATTTCAAACCTTGAGGTGACAAAATTTCATTCAGACATCAGAGCACTGATACAGTTTTCCACAAGACTTCACTCACACTTGCATATGACTGGCTCAACAATTCTGGGCAGACTGCAGTTTTCTACGAGTGATATGAGCTCATCATGGGAAAGGTGTCAATACGCTAATTTGTCCTGGAGATGACAGGTTGCATATGATATGTAAGGTTTGTAACTCCAAAGAATAACTGCCATCTCTCAGGCAGCCTGTGGTAGGAAATATCGGGCCAGGAGTATGTATGTCTGATCATATCATGCAATTTGGCATAGTAGGAATAATTGATAGAATTAAGGAACTGGCTCTCCTTAGGCCCTTTTTGGATTTTCAGGTAGTTTAGGAAATCCCATGTTTTATTTCCTCTTTCCTCACTCCCAAAATGTGTAATTCAACTCTCCAAATCATCCAATGTGAATTGTATAAAGAGTACCATCTAGTTTACTACTCTTCCTGATTTCACTCAGCAAAATGTATATGTCTTACCAGTTCTCCTGGCTAATTAGAAGTTCTGTACATTTGCTTTTATGTTCTTGTCAATCTGACATAATAAACATGAGGAGAATTCTAATTCATTTTTTCATTGTTAGAATATATTTTATTTACTTTCTAATAAAATTGGACCTAACATTTGAGCTATAGCTTTTCTATGTTTCCACAATTAACACAAATTATGGCTAACTGTGATTCTGTTTTGTCCTGATCCACATCAGGTGTTGGCAAGGAGTATCCAGTTCCAGGTGGTGGGTCACTGAGGTGATGCATGAGGTCTCATCCCTGGGAGAGAAGATCTACCATGGGGAAGGATCATGAAGAAATCAAGTCGTCTCCCAAACCATCATTATAATTGAACTAGAATATGTTTAAGAGTTAGAGGAGACACTTTTGGCTAAAAGTGAAACATCTACACTAGAGCCAGGTTAAGTGAAAAAGGGAATTTTATTTTCAAGATTCAAGTGTGCCTCACTGGGCCTGACTATATTGCTCTGAAATTACTGTATCTTTCTTCTTTTTCTCATCACTGTATGCCAGCTTTATTCCCCTTCCTTTCTATCTCAGCTGCCTGGGTATTTGTGCTTCTTGGGCCACAAAGCAGATTTGACTTTCATGAGTTTACCCTTGCTCTCTTCTCAAGAATGAACCAAGAGAGTGGGAGCAGGGGTGAGGATCAGGCAACCAATCCAGTTGTCAGGTATCCAGTGCAGTGAGGAACTCAAGGGATCAACTAATCCACTTTATGTTTTCTCTCTCCTCTCCCCCTTTACAGGTTTGTTTTACAGCTCCTGTTGTTAAAGGTTCTTGCAGCCCATATGCATATAAAGACATCTGTGCTTTTTCTCCCCTCTTGGTTTTATTTTCCTCTGTATTGGCTTTATTTGTTCCTAAAGCAATTGGGCTTCCTCCTTGTCACAGGAGACGATGACTACCCTGGTCCTATAATCAATTTCCCCAATCTCTTTAATCCCAGCAAAAAGGAGATGTTCTCTCCCTCAAAGTCTGGATGTCAATTCAGAGAAAAACTCTGCTAATCACTGCTACTCATGAACTGGGATTCTCTCATGGGGACCCCTGATTGGGTAAAGTGCACCTGCTATGGCTGGGTGGGGACCCATTAGTGAGATGGGGACCATTAGTGATAACCCAGGACCTCAGGAATGAAGGAATTGCTCCCAAATGGAAGGAGATGTTGTTGCCTCCAGAATCTCACACAAAGTCCCAGGGTTCCAGGTGGAGGCAGACTAGGAAACAGATCTTAGGCAATCTTTCTCCTATATTAAGCCTCACTTCTAATTCAGGAAGTAAAAGCTTTGTTTCCAGTTAGAGACTGACTTCTCAGTATTTGGTTAGTCAAGGACATTTGGGGTCACTTCCCGGGATTCCTCAAATTCTGTTATTTACATTCAGGATGTGAATCATATACCTTCTGGGAAAAAAAAGGTACCCTATGAAATACCATAACTACCACATAATAATCAATGGCAACCTTACCAACAAATGTCAACAAGTCCAATTTTATTAAACCCACATAATACTTTTTTCTTGTGGTAAAATACACATAGCATATTTACCAATTTTACCATCTTTGAGTGTATAGTTCAGTGGCATTAATTACGTTCACATTGTTGTGCAACTATTACCACCATCCATCTTCAGAACATTTTCATCTTCCCAAACTGAAACTTATACCCCTTAAACAATAGCTCTCCATTCCCTCCTCCCCCCTGCCCTTGACAACCACAATTCACATTGTGTCTTTGTGAATTTAACTACTCTAGGTACCTCATATAAGTAGAATGATACAGTATTTGTGCTTTTGTGACTGGCTTATTTCACTTAGCACAATGTCTAAAAAATTCATCCATGGTCCAGCATGTGTCAGAATTTCCTTCCTATTTAAAGCTGAATGATATTCCACTGTATATGTATACCACATTTTGTTTATTCATTCACCCATGGATGGATGGACACTTAGACTGCTTTCACATTTTGACCACTGTGAATAATGCTGCTATGAACATATACAAATATCTATTTGAGTCTCTATTCTTTTGGGGATATACCCAGAAGCTGGATCATATGGTAATCCTATTTTTAATGTTTTGAAGAAACACTATACTGTTTTACATAGCAGCTGCACCATTTTACATTCCCACCAACAATGTACAAGTGTTCCAATTTCTTTACATTCTCGCTAATGTTTGTTATTTTCCTTTTTTTTTAATAACAGCCAAGCTAATGAGTATGAAGTGGTATCTCACTGTGGTCCTTATTTGTATTTCCCTAATGATTACTGAGGTTGAACATCTTTTCATGTGCTCTTATATATCTTCTTTGGAGAAATGTCTATTCAAGTTCTTTGCCCATTTTTAAATTGAGCTGTTGGGTTTTTTGTTGTTGAGTTATAAGAATTTTTTATATATTCCGGGTATTAATCTCTTAACAGATATATGATTTGCAAATATCTCCTCCCATTCTCTGGGTTGCCTTTCACTATGTTATTAGCATTTTGTGATGCACAAAAGTTTTTTATTTTGATGAAGTCCAATTTGTCTACTTTTCCTTTTTTTGCCTGTGCCTTTGGTGTCATATCCAAGAAATAATTGCCAAATACAATGTCATAAAGCTTTTGCTCTATTTTTCTTCTATGAGTTTTACAGTTTTAGATTATGTGTTTAGGTCTTTGATCCATTTGAATTAATTTTTGGATATAGTATTATATAAGGACCCAACTTCATCCTTTTGCATGTATTAATAGACATCCAATTTTCCATTTGTTGAAAGGACTGCCTTTCCCCATTGGATGGTTTTGGTGACCCTGTGAAAAATCATTTGATTATATATGTAAGGGTCTATTTCTGGGCTCTCTATTTTATTCCATTGGCCTCTATGTCTGTCTTTATGCCAATACCACACTGTTTAAATATTATAGATTTGTAGTAAGTTTGAAATCAGAAAGTGTGAGATCTACAAATTTGTTCTTTTTTTTTCAAGATTGTTTTGGCCATGCAGAGTACGTTGAGATTCCATATAAATTTGGGGATGAATTTTACACATAGTACTTTTTAAATTGCAAATTTTAATTTTAATTTTCCCATTTAGAGAGATGACCTTTCACTCTCATCAAATACAGCTTCTCTAAATAAGGTCCTTGAGAGTGGTAAAGAATAAATCTAAATATCTCTACATCTCTAAGTTGAAACATATACACTATATTATGAGATGTTCCTTCTTAGTCTTTTCTGTGGCCTTCCTTTTCCATGTGTCTGAGAGTGGTGCAACCCTATGGCTCTGCCTCAGCCCCTTCTTTTCTCTCTGTGTACTCTCTCATTCAAAGTCATGGTGACCATTACTTTGGATATATGTCCAACAGTCCAAAACTTTAATCTCCAGTTCTGATGTCTTTCCTGAACCACAAAACCATATATAAATAACCTATTTGTCATCTCCCGTTAGATATGCAGTTTGCCATCTCCCATTAGCTATACAGTAGGCAGTTCAAATTTACTACATTTACAACAAACATCATATATTCTCCTTCCCTGCTCTTCAGTATGAGCAAATATTACTATCATCCATCTAGTCATTCCAGCCAGAATTAGGAGTCATCTTAGATTCCTAATTCTCACACACTTATCTAATTTCTCCTCAAGTTCTGATTCTACTTATGAAATGTAACCCAATCTGCCATTTCTCTCCATCTTCATCACTACCACCCTCGATCAAGCCACATCACCTCTTGCCTGAATTAGTCACAGAACAAGTGATGCCAGAAGGAGAAAATGAATTCATCACCTATTTGAAGGAACTTCGAGTTCTGGTCTTCTTTCTCAGTGTGCCTGCTATCATTTAGTTTTTATAGTTCTCATATAGCTGCTCCATGAATTCTGTATAGAATATATGGTTGTATTCAGTGGGAAAGTCAGGGTTATACGTGCTCACTCTGTATTCCCTGAAAGCAATACTGAATTTCAGATTTTTGAGAAATATTCATGCAAAAATGGTCAAAGGACAAGTGGAAAGTGAGATGGTTTGGAGCTCTTTCAATTTTATAGAAAACACATTTTCAATTTCTTTTACATTAATCTTAAAGCCTAGATGTATAGAGCATCAGGAGAACCACACAATTTTTCTTACTTTGAAAAGTAAGGACAAGCAAATGCAAAATTGGCCAATCAGAGGAGGTTTAAAGAAAGCTAAACATATCCTTGGTACAGACAAAAAGAATCCCAAAAGAACCTCTCTCTTTCCGATCTGAGAGGAAAGAAAATGAGCCCCTGTAGGTGAGAAAGAGAAGGGTGAATTCCCTAGTATATTTCTGTTTTCTTTTCTTTCCAAACCTAGGCAATACCATAGTGCTGATAGCAGTATGGCTGCTAGGCAAAGATAGCTACAGCCACCAACAGAAGGCACCTAAATCTCAGAAGGAGAGGAAATCTTCTCTCTTGCCAGAGAAACTATGCTTCTAAGAACATAGAGTGAATCCCCAATGCTTTTTATCCTTCTCTGTGCTAGGCTCTGGATACAGAGAGAGATGAAAGATGCAGAGGATAGAGTTGGGAAACTGAAGCCCACATTTCTGGCAATAGGACTGGAAAGGATATTAGAGATCGAAAGTATGATCCTAAGTTGTATATGAATACTTGGGCTCACCTTTTAACTGTGGATACATGGATATGACCCTAAATATAATTCCACAGGCTTTGAAAACTAAACTACTTGGTAGGCCACCTCCATGGTCACAGGCTGGTCACTTTTGGTGCTTGGAAAGACTAATACAAATAGCAATGTAAATGTTTTGAAAATGGAACCAACAGTAGAAACACAGACCACTGAAGGAACTTGCAGATTAAATCTGACCTGGAAGATTGCTTGTTAAAACAGCAACAACAACAACAAAAGACATTGTCTTGAGGTTTTAAAAAAGGCATAGAGTTTCAAAAAATAATATGCAAAATATCCAGGATATAATCTAAAATAACTCAGCATATAAAGAACCAGGAAAATCTCAAAATGCAAAGTAAAAAACAGTGCCAAACACAATCATGAGATAACACAGATATTGGATGTTAAAACACCATTACAACTATTATTTATTTATTACTAGCCTATTTATTACTAACTTATTTTTTATTTATTAACTATCATTTTTTATTTAAAGCAGCTATTATAATCCAAGTAAAGACAAACACTCTTTTATTTTTATTTTATTTTATTTTGGGGGGGGGTTGTTGTTTTCTTTTTTTTTTTTGAATTTTTGAATTATATTTTATTTATTTTTTATAAAGCAGGTTCTTATTAGTCATCAGTTTTATCCACATCAGTGTATACAAGTCAATCCCAATCGCCCAATTCATCACACCGCCACCCCCCCCCCCAACTGCCACTTTCCCCCCCTTGGTGTCCATACGTTTGTTCTCTACATCTGTGTCTCAATTTCTGCACTGCAAACCAGTTCAACTGTACCATTTTTCTAGGTTCCACATATATGCATTAATATATGATATTTGTTTTTTTCTTTCTGACTTACTTCACTCTGTATGACAGTCTCTAGATCCATCCACGTCTCAACAAATGACCCAATTTCTTTCCTTTTTATGGTTGAGTAATATTCCATTGTATATATATACCACATCTTCTTTATCCATTCATCTGTCGATGGGAATTTAGGTTGCTTCCATGACCTGGCTATTGTAAATAGTGCTGCAATGAACATTGGGGTGCATGTGTCTTTTTGAATTACGGTTCTCTCTGGGTATAGGCCCAGTAGTGAGATTGCTGGGTCATATGGTAATTCTATTTTTAGTTTTTTAAGGAACCTCCATCCTGTTCTCCATAGTGGCTGTATCAATTTATGTTCCCACCAGCATTGCAAGAGGGTTCCCTTTTCTCCACACCCTCTTCAGTATATGTTGTTTGTAGATTTTCTGATGATGCCCATTCTAACTGGTGTGAGGTGATACCTCATTGTAGTTTTGATTTGCATTTCTCTAATAATTAGTGATGTTGAGCATCTTTTCATGTGTTTCTTGGTCCTCTGTATGTCTTCTTTGGAGAAATGTCTATTTAGGTCTTCTGCCCATTTTTGGATTGGGTTGTTTGTTTTTTTAATATTAAGCTATATGAGCTGTTTATATATTTTGGAGATTACTTCTTTCTCCATTGATTCGTTTGCAAATATTTTCTCCCATTCCGTGGGTTGTCTTTTTGTCTTGTTTATGGTTTCCTTTGCTGTGCAAAAGCTTTGAAGTTTCATTAGGTCCCATTTGTTTATTTTTGTTTTTATTTCCATTATTCTAGGAGGTGGATCAAAAAGATCTTGCTGTGATTTATGTCAAAGAGAGTTCTTCCTATGTTTTCCTCTAAGAGTTTTATAGTGTCCAGTCTTACATTTAGGTCTCTAATCCATTTTGAATTTATTTTTGTGTATGGTGTTAGGGAGTGTTCTAATTTCATTCTTTTATATGAAGCTGTCCAGTTTTCCCAGCACCACTTATTGAAGAGACTGTCTTTTCTCCATTGTATATCTTTGCCTCCTTTGTCATAGATTAGCTGACCATAGGTGCGTGGGTTTATCTCTGTGCTTTCTATCTTGTTCTATTGATCTATGTTTCTGGTTTTGTGCCAGTACCATATTGTCTTGATTACTGTAGCTTTGCAGTATAGTATGAAGTCAGGGAGCCTGATTCCTCCAGCTCCGTTTTTTTCCCTCAAGACTGCTTTGGCTATTCAGGGTCCTTTGTGTCTCCATAAAAATTTTACGATTTTTTTGTTCTAGTTCCGTAAACAATGCCATTGGTAATTTGATAGGGATTGCATTGAACCTGTAGATTGCTTTGGGTAGTATAGTTATTTTCACAATGTTGATTCTTCCAATCCAAGAACATGGTACATCTCTCCATCTGTTGATATCATCTTTAATTTCTTTCATCAGTGTCTTATAGTTTTCTGCATACAGGTCTTTTGTCTCCCTAGGTAGGTTTATTCCTAGGTATTTTATTCTTTTTGTTGCAATGGTAAATGGGAGTGTTTCCTTAATTTCTCTTTCAGATTTTTCATCATTAGTGTATAGGAATGCAAGAGATTCCTGTGCATTAATTTCATATCCTGCAACTTTACCAAATTCATTGATTAGTTCTAGTAGTTTTCTGGTGGCATCTTTAGGATTCTCTATGTATAGTATCATGTCATCTGCAAACAGTGACAGTTTTACTTCTTCTTTTCCAATTTGTATTCCTTTTATTTCTTTTTCTTCTCTGACTGTCATGGCTAGGACTTCCAAAACTATCTGGTATAATAGTGGTAAGAGTGGACATCCTTGTCTTGTTCTTGATCTTAGAGGAAATGCTTTCAGTTTTTCACCATTGAGAATGATGTTTGCTGTGAGTTTGTCATATTATGTTGAGGTAGGTTCCCTCTATGCCCACTTTCTGGAGAGTTTTATCATAAATGGGTGTTGAATTGTGTCAAAAGCTTTTTCTGCATCTACTGAGATAATCATATGGTTTTTCTTCTTCAGTTTTTTAATATGGTGCATCACATTGATTGATTTGCATATATTGAAGAATCCTTGCATCCCTGGGATAAATCCCACTTGATCATGGTGTATGATCCTTTTAGTGTGTTGTTGGATTCTGTTTGCTAGTATTTTGTTGAGGATTTTTGCATCTATATTCATCAGTGATATTGGTCTGTAATTTTCTTCTTTTGTAGTATCATTGTCTGATTTTGGTATCAGGGTGATGGTGTCCTCATAGAATGAGTTTGGGAGTTTTCCTTCCTCTGCAATTTCTTGGAAGAGTTTGAGAAGGATGGGCGTTAGCTCTTCTCTAAATGTTTGATAGAATTCACCTGTGAAGCCATCTGGTCCTGGACTTCTGTTTGTTGGAAGATTTTAAGTCACAGTTTCACTTTCATTACTTGTTATTGGTCTGTTCATATTTTCTATTTCTCATTAGTTCAGTCTTGGAAGGTTATACCTTTTTAAGAATTTGTCCATTTCTTCCAGGTTGTCCATTTTATTTGCATAGAGTTGCTTGCAGTAGTCTCTTAGGATGCTTTGTAATTCTGCAGTGTCTGTTGTAACTTCTCCTTTTTCATTTCTAATTTTATTGATTTGAGTCCTCTCCCTCTTTTTCTTCTTGAGTCTGGCTAATGGTTTATCAATTTTGTTTATCTTCTCAAAGAACTAGCTTTTAGTTTTATTGATCTTTGCTATTGTTTACTTTGTTTCTATTTCATTTATTTCTTCTCTGATCTTTATGATTTCTTTCCTTCCACTAACTGGGTTTTGTTTGTTTTTCTTTCTCTAGTTCCTTTAGGTGTAATGTTAGATTGTTTGAGATTTTTCTTGTTTCTTGAGGTAGGCTTGTATAGCTATAACCTTCCCTCTTGGAACTGCTTTTGCTACATCCCATATGTTTTGGATCATCGTGTTTTCATTGTCATTTGTCTCTAGATATTTTCTGATTTCCTCTTTGATTTCTTCACTGATCTCTTGGTTATTTAGTAACGTATTGTTTAGCCTCCATGTGTTTGTGTTTTTTACGTTTTTTCCCCTGCAATTCATTTCTAATCTCATAGCGTTATGGTCAGAAAAGATGCTTGATATGATTTCAATTTTCTTAAATTTACTGAGGCTTGATTTCTGACCCAAGATTTTGGATGATCTGTCCATTGATGTAAGTGAGGTGTTAAAGTCCCCCACTATTACTGTGTTACTGTTGATTTCCTCTTTTAGAGCTCTTAGCAGTGCCTTATATATTGAAGTGCTCCTACATTGAGTGCATATATATATAATTGTTATATCTTCTTCTTTGATTGATCCCTTGATCATTGTGTAGTGTCCTTCCTTGTCTCTTTTAACATTCTTTATTTTAAAGTCTATTTTATCTGATATGAATATTGCTAGTCCAGCTTTCTTTTGATTTCCATTTGCATGGAATATCTTCTTCCATCCCCTCACTTTCAGTCTGTGTGTGTCCCTAGGTCTGAAGTGGGTCTCTTGTAGGCAACATAAATATGAGTCTTGTTTTTATATCCATTCAGCAAGCCTGTGTCTTTTGGCTGGAACATTAAATCCATTCATGTTCAAGGTAATTATCGATATGTATGTACCTATGAACATTTTCTTAATTGTTTTGGGTTTGTTTGTGTAGGTCCTTTTCTTCTCTTGTGTTTCCCACTTAGAGAAATTCCTTTAGCATTTGTTGTAGAGGTGGTTTGGTGGTGCTGAATTCTCTTAGCTTTTGCTTGTCTGTAAAGCTTTTGTTTTCACCATCGAATCTGAATGAGATCCTTGCCGGGTACAGTAATCTTGGTTGTAGGTTCTTCCCTTTCATCACTTTAAGTATATCATGCCACTCCCTCTGGCTTGTAGAGTTTCTACTGAGAAATCAGCTGTTAACCTTATTGGAGTTTCCCTGTATGTTATTTGCTGTTTTTCCCTTGCTGCTTTCAATTATTTTTCTTTGTCTTTAATTTTGCCAATTTGATTACTATGTGTCTCGGTTTGTTTCTCCTTGGGTTTATCCTGTATGGGACTCGCTGCACTTCCTGGACTTCAGTGGCTCTTCCCTTTCCCATGTTAGGGAAGTTTTCGACTCTTCAAATATTTCTCGGGTCCTTTCCCTCTCTCTTCTCCTTCTGGGACCCTTATAATGCAAATGTTGTTGTGTTTAATGTTGTCCCAGAGTTCTCTTAGGCTGTCTTCATTTTTTTTTCATTCTTTTTTCTTTATTCTGTTCCGCAGCAGTGGATTCCACCATTCTGTCTTCCAAGTCACTTATCCATTCTTCTGCCTCAGTTATTCTGCTATTGATTCCTTCTAGTGTAGTTTTCATTTCAGTTAATGTATTGTTCATGTCTGTTTGTTTGTTCTTTAATTCTTCTAGGTCTTTGTTAATCATTTCTTGCATCTTCTCAATCTTTGCCTCCATTCTTTTTCCGAGGTTCTGGATCATCTTCACTATCATTATTCTGAATTCTTTTTCTGGAAGGTTCCTATCTCCACTTCATTTGGTTGTTTTACTGAGTTTTTATCTTGTTCCTTCATCTGGTATATAGCCCTCTGCCTTTTCATCTTGTCTGTCTTTCTGTGAATGTGACTTTTGTTCCACAGGCTGCAGGATTTTAGTTCTTCTTGCTTCTGCTGTCTGCCCTCTGGTGGATGATGCTGTCTAAGTGGCTTGTGCAAATTTCCTGGTGGGGGACTGGTGGTGGGTAGAGTTGGTTGTTGCTTTGGTGGGCAGAGCTCTGGAAAACTTTAATCCACTTGACTGCTGATGAGTGGGGCTGGGTTCCCTCCCTGCTGGTTGTTTGGCCTGAGGCAACCCACACTGGAGCCTAACTGGGCTCTTTGGTGGGGCTAATGGCAGACACTGGGAGGGCTCATGCCAAGGAGTACTTCCCAGAAAGTCTGCTGCCAGTTTCTTTGTCCTCACGGTGAGCCACAGCCACCCCCCGCCTCTGCAGGGTACCCTCCAACACTAGCAGGTAGGTCTGGTTCAGTCTCCCCTGGGGTCACTCTTCCTTCCCCTGGGTCCCGATGTGCACACTACTTTGTTTGTGCCGTCCAAGAGTAGAGTCTCTGTTTCCCCCGGTCCTGTCAAAGTCCTGCAATCAAAACCCGCTAGACTTCAAAGTCTGATTCTCTAGGAATTCCTCCTCCTGTTGCTGGATCCCCAGGTCCAGAAGCCTGACATTAGGCTCAGAACCTTCACTCCAGTTGGTGGACTTCTGTGGTATAAGTGTTCTCCAGTCTGTGAGTCACCCACCCAGCAGTTATGGGATTTGATTTTATTGTGATTGCGCCCCTCCTACCATCTCATTGTGGCTTCTCCTTTGTCTTTGGATGTGGGGTATCCTTTTTGGTGAGTTCCAGTGCCTTCCTGTACATGATTGTCCAGCAGCTGGTTGTGATTCTGGTGTTCTCACAAGAGGGGGTGAGAGCATGTCCTTCTACTCTGCCATCTTGGTCCACCATCGGTTGTTGTTTTCTTGATCTGGGTAGTCTTCCTGTTCCTCTCCTGCTCTCCAGACCTGTGCTGTCCAAAATGCTGGCCACAAGTCACACGTGCACCTGCTGGTCTTTGAGGGTCTTCTGAGGAGGCAGGGGGCAGCTTTTTTCTTTATTCAGTGCTTCATCTAGTTTCACTTGCTCATAGGGTGCCACCTGCAGAGGCCTCGCCTCCAGCACTTCAGACCAGAGTTCCTTGTGTGAAATGGATGCATGTGACACTGCAATTCAAGATGGCAGAGGTGGCCCCAAACACTCTTAAAATGAAGGGAAAGATAGAAAGTCTCCACAAAAAAAATAGAAAATATAAAGAAGAACTATATAGAAATTTTAAAACTAAATATCAATAACTGAATAAAAAATTCACAGGCTGAGTTCAATAGCAGAATAGAGAAGATAAAGGAAAGGGTAAGAAAACTTGAAGATATATCAATAAAAATTATCCAATATGAACAACAGAATAGAGAAATAATTAAATGAGCAAAGCCTAAGGGATCTTTGAACAATACAAAAAGACTTAACATTTGTGTTTTTGGAATTCTACAAAGAGAGAAGGATAAGCATGGAGTAGAAAAAAATATTTGAAAAAATAATATCAAAACGTCCAAATGTGGCAAAAGATATGAAATTAAAGATTCAATAAGCTTAGCAAACTCCAAACAATATAAGCTATTAAAAAAGCCCTGCATGCTTAGAGATATTGTAACAAAACCGCTGAAAACTGAAACCAACAAAAATTCATTGAAAGAGTCAGAGAATGGCTCCAGGCTCCAGGCCAAATCCCATGGACCCAGGCTTCAGGCTAACCCCAGTGCCAGGTCAGCACCCCCAGCCCCAGTCTCCAGGTTAGCTCCTGCAGACCTGGGGTTCCAGCCCACCCCAGCATCAGGCCAGCCTACACAGATCCAGATGCCAGGCCCATTCCAGTGATCCTCAGCACCTGGTTAGCCCCCATGGGTGCAGGATCCTAGCCATCCCACACAGACCAGGTCCTAGACCCACTACCACAGACTCAAGTGCCAAACCTGCCTTAGTGAGCCCAGGCACCAAGCCATCCCACATGGACCCAAGCACCAGGCCTGCCCCTACTCCAGCTGATATGACCAAATGACTCACCCAGAATCTCTGGATAAGATGACTGGTGAAGGCCTTTCCCTGTGGAAGCCAGTCTATAAAGATTGGAAGAGATGCCTACTTTCTCAGATGCACAGATACCAACACAATGCCACTAGGATCATGGATAATCAAGGAAACATGACACCAGCAAAAGAAACTAATAAAGCTCCAATGACTGACCCTAAAAAAAAAAGAAAAATAGAGATCTATGAATTTTCTGAATTCAGAATAATCGTCTTAAAGAAATTCAGTGAACTACAAGGAAACACAGACAACTCAATGAAATAAAGGAAACAATGCACGAACAAAAAGAAATTCAACAAAGAAATTCAAATCATTAAATAAAACCAAACACAAATCCTAGAGTTGAAGAATATAATGACTGAACTGAAGAATTCAATAGAGAATTTGAAAGGCACTCAATAAAGCAGCAGAAAGAATTAGTGAACTAGAAGTCAGCCATTTGAAATTATCCAGACAGAGGAACAACAACAACAAAAAGAAAAAAAGAGTGAAGAAAGCATATGTAAATTATGGGACACCATTAAAAGTAACAATCTATGCACAACTGAAGTACCAGAAAGAGAAGAGAGGTAGAAAGGGGCAGAAAGCTTATATGAAGTAATAATGGTCATAACTTCCCAAACCTGGGGAGAGATTTGAACATCCAAATTTATAAAGCTAATAGGTTACCTCAAAATTTCAATCTAAAATGATCTTCTGCAAAACATATTATAATAAAACTGTCAAAAATCAAAGACAAAGAACTTTTAAAACATTAATGGAAAAATATTACTCATCTATAAGGGAATCCCCATAAGACTCAGTGGATTTCTCAACAGAAACTCAGCAGGCCAGGAGAGAGTGGGAAGATATATTCAAAGTGCTGAAAGAAAAGCTTCCAACCAAGAATCCTTTACTCAGAAAAGTTGTTCCTCTGACATGAAGTGAACATAAAGAATTTCCCAAATAAATAAAGCTGAGGGAGTTCATTGTCACTAGACAAGCCTTACAAGAAATACTAAAATGAGATCTTCAAGCTGAAAAGAAAGGACACTAATTAGTAACATGAAAACATATGAAAATATGGAACACAATGGTAAAGGTAAGTATATAATCAGATTTAGAATACTCTAATACTGTAATATGGTATGTGTTAATCACTTAAATCTAATATAAAGATTAAAGAATACAAATACTTTTTTGTAAAAATAGCTATAGCTACAATAACTTGTTAAAAATACACAATATAAGAAGATGTAAATTGTGGCATCAACAGAATAAAATCTGCGAGGAGAAGTAAAAGAGTAGAGTCTTTGTATGAAATCAAAGTTAAGCTGTCATTCTCTTAAAATAGACTGTTAAATCAATAAGATATTTCAAGTAAGCCTCACAGTAACCACAAAACAAAAACTTAAGTAGATACACACAAGATAAAGAGAAAGAAATCAAAGTATATCACTATATAAAATTATCAATTTACAAAGAAAGACAGCAAGAGGGAAAGAAAGGGGAAAAGAAGCTACAAAACAGCCAGAAGACAATAAACAAAATGGCAATAGTAAGTCCTTACCTATCAATAATTCTTTAAATGTAAATAGATTAAATTCTCCAACCAAAAGGCACAGAGTGGCTGAATGGAGAAAATAAAACAAGACCCAACTATAGGCTGCCTATAAGAGACTCACTTCAGCTTCAAGGACACAAAATGGCAAAAGATATTCCCTACAAATGGAAACAAACAAAGAGAAGAGGTATTTATACTTATATTAAACAAAAATAGGCTTTAAGTCAAAAGCTATAACAAGAGACAAAGAACATCACTGTATAATGATAAAGGGATCAATTCATCAAGAGGATATAACCATAGTAAATATATATGCAACAAACATCAGAGCACTTAAATACATCAAGCAAATACTATCAGATCTGAAGGGAATAATAGACAACAATACAATAAGTAGGGGATTTCAATAGCCCCACTTTCAACAAAGGATAGATCATTCAGACAGAAAATCAATGTGACAACATTGGATCTGAACTATACTTTAGAGCATATAGACCTAACAGATATACACAGAACATTTCACCCAACAGCAGCAGAATACACCTTCTGCTCAAGCCCATGTGGAATAATCTCCAGGATAGATCATATGTAAGGTCACAAAACCAGCCTCGACAAATTTTAAAAGACTGAAAAGACACCAAGGATTTTATCTGATCAATGGTGTGGAACTAGAAATCAATAACAAGAGGAAACTGTAAAATTCACAAACGTAAATTAAACAACACAGTCTTAAACAGCCAATGGATCAAAGATAAAGTCAAAAGAGAAATCAAAAATACTTTGAGGCAAACAAAAACGGAAACACAATATACCTAAACTGATGGGATACAGCAAAAGCATTTCTAAGAGGGAAGTTGATAGTGATAAATTCCTACATTACGAAAAAAGAAGCTCTCACATAAGCAACCTAACTTTATACCTCAAGGAACTAAAAAAACAAAGTCCAAAATAAGAAAGAAGGAGATGACAAAGATAAGAGCAGAAGAAGTAAATCAAATATAGAATAGAAAAAACAAGAGAAAAGGTCAACAAAACTAAAAGTTGGTTTTTTGAAAAGATAAACAAAACTGACAAATGTTTAGCTAGACTTACCAAGAAAAAAAAGAAAGAACTCAAATAAATAAAATTACCAGTGAAAGAGAGACATTACAACTGATACTACAGAAATTACAAAGAATTATTAAGAGACTACTATGAACAATTACACACCAACAAATTGCACAACTTAGAAGATATGGATGAGAAACATACAACCTACCAAGTCTAAATCATGAAGAAATATAAAATTTGAACAGGCCAATAATGAGTAAGGAGATTGAATCAGCAATCAAAAAGTTCCCAACAAAGAAAAGCCCAGGACCAGATAGATTTACTAGTAAATTCTACCAAACATTTAAGAAAAGAGTTAACCCCAATTCCTCTCAAACTCTTCCAAAAAAATTGAAGAGTAGGAAACACTCCCAAACTCATTTTACAAAGCCAGCATTACCCTGACACCAAAGCCAGATAGTACACTACAAAATACTACAAACAAAACGAAAACAATAAAAAACCTACAGGATTTATCTCAAACACCACATTTTCCATGAAGCTTTTCTTGTTCTCCAAATGGGAGGAAAATGCATGTGTGCCAAATGCCTGGCCTCTGTTGTCAAATAGACCTGGGTTTGAATTCTGACTACATTTAAAGCTCTATGGTCTTGGTCATATTTCTTAGCTTCTCTGAATCCCAGTTATCTCACCTGCAAATTTGTTAGAAAATTATGCAAAATACTATATGAAAAAATAGCTTGGCAAAGAGTCCCTCAATTCATTTCATCTCTCTTCTCTCTTCTTTCTACTTTAGAGAGTCACTAGACACACAAGATTAATTTGTCCCTCTAATTTGGAACTTACTTGTACTGCAATTGAGCAGTGTCAACCATTTCCCCTATTGTCACCATTTTTCTTCTGTGTTCTGCAATCAACTCAGGTTTGTTCAGTTGAGCACCAGAGGTCAGATGCTGGAGAAAGAGTGTACCTGACCAGCCCAACCTCAAAACTTTCAAAGATAAATTGCAGAGGAATGAAATACAATCAGTTTCTACAAAACAGATTCTACCAAACCAGAGGTGATGAGGTAAGGAGGGTCAGATATCAGCACAATCAGGGAGGCTTCAGGGAGATGGTGCATTCTGGGCTCCCAGCCTACAGGATTGAGAGATTTGGATAAGTGAACCAGACCAACGAGGGCTCTACACAAAGGGACTTGCAGGAGCAAAGACTGAGAGGGGTAAATTAACCTGTAGTACTGTAAAGATGAGAGAACTCTTTTGGTTAAAGCAAATGGTTTGTGATGAACAGCTATGAACAACATTTGATAGGTGATTTAGGGACACATTTTCAAAGGGAAAAGAAACATTTTCTTCCATTAAACAAATTAAATACTAAATAATTTTATGTAAGTGTATCTTCCTATAACTATCAAATATGAGGGATCTTTTATGGGTAATGAAAATGTTCTATAAGTATTGTGGTGATAATTTAATTATACACTTCAAATGGGTGAATTTTATTGGATATAAATTACACCTCAATAGAGTTGGGTTTTTTTTTTTTTTGAAAAACTAAAAGGATAATTGGGGGAAATACAGTGCATTAAGTTGTTATTACCTCTGATTGCCAGTTCATGCTAGGTCTATTGTAATTTCTTTTAATCTCGGTTGCTCAAAGTAGATCCTTGATCCATATTAGTTGAGTGAATAAATGTTTTATAGGCAACTAAGTTAAATACAGTGTAAACTAAACATATTTGTTTCCTCATCTGTTTTATATTTAAGCCATTGAGGAAATTTTCTCCTTTTAAATATGCCTTTTGAATTCATGTCAAAATTTTGGAGGAAATGATTTTGTTTTAAAAAATTATTTTATTTTATTTTATTTATTTATTTGTGCAAGGTCTTAGTTGTGGCATGCTTGTGGGATCTAGTTCCCTGACCAGGGATCAAACCCAGGCCCCCTGCATTGGGAGTTCAGAGTCTTAAGCCCTGTGCCACCAGGGAAGTCCCTAAAAAATTCTTTTCTGAGAGAAGAGTTTTGAAGGTCCAGCCATGGCATCCACCTACACCAATAACGATTCAGGCTGAGATCTGAGCCAACAGGAGAACAGATAGGCCCAAGGAAGCCTGTCAAAAATCCTTCTGTTTTTCTATATTGTATGCTTACTCATGGAAGAAAACAAGTAATAAAACAAGGGAAGCAACTATATTGAAATGATTACATATGCAGGATAACGTGCCAAGAGAAGAAATCGCAAAACCCTTATTTAAAAATAAAATATGTCCTAGGCTGACAACAGAGAGCAAAGCTTGACCGGCTCAGACACCATCTTAGAGCACAGCGCTCTGCTGACACTTAGTGGCTTCGTTGCAAATGGTAGATGTGAACGTGAGAAATTGAGACTATAACATCCCTTATCAGAATCTACCGTAAAACTAACTGGTCCTAAATCTTTTTGTTTGTTTCTTTATGCGTTTCAGATCCTCTAATGGTTGCTGGTTATTTTCTAGGGCTACAGACCCTGCAGGGCTGACAATGGTCAAAATGTTTGAATAAATCAGGTTTATCTTTGTCAGGATCTCAAAAACCTCCTTTTGTTTCTTTCTTTCTCTTCACATAGATACTTCACATTCCCTGACCACTTGGTGTAGCAAACCCCGCCCCCATCCATCTCTTGACCCCACAAATGCTTGCTCCATTAGGTGCCACAGGTCAACCCAGCTGTAGTAAGGTGTTCAGAGGAAGCCCACTGATCACACCAAAGGGGAAGTGGGTGCTGGCTTCAGATTAACTGTGCTGGTTAAACAAATAAACCCCTAATCAAAAGTTGAGGCACAATGACAAAGTGAAGAATTTCAGGGGAAATATTCAGGAGCGGCGGTTACTTCTAAGGGCTCCTTTTGAGCCTAGCTCTGCCCCCAGAGTGTGAGGAATGGTAGGAGGGGAAGTAGAACTTTCTTTTTCAACTTTGAATAAAAGGCCCAGGGAAGCAGACACCCACACTCGACCCATGGGCAGAAGGCCCATTCTGGACACAAAAGCCCCCAAGTGTGGCTGTGATAGGAGCAGTTGTCATTGACACTAATGAGTGGGGCTGAAGTCTAGGTGAGACTTAGGGCTACCCAATAAGCTCTCTAGGACAGCCACCCTGCGACCCAACAGACTTTCTGATTAATTTTCTCTCTTCTCTTTTTCCTTTAACAGTCCCCATCCCCTCAGTTCTTTTAATGATAGAAATTATAAGCCCAGAGGATGAGCCCTGCATATCATAGCCTGTCAACCATGCAAGTAGAGTCTGGCTCTGATCAAATAGCCTATGACAGACACAAGTCAAGCATTTTATTTCTTTTCCTTTCTTTTTGTTCTAAGTGCACATTCCTAAGACAGAGGAATGAGCAATAGTATATTGTGTCTTAAAGGCAAGTCTGTGGTTGACTTGTCAGCAGAGCATCATGTTGACAAAAGGAAATAAATGCACAGATAATCCAGGCTTTTTGAACTTCAAGAAATTCTAGAAATCACCTACAGGGGTCTGTCTCAGGGAGGAATCTGACCCAGAGAGGTTAACTGACCCAAAATCATGCAGTGCAGTGTCAGGGGCCAGAGCAAAACTAGAGGCCAGAGCTCCAGGCACACCACAGACTTCATTTCAGTAGACATGTGTGCTTTTAGACAACACTTATCTGTTTACTATAGGAAAATACTAATATATCTTGAGAGGGGAATTTCTTTTCTAAGTTTGGTACACTGTTAATAAAAATATGCTTGAAACAACAACATATTTTCTTTCATGAACTAACATTCTGTGTACTTTTATGTGAACCCTTGCATGCAACACTTGCTGCTTTGAATATTAGAAGTGTGTATTAAAGTGTGTATATAAAACACTTTTATATTAATGCACTTTTGCATATAAAAGTATGCAGCAAAATTAGGCTTTGGTTTTGTTTATTTTCTCTACAAAGTTCTACTTTAAGCAGACTGTCTTGGCTGAATGTATAAAAATAGAAGTGTCTACTAAATGGCCTTATTTTTAATAGCTTTACTTTTTATAGATGTATTACTTTGAACCATAGGAATTTGCCATTGTTTCTGGTCCAAAAAATGGAATTTGGTAGTTTTTTATGGTTCAACCTAGCGCATTGGGTAAAGAGTAAAAATTTAGAGAATTTTACTTTGCATAAGAATTTTTTTCTTTTTTTGTCTATTTATTTATTTGGCCGTGCGAGGTCTTAGTTGTGGCATGCGGGATCTTCATTGCAGTGTGTGGGATCTTTACTTGAGGCATGCGGGATCTAGTTCCCTGGCCAGGGATTGAACCCGGGCCCCCTGCATTGGGAGTGCAGAATCTTAACTGCTGTACCACCAGGGAAGCCCCAAGAATTCTTTACATTGACTTAACAGTTTTTAGCAGAATTTTTTTGCTTTTATGCACAAAATATTGCTGTTATTCTGATATTCTAGAAACCTACAGGTGTTAACCAGAATACAAGACTTTCATTTTGGTGGAAGAGAAAAATACAACACAAATAGTTTCCAATAATCTTTACATGTTCTTTTTTTCTTCCCAAAGGAAACTAATGTTGTAAAGAGATTGGACAAACATTTCTACCATCACTTTGAGGCAAACATCAACAAATTAAGGAAATGAGAGTTGAAATCTATTTGTTTCATCACTGTTCAAATGATACTATCTCATTATGTAGTGCTGGTTAAGTTTGCTGTCCCTGTCAGATTTGTTAGTTTTTGCCTGTTTATTTTTATAAAAGTCACAGCTCTTCTATTTTTTTCAACCTTCCCGCAATCTGACTGGAATGTTCATGAAACCTAATATAAATCTAAAAGAGAAATTTATAAAATCCTTAGAATGAAAAGAGACAAAAGAATATGTTCCTGGGTAGGTCTGACACTTTCTGTTCCATGTCCTGGGTAAAATACATGGGTGGCTTCTCTTCACATGAGCATGCATGTGTTTTTGTGCATAAACCATAGAGAACAATAAAATCCCTTAAATTTCATCGTTCTGTCAAAATACATAATTATTTCATGGGCATCCAGCCATACCAAAATATGATGTAAAGGTTCATTGATTTGGATATAGTGACATAGTAGGTAGTCTATGGTATGAGCCAAAAATCAAGTTGCAGAAAATATATGCAGTATGATATTATTTTTGTAAAACAAAAGCTGCACATAATCATAAACATATATTATTATGTGTATAATGAAAGATGTTAGAATTCCACTCTGAGTGTGGGGTTGACTTAAAATACTTTTGTATTGTTTGCATTCTTTAAATGAGCATGTATTCATTTTATGATCATTTCAGTTTGTATGTTTCTGCCCTTCAGTTCCATGGCCATGAATCCTTCTCTGGTCTCTGCACCAATGAAATTCTGTTCATCTCTTAATGTCCAAATCAAATGTCTCCTTATGTCTCATCAGTAAAAAGGAATTGCTTTATGCCCCAACTTGGTAGCACCTTGTAATTACACACCTTTATTCTGACAGTTAATGAAGGCAGCTGTGTATCTTCACTGTGATATTTCTGCATCCCCTGCATTTAGCACATTACCTTTTCCTTAGCAGGGCTTAAATATTAAATGAAGGTTTATGTGATTGATAGGCAGCTAGATGAAATTCAAATTGAACTCATTTCATCTGTCGGATAATATTGTTGTACACTGGCCTCTCACACCTGTCTTACTCTATGCTCCCTGAGGGGACAGTGATGGAAAATGCTGCCCCTTCCCTCTAGGAGATTAAGGTATATTCAGGGAAATGATCACAGTTGACTAGTGCAATATATTTAAGGTCTTATGATAGAGGTGAGCACATATTTGGGCACCAAAGCCAGAAAGATTAGGAAAGGGAATGATCTGAGAAGGAAGAAACGAAATTCTAGTTGCATCATAAAGGATAAGTAGGAGTTCAACAGAGGAAAATGAGATGGGAAGGGGGTTCTAGGCAAAGAGTCTGAGATCACACACTCATTCTATGGGCTTACTGCCCCCTGGCTGGAGTAAAGGGACCTGCTAGGGAAAGGTGCAAGGAAAGGTCAGAGAGGCAGGAGGGACCAAATCATTGTGAGCCTTGTCATCCCAAGGAGTTTGGATTTGATGCTGTAGGTAACTAAGAGACTGTGATATGCATAATTTATAAATTATGTAAACCATATCTGACCCCAAATGACTTTCTATGTTTATTGTTGTTAGATAGCATTGTATAAGGAAAAAGAAGGAATGTGTATTAATAAACGTGATTAATAATCAACACTGTGGGACTTCCCTGGTGGCACAGTGGTTAAGAATCCACCTGCCAATGCAGGGGACATGGGTTTGAGCCGTGTCCCACATGCCACAAAGCAACTAAGCCTGTGAGCCACAACTACTGAGCCCGCATGCCACAACTACTGAGCCTGCATGCCTAGAGCCCGTGCTCTGCAACAAAAGAAGCCACTGCAATGAGAAGCCCAAGCACCACAACAAAGAGTAGCCTCCACACGCTGCAACTAGAGAAAGCCCACAGTCAACAACGAAGACCCAATGAAGCCAAAAAAAAAAAAAAAGCACTGAGTCCAAGTATTTTATAAATAAATAAATAAACAACATTGTGAACATGTTTGTCTCACCACTAACAAGCACATGTTTATGTAAACTGCTTCCAAGACAAATGGCCTATAAAAGATAAATACAAAGAGACTCGTTCAAGATGGCAGAGTAGAAGGACGTGCTCTCACTCCCTCTTACAAGAACACCAGAATCAAAACTAACTGCTGAACAGTCATCGACAAGAAGACGCTGGAACTCACCAAAAAAGATACCCCACATCCAAAGACAAAGGAGAAGCCAAAATGAGATGGTAGGAGGGACACAATCACAATAAAATCAAATCCCATAACTGCTCGGTGGGTGACTCACAGATGGGAGAACACTTATACCACAGAAGTCCATGCACTGGAGTGAAAGTTCTGAGCCCCATGTCAAGCTTCCCATTCTGGGGGTCCAGCAACAGGAGGAAGAATTCCTAGAGAATCGGACTTTGAAGGCTACTGGGATTTGATTGCAGGACTTAGACAGGACTGGGGGAAACAGAGACTCCACTCTTGGAGGGCACACACAAAGTAATGTGCTCATCAGGACCTAGGGGAAGGAGCAGTGACCCCATAGGAGATTGAACCAGACC
This sequence comes from Balaenoptera borealis, assembly GCF_965194805.1. NCBI lineage: Eukaryota > Metazoa > Chordata > Mammalia > Artiodactyla > Balaenopteridae > Balaenoptera > Balaenoptera borealis. The sequence goes on from NC_138865.1 coordinate 34,198,389, forward strand.
TACCTGCTAGTGTTGGTGGGTCTCCTGTAGAGGCAGGGGGTGGCTGTGGCTCACCGTGAGGACAAGGACACTGGCAGCAGGGGTTCTGGGAAGTATTCCTTGGCGTAAGCCCTCCCAGACTCTTCCCCAGCAAAGGACCCAGTTAGGCTCCAGTATTGGGTTGCCTCAGGCCAAACAACCAACAGGGAGGGAACCCAGCCCCACCCATCAGCAGACAAGTGGATTAAAGTTTTATGGAGCTCTGCCCACCAAAGCAACAGCCAGCTCTACCCACCACCAGTCCCTCCCATCAGGAAGCTTGCACAAACCTCTTAGATAGCCTCATCTACCAAAGGGCAGACAGCAGAAGCAAGAAAAACTACAATCCTGCAGCCTGTGGAACAAAACCCACATTCACAGAAAGATAGACAAGATGAAAAGGCAGAGGGCTATGTACAAGATGAAAGAACAAGACAAAACCCCAGAAAAACAACTAAATGAAGTGGAGATAGGGAATCTTCCAGAAAAAGAATTCAGAATAATGATAGTGAAGGTGATCCAGGACCTCGGAAAAAGAATGGAGGCAAAGATTGAGAAGATGCAAGAAATGTTTAACAAAGATCTAGAAGAATTAAAGAACAAACAAACAGAGATGAACAACACAATAACTGAAATGAAAAATATACTAGAAGGAATCAATAGCAGAATAACTGAGGCAGAAGAACGGATAAGTGACCTGGAAGACAGAATGCTGGAATTCACTGCTGTGGAACAGAATAAAGAAAAAAGAATGAAAAGGAATGAAGACAGCCTAAGAGAACTCTGGGACAACATTAAACACAACTACATTTGCGTTATAGGAGTCCCAGAAGGAGAAGAGAGAGAGAAAGTACCCGAGAAAATATTGGAATAGGTTATAGTCAAAAACTTCCCTAACATGGGAAAGGAAATAGCCACCCAAGTCCAGGAAGTGCAGAGAGTCCCATACAGTATAAAGCCAAGGAGAAACAAGCCGAGACACATAGTAATCAAATTGGCAAAAATTAAAGGTAGAGAAAAATTATTGAAAGCAGCAAGGGAAAAATTACAAATAACATACAAGGGAACTCCCATAAGGTTAACACCTGATTTCTCAGCAGAAACTCTACATGCCAGAAGGGAGTGGCATGATGTACTTAAAGTGATGAAAGGGAAGAACCTACAACCAAGATTACTCTACCTGGCAAGGATCTCACTCAGATTCGATAGAGAAATCAAAAGCTTTACAGACAAGCAAAAACTAAGAGAATTCAGCACCACCAAACCACCTCCACAACAAATGCTAAAAGAACTTCTTTAAGTGGGAAACACAAGAGAAGAAAAGGACCTACAAAAACAAACACAAAACAATTAAGAAAATGGTCATAGGAACATACATATCGATAATTACCTTAAACATGAATGGATTTAATGCTCCAGCCAAAAGACACAGGCTTGCTGAATGGATATAAAAAGAAGACCCATATATATGCTATCTACAAGAGACCGACTTCAGACGACATAGGGACACATTCAGACTGAAAGGGGGGGATGGAAAATGATACTCCATGCAAATGGAAATCAAAAGAAAGCTGGAGTAGCAATATTCATATCAGATAAAATAGACTTTAAAATAAAGAATGTTACAAGAGACAAGGAAGGACACTATATAATGATCAAGGGATCAATCCAAGAAGAAGATATAACAATTATAAAAATATATGGGAGAGAGAAGAAGACGGCCGAAGAGTAAGACGCGGAGATCACCTTCCTCCCCACAGATATATCAGAAATACGTCTACACGTGGAACTGCTCCTATAGAACACCCACTGAACACTGGCAGAAGACCTCAGACTTCCCAAAAGTCAAGAAACTCCCCACATACCTGAGTAGGGCAAAAGAAAAAAAGAAAAAACAGAGACAAAAGAAAAGGGACGGGACATGCACCAGTGGGAGGGAGCTGTGAAGGAGGAAAGGTTTTCACACACTAGGAAGCCCCTTCATGGGCGGAAACTGCAGGTGGCGGAGGGGGGAAGCTTTGGAGCCACGGAGGAGAGTGCAGCAACAGGGTTGCGGAGGGCAAAGCGGAGAGATTCCCGCACAGAGGAGCAATGCTGACCAGCACTCAGCAGCCCAAGAGGCTTGTCTGCTCACCCGCCAGGGCGGGAGGGGGCTGGGAGCTGAGGCTTGGGCTTCGGTAAGATCCCAGTGAGAGGACTGGGGTTGGCAGCGTGAACACAGCCTGAAGGGGTTAGTACACCCACCACAGCTAGCCAGGAGGAAGTCTGGGAAAAGGTCTGGACCTGCCGAAGAGGCAAGAGACTTTTTCTTGCCTCTTTGTTTCCTGGTGCGCTAGGAAGAGGGGATTAAGAGTGCTGCTTAAAGGAGCTCCAGAGATGGGCATGAGCTGCGGCTATCAGTGCAGACCCCAGGGACGGGCATGAGATGCTAAGGCTGCTGCTGCCGCCACCAAGAAGCCTGTGTGCGAGCACAGGTCACTACCGACACCTCCCCTCCCGGGAGACTGTGCAGCCCACCACTGCCAGGGTCCCGTGATGCAGGGACAACTTCCCTGGGAGAATGCAAGGTGCACCTCGGGTTGCTGCAACGTCACGCCGGCCTCTGCCACCGGAGGCTCGCCCCGCATCAGTACCGCTCCCTCCCCCCGGCCTGAGTGAACCAGGGTCCCCAAAGCAGCTGCTCCTTTAACCCTGTCCTGTGTGAGCAAAGAACAGACGTCCTCAGGCGACCTACACACAGAAGCAGGGTTAAATCCAAAGCTGAACCCCGGGAGCTGTGCAAACAAAGAAGAGAAAGGGAAATTTCTCCCAGCAGCCTCAGAAGCAGTGGATTAAACTCCGCATCCAACTTGATGTACCTGCATCTGTGGAATACCTGAATAGACAACAAATCATCCGAAATTGAGGAGGTGGACTTTGGGTGCAAGATATATTATTTTTTCCCCTTTTCCTCTTTTTGTGAGTGTGTATGTGCCTGCTTCTGTATGAGATTTTGTCTGTATAGCTTTGCTTTCACCATTTGTCCTAGGGTTCTGTCCGTCAGTTTTGTTTATTTTATCTTAAAAAAATTTTTTAATAACTTTTTTATTTTAATAACTTTATCTTATTTTATCTTTATTTTATTTTATTTTATCCTCTTTCTTTCTATTTTTTCTCCCTCCTATTCTGAGCCGTGTGTATAAAAGGCTCTTGGTGCTCCAGCCAGGCATCAAGGCTGTGCCTCTGAGGTGGGAGAGCCAACTTCAGGACACTGGTCCACAAGAGACCTCCCAGCTCCACGTAATACAAAATGGTGAAAATCTCCCAGAGATCTCCATCTCAACACCAAGACCCAGCTTCACTCAACGACCAGCAAGCTACAGTGCTGGACACCCTATGCCAAACGTCTAGCAAGACACAAACACAGCCCCATCCATTAGCAGAGAGGCTGCCTAAAATTATAATGAGGCCACAGACATGCCAAAACACACCACCAGACGTGGACGTGCCCACCAGAAAGACAAGATCCAGCCTCATCCACCAGAACACAGGCACTAGTCCCCTCCACTAGGAAACCTACACAACCCACTGAACCAACCTTAGCCACTGGGGACAGACACCAAAAACAATGGGAGCTACGAACCTGAAGCCTGCAAAAGGAGACACCAAACACAATTAGATAAGCAAAATGAGAAGACAGAGAAACAGACAGCAGATGAAGGAGCAAGGTCAAAACACATCAGACCTAACAAATGAAGAGGAAATAGGCAGTCTACCTGAAAAAGAATTCAGAATAATGATAGTAAAGATGATCCAAAATCTTAGAAATAGAATAGACAAAATGCAAGAAACATTTAACAAGGACCTAGAAGAACGAAAGAGGAACAAAGCAACAATGAAAAACACAGTAAATGAAATTAAAAACACTCTAGAAGGGATCAATAGCAGAATAACTGAGGCAGAAGAACGGATAAGTGACCTGGAAGGTAAAATAGTGGAAATAACTACTGCAGAACAGAATAAAGAAAAAAGAATGAAAAGAACAGTGGACAGTCTCAGAGACCTCTGGGACAACATTAAATGCACCAACATTCGAAGTGTAGGGGTCCCAGAAGAAGAAGAGAAAAAGAAAGGGACTGAGAAAATATTTGAAGAGGTTATAGTTGAAAAATTCCCTAATATGGGAAAATAAATAGTTAATCAAGTCCTGGAAGCACAGAGAGTCCCATAGAGGATAAATCCAAGGAGAAACACGCCAAGACACATATTAATCAAACTATCAAAAATTAAATATAAAGAAAACATATTAAAAGCAGCAAGGGAAAAACAACAAATAACACACAAGGGAATCCCCATAAGGTTAACAGCTGATCTTTCAGCAGAAACTCTGCAAGCCAGAAGGGAGTGGCAGGACATATTTAAAGTGATGAAGGAGAAAAACCTACAACCAAGATTAATCTACCCAACAAGGATCTCATTCAGATTTGATGGAGAAATTAAAACCTTTTCAGACAAGCAAAAGGTGAGAGAGTTCAGCACCACCAAACCAGCTTTACAACAAATGCTAAAGGAACTTCACTAGGCAGGAAACACAAGAGAAGGAAAACACCTACAATAACAAACCCAAAACATTTAAGAAAATGGGAATAGGAACATACATATCGATAATTACCTTAAATGTAAATGGATTAAATGCTCCCACCAAAAGACACAGACTGGCTGAATGGATACAAAATCAAGACCCGTATATATGCTGTCTACAAGAGACCCACTTCAGACCTAGAGACACATACAGACTGAAAGTGAGGGGATGGAAAAAGATATTCCATGCAAACGGAAATCAAAAGAAAGCTGGAGTAGCAATTCTCATATCAGACAAAACAGACTTTAAAATAAAGACTATTACAAGAGACAAAGAAGGACACTACATAATGATCAAGGGATCGATCCAAGAAGAAGGTATAAGAATTGTAAATATTTATGCACCCAACATAGGAGCACCTCAATACGTAAGGCAAATACTAACAGCCATAAAAGGGGAAATTGACAGTAACACAATCATAGTAGGGGACTTTAACACCCCACTTTCACCAATGGACAGATCATCCAAAATGAAAATAAATAAGGAAACACAAGCTTTAAATGATACATTAAACAAGATGGACTTAATTGATATTTATAGGACAGTTCACCCAAAAACAACAGAATATACATTTTTCTCAAGTGCTCATGGAACATTCTCCAGGATAGATCATATCTTGGGTCACAAATCAAGCCTTGGCAAGTTTAAGAAAACTGAAATTGTATCAAGTATCTTTTCTGACCACAATGCTATGAGACTAGATATCAATTACAGGACAAGTTCTGTAAAAATTACAAACACATTGAGGCTAAACAATACACTACTTAATAACGAAGTGATCACTGAAGAAATCAAAGGGGAAAACAAAAAATATGTAGAAACAAATGACAATGGAGACAAGACGACCCAAAACCTACGGGATGCACCAGAAGCAGTTCTAAGAGGGAAGTTTATAGCAATAAAAGCCTACCTCAAGAAACAGGAAACATCTCGAATAAATAACCGAACCTTGCACCTAAAGCAATTAGAGAAAGAAGAACAAAAAAAAACCCAAAGTTAGCAGAAGGAATGAAATCATAAAGATCAGGGCTGAAATAAATGAAATAGAAAAAAAGAAAACAATAGCAAAGATCAATAAAACTAAAAGCTGGTTATTTGAGAAGATAAACAAAATTGATCAACCATTAGCCAGACTCATCAAGAAAAAAAAGGAGAAGACTCAAATCAATAGAATTAGAAATGAAAAAGGAGAAATAACAACTGACACTGCAGAAATACAAACGATCATGAGAGATTACTACAAGCAACTCTATGCCAATAAAATGGACAACCTGGAAGAAATGGACAAATTCGTAGAAATGCACAACCTGCCAAGACTGAACCAGGAAGAAATAGAAAATATGAACAGACCAATAACAAGCACTGAAATTGAAACTGTGATTAAAAATCTTCCAACAAACAAAAGCCCCGGACCAGATGGCTTCACGGGCGAATTCTATCAAACATTTAGAGAAGAGCTAATACCCATCCTTCTCAAACTTTTCCAAGAAATTGCAGAGGAAGGAAAACTCCCAAACTCATTCTATGAGGACACCATCACCCTGATACCAAAACCAGACAATGAAACTACAAAGGAAGAAAATTACAGACCAATATCACTGATGAATATAGATGCAAAAATCCTCAACAAAATACTAGCAAACAGAATCCAACAACACATTAAAAGGATCATACACCATGATCAAGTGGGATTTATCCCAGGGATGCAAGGATTCTTCAATATACACAAATCAATCAATGTGATACATCATATTAACAAATTGAAGAAGAAAAACCATATGATCATCTCAATAGATGAAGAAAAAGCTTTTGACACAATTCAACACCCATTTATGATAAAAACTCTCCAGAAAGTGGGCATAGAGGGAACCTACCTCAACATAATAAAGGCCATATATGACAAACCCACCGTAAACATCATTCTCAATGGTGAAAGACTGAAAGCATTTCGTCTAAGATCAGGAAGAAGAGAAAGATGTCCACTCTCGTCACTATTATCCAAGATAATTTTGGAAGTCTTAGCCACGGCTATCAGAGAAGAAAAAGAAATAAAAGGAATACAAATTGGAAAAGAAGAAGTAAAGCTGTCACTGTTTGCAGATGACATGATACTAAACATAGAGAATCCTAAAGATGCCACCAGAAAACTACTAGAGCTAATAATGAATTTGGTAAAGTAGCAGGATGCAAAATTATTGCACAGAAATCTCTTGCATTCCTATACACTAATAATGAAAAATCTAAAGGAGAAATTAAGGAAACACTCCCATTTACCATTGCAACAAAAAGAATAAAATACCTAGGAATAAACCTACCTAGGGAGACAAAAGACCTATATGCAGAAAACTATAAGACACTGATGAAAGAAATTAAAGATGATACCAACAAAAGGAGACATATTCCATGTTCTTGGATTGGAAGAATCAATATTGTGAAAATGACTGTACTACCCCAAGCAATCTACAGATTCAATGCAATCCCTATCAAATTACCAATGGCATTTTTTATGGGACTAGAACAAAAAAATCGTAAAATCTGTATGGAGACACAAAAGACCCCGAATAGCCAAAGCACTCTGGAGGGAAAAAGCAGAGTTGGAGGAATCAGACTCCCTGACTTCAGACTATACTACAAAGCTACAGTAATCAAGACAATGTGGTACTGGCACAAAAACAGAAATATAGATCAATGGAACAGGATAGAAAGCCCAGAGATAAACCCATGCACCTATGGTAAACTAATCTATGACAAAGGAGGCAAAGATATACAATGGAGAAAAGACAGTGTCTTCAATAAGTGCTGGGAAAACTGGACAGCTACATGTAAAAGAATGAAATTAGAACACTCCCTAACACCATACACAAAAATAAACTCAAAATGGATTAGAGACCTAAATGTAGGACCGCACACGATAAAACTCTTAGAGGAAAACATAGGAAGAACACTCTTTGACATAAATCACCAAAAGATCTTTTTTACCCACCTCCTAGAGTAATGGAAATAAAAACAAAATAAACAAATGGGACCTAATGAAATTTAAAAGCTTTTGCAAAGCAAAGGAAACTACAAACAAGATGAAAAGACAACCCTCAATATTGGAGAAAATATTTGCAAACAAATCAATGGACAAAGGATTAATCTCCAAAATATATAAACAGCTCATGCCACTCAATATTGAAAAAACAAACAACCCAATCAGAAAATGGGCAGAAGACCTAAATAGACATTTCTCCAGAGAGGACATACAGATGGCCAAGATGCACGTGAAAAGCTGCTCAAAATCACTAATTATTAGAGAAATGCAAATCAAAACTCCAATGAGGTATCACCTCACACCAGTCAGAATGGCCATCATCAAGAATTCTACAAACAATAAATGCTGGAGAGGGTGTGGAGAAAAGGGTACCCTCCTACACTGTTGGCGGGAATGTAAACTGATACACTCACTATGGAGAACAGTATGGAGGTTCCTTAAGAAACTAAAAATAGAGCTACCACATGATCCAGCAATCCCATTCCTGGACATATATCCAGAGAAAAACATGGTTTGAAAGTATACATGCACCCCGATGTTCACTGCAGCACTATTTACAATAGCCAAGACATGGAAGCAACATAAATGTCTATTGACAGATGACTGGATAAAGAAGAAGTGGTACATATATACAATGGAATATTACTCAGCCATTAAAAAGAATGAAATAATGCCATTTGCAACAACATGGATGGACCTCGAAATTATCATATTAAGAGAAGTAAGTCAGCCAGAGAAAGACAAATATCAGGTGATATTGCTTATATGCAGAATCTTTAAAATATTATACAAATGTACTTATTTACAAAACAGAAACAGACTCACAGGCTTAGAAAATGAACTTATGGTTTCCATGGGGCAATTTTTGGGGGAGGGATAGATTGGGAACTTGGGGATTGACATGTACACACTACTATATTTAAAATAGATAACCAACAAGGACCTACTGTATAGCACAGGGAACTCTGCTCAATACTCTGTACTAACTTAAATTGGAAAAGAACTTAAAAATGGATAGATACATGTATAACTGAATCACTTTGCTGTATGCCTGAAACTAACACAACATTTTTAATCAACTATACTCCCAATATAAAATTTAAAAAAATTTTTAAATCATTAATTACTAGAAATATGAAGCTGGCTAATGTGATCCAAAATCAAGGGGAACATGCCAATAAAAAATATATGAGATGACCCAGACACTGCCAATTCTCCTCAGACCCACTTCTGTTACTCCTATTTTCTTCTACACCTATTCAAGACTCAAGTCCTTGCAGGCTCTGAGAAGTGAGACACAATGTGTATCCAATTAAGAGGTACACTACACTCCAAAAGAAAGACATGATTTTTCCAATTTATACAGACAAAATTCTGGGGTCCATATGTAAAAATGAATATTAAGGATATGAAATAATAGAAAGAACATAAAATTGAATCAGGCTAAATTATTGATATGGGTCTACTAAAGAGATTCTGGATTCAATGTTACAGCTTGGAGGGAAAAAAGGACCTGATGGTTTGACTGGTTGACTGAAACAAGGGCCAACTTCATACTAGGTGAAGCTGAAATGCCAGAACCGCCTCCATATACTGTAGAGGAAGGGATCCAAATCCTTAGAGAAACTGGAATTTTAGAATAGATTTATCATGGTAGACCTGCCCATTCATCTCAGAAGGGTCCAGAGGGCACACAACCACAAGCAATAAATTTGTGAGGGGAGCCCCACAATTTTTGAATAGCACTAAGGATTTCTCTATAAGCCAGGTTATAGTGGGAACTGCTGCCACTGAATTGGACACCTACATGCAATGGGAGATAATTGGATCCCAGGGTGGCAGGGAACAAATAGAGGCACCTAATCACCAAAGGTGAGGTGGGCATGGTTACCATAATGGACAGAAGAGCCCAAGCAACAATCAGAACAGAGTGGCATGCAGAGAGCTATAGCATTGGAAGGTTAATCATGGTCACTAGTGTCTGAATATTTGTGTCCTGTCAAAATTCTTATGTTGAAACCTAACCCCAAGGTGATGGGATTAGGAGGTGGGGTCTTTGGGAGGTGATTAGGTCATGAGAGCAGAGCACTTATAAATGGGATTAGTGCTTTTATAAAAATGTCTACAAAGAGATCTCTTGACCCTTCCACCATGTGGGGGTACAGAGAGAAGTCTGCACTCTGCTACCTACAAGAGGGCCTTCTCCAGAACCCAACATGCTGACACCCTGACCTTGGATTTCCAGCCCTAAAAACTGAGAAATAAATTGCTGTTGTTTACAGGCCACCCAGTATGTGGTATTTTGTTTTAGCAGCCCTAGTGGGCAATCTACTAAAGTTTTTACTTGATCTGTATAAGCAAAAGAGCTCTAGATCAAGTGAAAAAAATTCTAACTTTATTTAAAAAACAGACAAACAAAAAACAAACGAGTCATGGTCCCTCAATCAATTCCCAGACTTGAGCCAGTTTACAGACTATATAACCTACATGAATGAAGGGGAGGTTGAGTCCCCTTAAGGAAGGACCCTGCTACGTTGCCAAAACATTATACTGTTCATCTTTCTCCATGAGGGGACCTATGGCCTTTTTCCAGGGTGACAATGTCTCTTTGGTTGAACAATCAAAGTAGTGGCTTATGGAGGTCAGATGATCAATAGAAGTTTAGCTCATCTCCATCTCACCTTGGGCCCAGTGGGTCTTCAATCTCATCCTGTTGTTGTTTCCCCAGTTCTGGAATGGATCATTGGAATAACAACTGGCAGAATTCCTATATTGTTTCCCAGACCTGTGGAGTGAGGATCATTATGGTTGAAAAGACCAAGTAGAAGCCACTAAAGCTGCCTCTACCCAGAAAAATGGTAAACCATTAGCAGTGATGCATTCCTGGAGGGACAGCTGAGATTTAATGCCGCCATCATGGACATGAAAATGCAAGATTTGTGGTTTTCATCGCATCCCCATTCAGCTCACCTATCTGGACCTGTGAAGAAAACAGATCTTGGAGAATGACAATGGATTATGCTAAGCTTAACCAGGTGCTGACTCCAAAGCTGCTGTACCAGACGTGGTTTCATTGCTTGAGAAAATTAACACATCTTTTGGTACCTGGTATGCAGCTACTGAACTGGCAAATGGTTTTTTTTCTCCATACCTGTTATCAAAGACCACCAAAGCAGTTTTCTTTCAGCTGACAAGGCCAACAATACACCTTCATGATCCTCCCTCAAGGATATATCAACTCTCCAACCCATAATTTAATCCACAGGGATCTTGATCACCTTTCTCTTCCTTGAGACATCACGCTGGTCATCCGATATTGACGACATTATGTTTATTGGACCTATTGAGCAAGAAGTAACAACTATTCTAGACTTATTAAGTAAGACATTTGCTTGTCAGAGCATGGGAAATAAATGTGATATCAGGGCGCATTCTACCTCAGTGAAATTTCACGGGGTCCAATAATGTTGGGCATGTCATGATATCCCTTCTAAGGTAAAGGATAAGTTGTCATATCTGGCCTTTCCTACAGTCAAAAACAAGGCACAATGCCTAATTGACTCTTTGGATTTTTGAGGCAATATGTTCCTCATTTGCGTGTGCTACTCCAGCCCATTTACTAAGTGCTCCAAAAAGCTGTTAGTTTGGGGTGGGGCTCAGAACAGGAGAAGGCTCTGCAACAGATCCAGTCTGCTGTACAAGCTGCACTGCCATTTGGGCCATATGATCCAACAGATTCAATGGTGCTTGAAGTGCCAGTGGCAGATAGAGATGCTGTTTGGTGCCTTTGGCAAGTCCCCTATAAGTGGATCAAAGCACAGACTTTTAATATTTTCAAGCAATGCCCTGCCATCCTCTGTGGATAATGGCTCTCCTTTGGAGATACAGCTCTTTGTTTGCTATTGGACCTTAGTAGAGAGACTGAACACTTAATCAGGAGCCACCATGTTACCATGAGACCTGAGCTCCCCATTATGAACTAGGTGTTGTCTGGTCAGGGACTTGGAAGGAACATCATTGGGAAATTGGTGACAAGGAGGTCTAGAGAAGCAGTATATGGATAGACTTCTCTGAATTGGAGAAAAATGTGAAGATATTAGAGTCCCATGTGAATGCTCACCAAAGAGTGACCTCAGCAGTGGAGGATTTTGATAATCAAGACGTTAGATGACGCCTTCTATGGATAACAGTCAGTCTCTTACTCAAGCCATTCCTGTCATTGTCCAATGGGCTTATGAACAAATGGCCATGTGAGGTTACACAGTTGCTCAGCATCACGGACTTCTACTCACCAAGTCTGCTGGGTGCTCAATCTGCCAGCAACAGAGACCAACACTGTGTCCCCAGTATGGCACCATTTCCTGGGGTGATCAACGAACTATCCAGTGGCAGGTTGGTTACATTGGACTGCTTCTATCATGGAAGAGAAACTTACTTTGAAATATTTAATAGATACTCTAGATACGGATTTCCCTGCTTGCAAAACTTCTTATAGAATGCCATATCCAACATCATGGTATTCCATATAGCATTGCTTTTGATCAAAGAACACACTTCACATCAAGTTAAGTGTGGCAAAGGGCCCTTGCTCATGAAATTCACTATTCTTACCATGTTCCCCACCATCCTGAATCAGCTGGCTTTACAGAACAACAGAATAGCCTTTTGAAAATGGTTATTACCAGCTAGGTGGCAATAACTTACAGGGTTGAGACAAGGTTTTCCAGGAGGCTGTATATGCTCTGAATCAATATATGTCTAGAATATGAGGTCCCTTAGGTCATCGATTAGTACTACTAGCTTCTGAGATTAAAGTCAGTGGAAAACTATAACAACCTAATTCTGTCAGAACTACTAATAGCTCAGTCCTTTCAGGAATTAAGCTTTGGGTAGAACCACAACTGGCTGAGGTACCTGCTGTGACTAAAGGGAATAAACAAAGTGTAGTGGAATAAGGCAGTTATAAATACCAGCTATGACCATCTAACCAGTTACAGAAATTAGGTCTATAATTGTTATGAGTATTTTTTTCTTATTTTGTTATGAATATGTGTGTATGCATATATGTATGTGAATATGTGTGTAAAAGGACTTTACATTCTCTTCTGGGGAAAAGTTTAGTACATTTTTGGTTGTATGTAGGACAGTTATATTATGTTCAGTGGAAATATGACTTTGTTATTTGGAGATTCAGTATTAGTTTAAAGAGTTGTGTATGAGTGCCAAGTTGACAAAAAGTAGACAGTGATGGTTAATATTATGTGTCAATTTGACTAAGCTATGGTGCTCAAATGGTTGGTCAAACACTAGTCTAGACATTTCTGTTAAGGTATTTTTTAGATGTGATTAACATTTAAATCGGTAGACTTTGAGTAAAGCAGATTACTTTCCATAATGTGTGTGGGCCTCATTCAATCCAGACTGCCTTTAGACTCAAGAGTGAACTCCTGACAGAATTTCCAGCCTTCCAGCCAGCCCAACAAATGACTTGCCAGTTTCCACAATCATATGTCCCAATTCCTTAAAATAAATGTCTGTACATCCTTTTCTCCCCAAAACCCTAACTAATACAACATCCCTCTCTCAGAAATTAACAGAAGAACTAAATTAAAAATCTACAAGGGTATCAAAGATTTAAAAAATACTTTCAGACACTTGACCTAAACATTTTTTTTAAATGCATGTAGAACATATACAAAGACAGTCCGTATTCTAGGCCATAAGAAGTCTCAAAAAATTTCTAAAGATTTAAGTTTTAGGCACTGCTTTCTGATTACAATAAATTAACATTAAAATCTATAATCTTGTATTATTGGCCTTTAGATTTTGGATGTCCAAATATATTCTTATGTGATCATTTCATGGCACATTTCATAGGCAGTTTCTTGATCTTGTGTCAGTAAGATAATGAAATTATATTCAATAGTATTAATACTATGAAGGCAAAGCTTTGTAGATTTGGCTGTTTCTGAGATGGCCCAACCACATCTGCTAGTTAGCACATGTCTCTCTCTAACAATAGCAGTATCCTCCTGTATCTTGGGAAGTAAAAATGCTAAGTGTACATATAGAAGCCTCATTATTGGTGATGAAGCTGTGTCTCAAATAATAAATAATATATTGGGAGAGAGAGAACAGACAGCTTCATTCTCTGTAATTCTGAGGACCACACCAATCCCCTCTCCCAACTCTATTTTCAGATGAAGAAGGCTTTATGGGAGGATCATCTTTGTGTCAGCCACTTGTTTAACCTATAGGACTGCAGAAAAACCAAGATGCCTCTTCTCAAGGACTTGTCAGTATCCCAGGGGTATAACTTCTTAAAGGATCTGCTATTTTACAGTAAGTCACATATTTGCTTATACAGATCGTCAGATCTGCTACTCTTTTCCAAAGAAGGAAGTGAACACTGATAGGACCAGAAATCAAACTATAAATTCCTGCAATAAAATGAACTGAAACATCTGAGTTGCACTATGGAAAGAGAAACTCCATGCCTATGGCCTAGTAAACCTATAAGAGAAGTGCCCTCTATGGGCGCTTATTGTAAAGAGGCTGGTAAAATGCTGGAATATTTAAGTATGATTTTAACAAGTGAAGGATATGACAGGATGAAAATGCATAGAAAGCATAAGGAAAAAGAGACATTCAGTTTCAGCACATGGCAGCTCTCCAGGTTCTGCAGGCTAAATTCATTTGAGCATTTCATATTTCAGCTCTGTGCAGCACATATACCATGTTAACATTTGCCGCTGGATACCACAGCTAGATATCTTCCCTTACCTACAGACTGACCCCAGAGAGAGATGTCCTAGAGAGAGAAAGCTACATTGACCTACTTGTAGACCCAAGTGATGAACTCCAGCTTCCTTTCCTGATGGTCTGCTCCTCTGGGAGATGGACACTGGGAATATACACTCAATTTGTGGGCCACAGTACAGAAGTGGGGCCTCAATACAACCACCATATTAAACACAGCACAATATGTCTTCATCCAAAAGACACACCCATGTCTCCGTTCTCAGTGCTGCCTCTGGTTGTGTCCTGGGCTCAGCCTGTGGCCCTAACATGATGATGCCTTCCATGGGCCAGCGTCAGGAATTAGATGGTGATTTTCAAACCCCTTTTAGAACTCCTGTTCCAAAACCTGACTTTTGGTTTTTTGTGGTTGTTTTAGTTTGATTTGGTGGGGGGGGGGGGAGTTGTATGTTTTTATTAATGGCAGAACTATGGGGCTTAAAACATCACATTAGCTTGAATCTTCCTGAACATCTACTTCCAACAGGGTTTCAGGTTTATCCCCATATCAATCTCTTGCTCCTTTTCCTTCTTATCTATTTCCACTATTTATACCTTGTCAAGGATATTACCCCCTGCCTGGATTGTTGCAGTTACCTCCTAATTAATCACCAGTATGTTCTTTCTCAAAATCAATTTTTACTTTGCTAAGATAGTAACCTACACAAACACAAGTTTTACCACTTTAAGTCAAGTTCATACAATTCTCTTGCACATGCCTTGCTACCACATTTGGTTGGCCCAACATATATTTCCAGTTCTGTGTACACACCATCTTCAAGTACCTCACACACGAAATACACTCAGCTACTCAGCATTTGCCAAGATTTACCTTATGTTTGCACCAACTTTGGCAAATAGCTTGGGATTATAGGGGTTAAAAACATGGACTTTGAGGGTAGAAAGGCTAGGTTGAAACTACAATTATGGTATAAGCTGTGCTTGCATGAAAACTATTGAGCCTTGACTTTACCATACATTATCTGTAGATGATAACTAGTTTGAATAGTTATTGGTAAATGAGATGACAAGTAGCAAGTATTTAGGACAATTCCTGGCATATAGTAACTATTCAGTAGTTCCACTGCCATGTGTCTCTTGCTTATAATGTTCCCTCAGCTGGGGTGCTGCCTCTATGATCCTGCTCAGAAATGCAAAGACTTGGTTTATATGGTACCAACTGCGGAATATATCCTTAATTTCTTACTACTGGATTTATCTATTTATTTATTTATTGCCGCGACACACAGCATGCAGGATCTTAGTTCCCCAGCCAGGGATCGAACCTGTGCCTGCTGCAGTGGATGCACGGGGTCTTAACTACTGGACCACGGGGGAATTCCCTCTTACTACTGGACTTAATAAGTGCTGTCTTTATCCATATTCCACAAATACATCTTAGGTCTATTGTTAGCACTTATCCTGTTCAATAGTGTGTTATGGTTCATTTTAAAGGAAACTAAAGGGTAGAAAAGTGAATTGTATCCCAGATTCAAAGGAGGGAAAACACAGAATACTCAGAAAATAGTAATTTATGGTACTCAGTGGGACTGATTGAAAGTTGGTGGTAGGGCACAGGCGGTGAGAATAGAAAATAGACGGGAATAGATTTAAACTTTCTTTCATGCTATGCAGTATATTTTTTTCTTTTTCTTTTTTTTTGAATATCTAGTATCTTTTTTTAAATAGCAGCTCTCATGATAGGTTGTTACATCATCTTTTGTCAGGGCTCAATGCAATTACCTGCATTTGTTACACACGGATCCAAGAGTATATTTTGGGTGATGAAATTATCATTATTTAACAATTTTGTTTGTCTACCTCACAGCTCTTCCAAGTGTGTACATGTTTGTTTTTCATTCTACTTTTCATCCTTGCCTTGAAACAGTTTACTATTTCTACTTACCTTTCAAGACAGGCAGTTTTATATCACCTATGTGTTCAACATAATTTGTGAGATACCTCCTCATTTTCTTATAAATGAACGTAAAGTCAGGATGACCTGAATGGGACCCACACTTTACATTAAAAACCCAGTTCCCAATAACCTTCACCAGGCCATGTGTGCTTTTCTTGTAGCCAGACTTCTCAAACTTTAACCCAGAATCCCAATGGTTGAAAGATAATAAACAGTATTTGAAGTTGCCTACCATAAGTACAGCTTTTAATGAGTTGAGATATTTCTGGTCATTGGTCAAAAGACAGGCTGGGCAAATGGGGAGAAACCCCCAGAGACTTCTCTGGCAGTCCAGTGGTTAAGACTCCACACTTCCACTGCAGGGGGCATAGGTTGGGGAATTAAAATCCTGCGTGCTGTGTGGCATGGCCAAAAAAAACAAACAAAAAAACTGGGAAGCCCCCAGCCCACACTATAAAATTACATTTACTATGAAAATCACCTAGAATGTGTTTAATTCCAAAAGAAAATACTGTCTCTGGGATGTTCCTAGAAATTACAGCAGCCATATTAGAAAAAGTCAAATGAGTGAGGATTTTATCAGTAGGCTTCTAATAAGAATGGATTTAGGAGTTTCTTATGATTTGAATTGTGTCCCCGAAAAAAGACAGGTTGAAGGTACTAATCCCCAGTACCTCAGAATGTGACCATATTTGGAAATAGAATCTTTATAGAGGTAAGCAAGTCAAAATGAGGTCAATAAGGTGGGCCGAAATCTAATATGACTAGTGTTCCTTATAAGGAGGTAAAATTTGGACACAGTGACAGACACACACAGAAGGAAGACAATATGAAGGCATGTAGGTAGAAGATGGCCATGTGACTGAAATGATGCCTCTACAAGGCAGGGAATATCAAGGATTTCCCACAAAAGCCAGAAACTGGAAAAGTCAAGGAAGGATTCTCCCCTAGAGCTGTCAAAGGGAGCATGGCCCTGCTGACACCTGGATTTGGGGGAGATAGGGATATTCTATTCTGGTATTTATGAGATGGCTAAAGGGAGGTATTATTGAAAGATTTTTTTTAAATGACCTGTGAACATCACAGAATTCTATATATTACTCCAAAAAGAACATGTTTAGAGAAAAGCCTCTGCGTCGGATCACTTTTAGGCTTGATGATTCACTTGAAGGACTCACAAGACCCAGAAGTTGCTATATTCCACACTTACTATTTATTACAAATAAAGGATACAGAGAGAAATCAGCAAAGGGAAAAGGCACGTGGTGAAAATTCTGCAGGACTCCAGGCATAGCTTCCAAGAGTTCTCCCCAAGTGAAGTTCTCCAGGACAGGTTTAATTCCTCCTGCAGTGATGTGTGACAATACAAGCAGGGTGTTGCCAACCAAGGTAGCTCATTAGAGACTCAGTGGCCAAGGTTAGGGGCTGGTCACATAGGTACCTTCTTCCTACCATGTACCAAAATTCCAGACTCCCAGAAGGAAAGCAGGTGTTGAGCACAAACCACATTGTTTATACAGTATAGGCACAGTGAGCCAACTTGTCAGTTAGGGTTGGTAAGAACTGGTGCAAAATCCATGTTCTCAGATACCAGCTAAAAGCCTTTCAAGCAAGCCTTTCTAAGGATGATATCTCAGACCTGCTATATTAACTCTTTTCAGCACAGTTCATCCCCTTGGCCTTTGGCCAAACTGTCTTTAAGCAAAATACTTATCAGGAGGACCTCATGCAGCAGGGTAAGACCAACCTGCATTATTTTTTTTTTTAAATAAATTTATTCATTTATTTATTTATTTTGGCTGTGTTGGGTCTTCACCTCTGTGAGAGGGCTTCCTCCAGTTGCGGCAAGCGGGGGCCACTCTTCATCGCGGCACACTGGCCTCTCACCATCGCGGCCTCTCTTGTCACGGAGCACAGGCTCCAGACGCGCAGGCTCAGTAGTTGTGTCTCACAGGCCCAGTTGCTCCACGGCATGTGGGATCTTCCCAGACCAGGGCTCGAACCCGTGTTCCTTGTATTGGCAGGCGGATTCCCAACCACTGCACCACCAGGGAAGCCCCCAACCTGCATTATTGATCAGAGTTATGCCCTCCTCAGTCAGGGGTTAAAACAAATCCCATTAAAAATAAAAACAAAAATAAACAACTGGGACCTAATTAAACTCAAAGCTTTTGCACAGCAAAGGAAACCATAAACAAAATGAAAAGACAACACAAAGAATTGAAGGAAATATTTGCAATCGATGAGTCTGACAAGGGATTAATCTCCAACATTTATAAATAGCTCATTTATAAATAGCTCATATGGCAAAATATCAAAAAACAAAAACAAAAAACCCAATCAAAAAATGGGGGGAAGACCTAAATACACATTTCTGAACAGAAGACTTACAAATGGCCAGAGGCACATGAAAAGATGCTCAACATCACTAAGTATTACAGAAATGCAAATCAAAACTACAATGAGATATCACCTCACACCAGTCAGAATGGCCATGATAAGAAAGTCTACAAAAAATAAATGCTGGGAGGAGGAACCAAGATGGTGGAGTAGAAGGATGTGCTCTCACTCCCTCTTACGAGAACACCAGAATCACAATTAGCTGCTGGACAATCATCGACAGGAAGACACTGGAACTCACCAAAAAAGATACCCCACATCCAAAGACAAAGGAGAAGCCACAATGAGATGGTAGGAGGGGCACAATCAGAGTAAAATCAAATCCCATAACTGGTGGGTGGGTGACTCACAGACTGACGAACACTTAAACCACAGAAGTCCACCAACTGGAGTGAAGGTTCTGAGCCCCACGTCAGGCTTCCCAAGCTGGGGGTGCGGCAACAGGAGGAGGAATTCATAGAGAATCAGACGTGGAAGCCTAGTGGGAATTGATTGCAGGACTTCAACAGGACTGGGAGAAACAGAGACTCCACTCTTGGAGGGCACACACAAAATAGTGTGCACATCGGGACCCAGGGGAAGGAGCAGTGACCCTGGGGGAGGCTGAACCAGACCTACCTGCTAGTGTTGGAAGGTCTCCTGCAGAGGCAGGGGGTGGCTATGTTTCACCATGGGGACAAGGACACTGGCAGCAGAAGTTCTGGGAAGTACTCCTTGGCATGAGCCCTCCCAGAGTCTGTCATTAGCCTCACCAAAGAGCCCAGGTAGGTTCCAGTGTTGGGTTGCCTCAGGCAAAACAACCAACAGGGAGGGAACCCAGCCCCACCCATCAACAGCCAAGTGGATTAAAGTTTTACTGAGCTCTGACCACCACAGCAACAGTCAGCTCTACCCACCACCAGAGCCTCCCATCAAGCCTCTTAGATAGCCTCAACCACCAGAGGGCAGACAGCAGAAGCAAGAAAAACTACAATCCTGCAGCCTATGGAACAAAAACCACATTCACAGAAAGATAGACAAGATGAAAAGGCAGAGGGCTATATACCAGATGAAGGAACAAGATAAAACCCCAGAAAAACAACTAAATGAAGTGGAGAGAGACAACCTTCAAGAAAAAGAATTCAGAATAATGATAGTGAACATGATCCAGGACCTCGGAATAAGAATAGAGGCCAAGATCAAGAAGATGCAAGAAATGTTTAACAAAGACCTAGAAGAATTAAATAACAAACAAACAGACATGAACAATGCAATAATTGAAATGAAAACTACACTAGAAGGAATCAATAGCAGAATAACTGAGGCAGAAGAACGGATAAGTGACCTGGAAGACAGAATGGTGGAATTCACTGCTGCAGAACAGACTACAGAAAAAAGAATGAAAAGAAATGAAGACAGCCTAAGAGACCTCTGGGACAACATTAAATGCACCAACATTCGCATTATAGGGGTCCCAGAAGGAGAAGAGAGAGAGAAAGGACCAGAGAAAATATTTGAAGAGATTATAGTTGAAAACTTCCCTAACATGGGAAAGGAAATAGCCACCCAAGTCCAGGAAGTGCAGAGAGTCCCATACAGGATAAACCCAAGGAGAAACATACCGAGACACATAGTGATCAAATTGGCAAAAATTAAAGAAAAAGAAAAATAATTGAAAGCAGCAAGGGAAAAATGACAAATAACGTACAAGGGAACTCCCATAAGGTTAACAGCTGATTTCTCAGCAGAAACTCTACAAGCCAGAAGGGAGTGGCATGATACACTTAAAGTGATGAAAGGGAAGAACCTACAACCAAGATTACTCTACCCAGCAAGGATCTCATTTAGAATTGATGGAGAAATCAAAAGCTTTACAGACAAGGAAAAGCTAAGAGAATTCAGCACCACCAAACCACCTCTACAACAAATGCTAAAGGAATTTCTCTAAGTGGGAAACACAAGAGAAGAAAAGGACCTACAAAAACAAACCCAAAACAATTAAGACAATGGTCATAGGAGCATACATATCGATAATTACCTTAAACGTGAATGGATTAAATGCTCCAACCAAAACACATGCTTGCTAAATGGATACAAAAACAAGCCCATATATATGTTGCCTACAAGAGACCCACTTCAGACCTAGGGACACATACAGACTGAAAGTGTAGGGGATGGAAAAAGATATTCCATGCAAATGGAAATCAAAAGAAAGCTGGAGTAGCTATACTCAGATAAAATAGACTTTAAAATAAAGAATGTTACAGGAGACAAAGAAGGACACTCCATAATGATCAAGGGTTCAATCCAAGAAGAAGACATAACAATTATAAATATATATGCACCCAAGATAGGAGCACCTCAATACATAAGGCAACTGCTAACAGCTATAAAAGAGGAAATCGACAGTAACACAAGAATACTGGGGGACTTTGACACCTCACTTACACCAATGGACAGATCACCCAAAATAAAAATAAATAAGGAACAAAAGCTTTAAATGATACATTAAACAAGATGAACTTAATTGACATTCCATCCAAAAACAACAGAATACACTTTCTTGTCAAGTGCGCACGGAACATTCTCCAGGATAGATTACATCTTGGGTCACAAATCAAGCCTCAGTAAATTTAAGAAAATTGAAATCATATCAAGCATCTTTTCTGACCACAACGCTATGAGATTAGAAATGAATTACAGGGGAAAAAACGTGAAAAGCACAAACACATGGAGGCTAAACAATACACTACTAAATAACCAAGAGATCACTGAAGAAATCAAAGAGGAAATCAAAAAATACCTAGAGACAAACGACAATGAAAACATGATGACCCAAAACCTATGGGACGCAGCAAAAGCAGTTCTAAGAGGGAAGTTTATAGCTATACAAGCCTACCTCAAGAAACAAGAAAAATCTCAAGTAAACAATCTAACCTTACACCTAAAGGAACTAGAGAAAGAAGAACAAACAAAACCCAAAGTTAGCAGAAGGAAAGAAATCATAAAGATCAGAGCAGAAATAAATGAAATAGAAACAAAGAAAACAATAGCAAAGATCAATAAAACTAAAAGCTGGTTCTTTGAGAAGATAAATAAAATTGATAAGCCATTAGCCAGACTCATCAAGAAACAGAGGGAGAGGACTCAAATCAATAAAATTAGAAATGACAAAGGAGAAGTTACAACAGACACCACAGAAATACAAAGCATCCTAAGAGACTACTACAAGCAACTCTATGCCAATAAAATAGACAACCTGGAAGAAATGGACAAATTCTTAAAAAGGTATAACCTTCCAAGACTGAACCAGGAAGAAACAGAAAATATGAATAGCCCGATTACAAGTAATGAAATTGAAACTGTGATTAAAAATCTTCCAACAAACAAAATTCCAGGACCAGATGGCTTCACAGGTGAATTCTGTCAAACATTTAGAGAAGAGCTAACACCCATCATTCTCAAACTCTTCCAAAAAATTTCAGAGGAAGGCACACTCCCAAACTCATTCTATGAGGCCACCATCACCCTGATACCAAAACCAGACAATGATACTACAAAAGAAGAAAATTACAGGCCAATATCACTGATGAATATAGATGCAAAAATCCTCAACAAAATACTAGCAAACAGAATCCAACAACACACTAAAAGGATCATACACCATGATCAAGTGGGATTTATCCCAGGGATGCAAGGATTCTTCAATATACACAAATTAATCAATGTGATACACCATATTAACAAATTGAAGAATAAAAACCATATGATCATCTCAATAGATGCAGAAAAACCTTTTGACAAAATTCAACACGCATTTATGATAAAAACTCTCCAGAAAGTGGGCATAGAGAGAACCTACCTCAACATAATAAAGGCCACAAACGACAAACTCACAGCAAACATCATTCTCAATGGTGAAAAACTGAAAGCATTTCCTCTAAGATCAGGAACAAGACAAGGATGTCCACTCTCACCACTATTATTCAACATAGTTTTGGAAGTCCTAGCCACGGCAATCAGAGAAGAAAAAGGAATAAAAGGAATACAAATTGGAAAAGAAGAAGTAAAACTGTCACTGTTTGCGGATGACTTGATACTATACATAGAGAATCCTAAAAATGCCACCAGAAAACTACTAGAGCTAATTAATGAATTTGGTAAAGTTGCAGGATACAAAATGAATGCACAGAAATCTCTTGCATTCCTATACACTAATGATGAAAAATCTGAAAGTGAAATTAAGGAAACACTCCCATTTACCACTGCAACAAAAAGAATAAAATACCTAGGAATAAACCTACCTAGGGAGACAAAAGACCTGTATGCATTATCCCTATCAAATTACCAATGGCATTTTTTATGGGACTAGAACAAATCATCTTAAAATTTGTATGGAGACACAAAAGACCCCGAATAGCCAAAGCAGTCTTGAGGGAAAAAAACGGAGCTGGAGAATCAGACTCCCTGACTTCACAGTATACTACAAAGCTACAGTAATCAAGACAATATGGTACTGGCACAAAAACAGAAACATAGATCAATGGAACAAGATAGAAAGCCCAGAGATAAACCCACACACCTATGGTCAACTAATCTATGACAAAGGAGGCAAAGATATACAATGGAGAAAAGACAGTCTCTTCAATAAATGGTGCTGGGAAAACTGGACAGCTACATGTAAAAGAATGAAATTAGAATACTCCCTAATACCATACACAAAAATAAATTCAAAATGCATTCGAGACCTAAATGTAAGACTGGACACTATAAAACTCTTAGAGGAAAACAGAGGAAGAACACTCTTTGACATAAATCACAGCAAGATCTTTTTTGATCCACCTCCTAGAGTAATGGAAACAAAAACAAAAATAAACAAATGGGACCTAATGAAACTTCAAAGCTTGTGCACAGCAAAGGAAACCATAAACAAGACGAAAAGACAACCCTCAGAATGGGAGAAAATTTTTGCAAATGAATCAACGGACAAAGGATTAATCTCCAAAATATATAAACAGCTCATTCAGCTCAATATTAAAGAAACAAACAACCCAATCCAAAAATGGGCAGAAGACCTAAACAGACATTTCTCAAAAGAAGACATACAGACGGCCAAGAAGCACATGAAAAGATGCTCAACATCACTAATTATTAGAGAAATGCAAATCAAAACCACAATGAGGTATCACCTCACACCAGTTAGAATGGGCATCATCAGAAAATCTACAAACAACAAATGCTGGAGAGTGTGTGGAAGAAAGGGAACCCTCTTGCACTGTTGGTGGGAATGTAAATTGATACAGCCACTATGGAGAACAGTATGGAGGCTCCTTAAAAAACTAAAGATAGAATTACCATATGACCCAGCAATCCCACTACTGGGCCTATACCCAGAGAGAACCGTAATTCAAAAAGACACATGCACCCCAATGTTCATTGCAGCACTATTTACAATAGCCAGGTCATGGAAGCAACCTAAATGCCCATCGACAGACGAATGGTTAAAGAAGTGGTGGTACATATATACAATGGAATATTACTCAGCCATAAAAAGGAACGAAATTGAGTCATTTGTTGCGACGTGGATGGATCTAGAGACTGTCATACAGAGTGAAGTAAGTCAGAAAGAGAAAAACAAATATCGTATATTAATGCATGTATGTGGAACCTAGAAAAATGGTACAGATGAACCAGGTTGCAGGGCAGAAGTTGAGACACAGATGTAGAGAACAAACGTATGGACACCAAGGGTGGAAAACCGCGGTGGGGTGGGGATGGTGGTGTGTTGAATTGGGCGATTGGGATTGACATGTATACACTGATGTGTATAAAATTGATGACTGATTAAAAAAAAATTCATAAAAAAAAAATGCTGGAGAGGGTGTCCACCTACACTGTAGGTGGGAATGCAAATTGGTACAGCCACTATGGAGAACAGTATGGAGGTCCCTTAAAAAACTAAATATAGAACTACCATATATGATCCAGCAATCTCACTCCTGGGCCTATATTAGGAGATAAACATGATTTGAAAGGATACATGAACCCCAATATTCATTGCAGTGCTGTTTACAACAGTCAGGACATGGAAGCAAACTAAATTTCCATTGACAGATGAAAGGATAAAGAACATATGGTACATGTGCACAATGGAATTAATCTCTGGTGGCCAAGGCCACCAGCAGCTTGAAGCAGGATTTTGGTTCCCGGACAGATATTGAAGTCTGGCCGTGTTAGTGAGAATGCTGAATCCTAGCCACTAGACCACCAGGGACCAGTGGCCAGTGACAAGGCCCTGGTCCATCAGCTGTGTAGAAATGAACTTCCACATAGAGACAGAAGTAGTGAAACAAGTAAACTGTTTATTAGTAGGAAAAAGAATAAATGTGGATAGACACACAGGTGGGCTCAGAGAGAGAGTTGTGCCCTCGTGGCAGTTTAAATCACTTATATGGGCATTTCTTCCAGATTTCCTTTGGCCAATCATCTTGTCTTGCCTGGTTCTGAGTCCATATTTGATATATCTCAGGGTCCTCCCATGTGTGCACGCATATCTCTTAGCCGAGATGGATTCTAGCGAAGAGGCCTATGGGTAGGTTTACATCACCTAGTATGGGGTGGTGCACCCTCCCTTTTTGACCTTCAAGGGGCCTTTCTGTGCATGTATAGTCAGGAAGGTCTCCTTGACTTCAAGAATGAGGAATATGTGGAATGAGGGATATGTGGTCTTAGCTTCTCCTCCTCTTCATCTTGGAGTATGTGTCCACCAGGGACAACTCCAGCTGTTTAGCCTGGGGCCTATCTATCTCCCACTCAGAATATTACTCAGCCATTAAAAAGAATGAAATGATGCCATTTGCAGCAACATGGATGGACCTGGAGATTATACTAAGTGAAGTAAATCAGACGAAGAAGGACAAATATCATATGATATCACTTATAGGTGAAATCTTAAAAAATGATACAAATGAACTTATTTACCAAACAGAAACACTTACAGACTTAGTTAACAAACTTATGGTTACCAAGGAGAAAGCGTGGGAGGGGGAGGGATAGATTGGGAGTTTGGGATTGATATGTACACAGTACTATATTTAAAATAGATAACTAACAAGGACCTACTGTATAGCACAGGGAACTCTGCTCAATACTCTGTAATAACCTAAATGGGAAAAAAAATTTGAAAAAGAATAGATACTTGTATATATATATATAACTGAATCACTTTGCTGTACACCTGAAACGAACACATCATTTTTAATCAACTATATTCCAATATAAAATAAAAATAAAATAAAAACAAATCCCATTAATTATAAAGCTCTTTCTTAAAAAAACAGGTGGCTTCCTCCTCAAGTTTCTGTATGAATCTTTTTTATGTGGCCTAAGGCATCAATTCAAGCACAGAATAACCCTGGCCAATAAACTGAAGTTGACCTGAATGCCTTCCAGCTGAGACACTGTCAAAACCATCAGGGGACGTATAAAAAAAAGTATAATCACTAAGGGCACAGTTCAACTATTACTGCACCCCAAGCAGAACACACAGTAAGTCCCACAGGTTAACAGAAGTCTGACTCGGTGCCCAGCCCTGGGATTTCTAGTTCAGGTGGAAAATTCTAGTGTGAGTCCTTGGTTTTAGAGGGACTGCAAGGAGATGATGGCTTCCAGTTTTGCATGAAAAGTGAGGAGTTGAGGCCACCCATACTGTCCCATTGCCAGCACTGCTGTGAGTGATCAAGTTTCAGTAGTTGGTCTGAATTCAGAACTTTCTCAGCAGCTTGGAAAGTATGCAGGAGGAGTTTTCCTTCTGGAAGAGGGGAAGGTTTCCTGGAATGGTTTTGAAAACCAAAGATCATTAATGTGCCACTCCCTGAGCCCCCCAATCCCTCCATGCCTTCCAGATACTACTGGGGTTTTGTTTTCTCTACCACTGTTGCAAAATCAGTGTGTCCTTTTTAATCATTATAACTTTACATTTTTTAAATCATTCCCTGCACTTAACCAGACATTTCATCAGGAAGAGTTGTATGCAAGGGGAATAAAAGTATTTTCATAGAGAAACATTTTTATACAGCTTAACTAGAAAGACATGTTATGTTCAGGAACGAGTCAAGAGAAAATCTTGAATTTTAAAAAATTTAAAAGTGGGTTTTCACGACCTGCACCTAGAAAAAAATTAATCCCTGTTGGGGGTAGCTGCACTTGATGATCAACTTGCTTTACTAAAGTATGTATATCAGGAGAAGGACAAGGAAAGTTGGGTCAGTTTATCAGTCTCTTGTTGCAAACTGCAGCTAATCCAGAAAGGCAAATATAATCGTCAACAACAGTGAGCCACCCCTGAGAGGGGGTCAAGAGTCCACTCAGCCAGGAATGGGCAGAGCATTCACAGTCCTCCCCAGACTTGTAGTTTGAGGCAAAAATCACAGGTTAGGAATACAATTATTTTGTGTGTTGGTAATATAGCCTGATTTCAGATGGTCCATTAGAGAACAAGCTCTGTCATGTGAACATTTGTGTGTGACCCAGGCGGCCCAGCCAGCGTCCATGATGTTTTCAGCGTCGGTGGCCCCACACAGGCGTTTCCTGAAGCTACAGTGATAACACGGTCTGAGTTTTGTCTGCTTTAGTCCACCAGACTTTGTGCTGTGGCTGAAATAGCCCACAGCTGATAGTATCAGGTTTCAGCTTAGAGTCAGGTTCAGGCAATTAAAATCAGTGAGGCAGAATTCCAGGAAAAAAACAGCGGCTTTGGCCCTGCACAGCCAGCAAGAGTGTTCTAAGTCCAAGTGACAAGCCAGGCTTTCCTAAACCCTGTTAATCTTGTTATTCTTAGAGTCCAAGTTGACCCATTCAAAAATATGCACAGAAGGCAGAAAATTATCAGCCTCTATCACAGGTCTGATTTTACAAGAACTCATTAATAACTAAAATTGCTTTTTAAAATTCCCGAAGTGTCTACTTAGAGATTGCCTATTATTTCATATTGTTTCACTTTTTTCAAAGGCTCTAATAGGGATAAATTGAGGCAAATGTCATGGGCAGAGTCAAGATGGCAGAGTAGGAGGATGAGGAGTTTGCATCTCCTCACAACTAGGGCACCCACCAGATGCCGTTGGGGGACCTCAACACCCAAGGGGATGGAAGGAACCCCTGAAGGACTGGGTAGGATGTGGGGGGGAGTGAGGGGGGAGGAAAAGTGGAGGTGGGATGGGACTGGGGCCCCTGAGGGGTTCCCACATCTGGAGAGGCCCACTAACTGTGAGGGGATCAACAGGAATGGGGAGAGACCCTCAGGGGTTCAGAGGATCAGAGGGGAATGTGGCTAGTGTTTCCCTCACCCATTCAGCCCCACGGATCGTGCTGGGGTCCTGGGCCTGGTCCTCCGCCCTCCGAGGACCCCTCTGGCCATGTGGGTCCTGGGGGTGTGGGAGAGAGCAGGGGAGGAAGAGTAGAGGCGAATGGGGATGAAGCCTTGGGGATCATAGGATTGGGGGGGACGTGGCTAGCGTTTCCCCCACCCACTCGGGTCCTAGCAATCCCTGGTCAGGGAACTAGATCTCACATGCATGCTGCAACTAAAGAGTTTGCATGCCACAACTAAGGAACCCACAGGCTGCAACTAAAGGGCCCACCAGCCACAACTAAGGTGAGCACATGCCACAACTAAGGAGCACAAGTGTCGCAACTAAGGAGCCAGTGAGCTGCTCCTAAGACCCGGTGCAACCAAAATAAATAAATAAAATTGATAAAATTAATAATTAAAAAAAAGACTAGGGAGTGGGTCACTTAAGGCAGAAATCTGATTTAAAAAAAAAAAATCTTCCAACAAACAAAAGTCCAGGACCAGATGGCGTCACAGGTAAATTCTATCAAACATTCAGTGAAGAGCTAACACCTATCCTTCACAAACTCTTCCAAAAAACTGCAGAGGGAGAAACACTCCCAAATATGTTCCATGAGTCCACCTTCACCCAGATACCAAAACCAGACAAAGATATCACAAAAAAGAAAATTACAGACCAATATCACTGATGAACATAGACACAAAAATCCTGAACAAAATACTAGCAAAGAGAATCCAACAACACATTAAAAGGATCATACACCATGACCAAGTTGGATTTATGCCAGGGATGCAGGGATTCTTCAATATATACAAATCAATCAATGTGATACACCATATTAACAACTTAAAGAATAAAAACCATATGATCATCTCAGTAGATGCAGAAAAAGCTTTCGACAAAATTCAACATCCATTCACAACAATAACTTTCCAAAAAATGGTCATAGAGGGAACCTATCTCAACACAATAAAGGACATATACAAGAAATCCACAGCAAACATCATTCTCAATGGTGAAAAACTGAAAGCATTTCCACTAAGATCAGGAACAAGACAAGGATGTCCACTCTCGCCACTCTTATTCAACAGTTTTGGAAGTCCTAGCCACAACAATCAGAGAGGAAAAAGAAATAAATGAATCTAAATCGGAAAAGAAGTAAAACTGTCACTGTTTGCAGATAACATGATACTATACACAGAAAATCCTAAAGATGCCACCAGAAAACTACTAGAGCTAGTCAATGAATTTGGTAAAGTTGTAGGATGCAAAATTAATGCACAGAAATCACTTGCATTTGTATACACTAACAATGAAACATCACAAAGGGAAATTAAGGAAACAATCCCATTTACCATCACAACAAAAAGAATAAAATATCTAGGAATAAACCTACCTAAGGAGGAAAAATATCTGCACTCAGAAAACTATAAAACACTGATGAAAGAAATCAAAGATGACACAAACAGATGGAGAAATATACAATGTTCGTGGACTGGAAGAATCAGTATTGTGAAAATGACTATACTACCCAAAGCAATCTACAGATTCAATGCAATCCCTGTCAAATTACCAATGGCATTCTTCACAGAATTAGAACAAAAAAATTTACAATTTGTATGAAAACACAAAAGACCCTGAATAGCCAAAGCAATCTTAAGAAAGAAAAATGGAGCTGTAGGAATCAGGCTCCCTGACTTCAAACTATACTACAAAGCCACAGTAATCAAGACAGTATGGTACTGGCACAAAACCAGAAATATAGATCAATGGTAAAGGATAGGAAGCTCAGAGATTAACCCATGCACCTACGGTCACCTAATCTATGACAAAGGAGGCAAGGATATACAGTGGAGAAAAGACAGCCTCTTCAATAAATGGTGCTGGGAAAACTGGACAGCTACATGTAAAAGAATGACAATAGAATGCTAACTAACACCATACATAAAAATAAACTCAAAATGGATGAAAGACCTAAAGGTAAGGCCAGACACTATAAAACTCTTAGAGGAAAACATAGGCAGAACACTCTCTGACATAAATTGCAGCAAGATCTTTTTTGACCCACCTCTAAGAGTAATGAAAATAAAAACAAAACTAAACAAATGGGACCTAATTAAACTTAAAATCTTTTGCACAGCAAAGGAAACCATAAACAAAATGAAAAGGCAACCCTCAGAATGGGAGAAAATATTTGCAAATGAAGCAAGCCTCAAGGGATTAATCTCCAAAATACATAAACAGCAGCTCAATTTCAAAAAAACAAACAACCCATTCAAAAAATGGGCATTTCTCCAAAGAAGACATACAGATGGGCAAGAGGCACATGAAAATATGCTCAACATCACTAATTATTAGAGAAATGCAAATCAGAATTACAATGAGGTATCACCTCACACGGGTCAGAATGGCCCTCATCAAAAAATCTACAAACAATAAAGGCTGGAAAGGGTGTGGAGAAAAAGGAATCCTCTTACATTGTTGTTGGGAATGTAAATTGATACAGCCACTATGGAGAACAGTATGCAGGTTCCTTAAAAAACTAAAAATAAAACTACCATATGACCCAGCAATCCCACTACTGGGCATATACCCTGAGAAAACCATAATTCAAAAAGACACATGTACCCCAGTATTCATTGCAGCATTATTTACAATAGCCAGGTCATGGAAACAACTTAAATGTCCATCAACAAACAAAACTATAAAGAAATGTGGTACATATATACAATGGAATATTACTCGGCAAACAAAAAGGAACAAAAGTGGGTCATTTGTAGAGATGTGGATGGATCTAGAGTCTGTCATACAGAGTGAAATATGTCAGAAAGAAACAACAAATATCATGTATTAACACATATATGTGGAATCTAGAAAAATGGTACCGAAGAACCTATTTCCAGGGCAGGAATAGAGATGCAGATGTAGAGAATGGACACGTGGACACAGTTCGGGAAGGGGAGGGTGGGGCGAATTGTGAGATTAGGATTGATATATATACACTACCATGTGTAAACTATATAGCTAGTGGGAACCTGCTATAAAGCACAGGAAGCTCAGCTAGGTGCTCTGTGATGACCTAGATGGGTGGGATGGGTGGGGGTGGGAAAAAATCCAAGAGGGAGGGGATATATGTATACATACAGCTGATTCACTTCGTTGTACAGCAGAAACTGACACAACATTCTAATTTACTATACACCAATAAAAAAATAAAATTATAAAAATGAAATAAAAATAAATCTCTAGTCAAAACATTAAGTAAATGTCATCACTTATAGAAACCTATTTTTTTTTTTTAATACTCAAAGACTTTACATTTCAATCCACCCACTAGCAGCAAAAAGAAAATTATATACCATCTTAGGGTTTTGCTTTTTTGGGGTTTTTTTGGCTTTCCTAATCAGAAAATTATTTCTGAAATTATGAACTTAAACATAGAATATTTTACATAAGTTTTCTATCATAGCCTAAGTCATAAAGTCATTTTTTAAATTATTTTTCCTCTCATTGTAAATTTACTCAAATATCTAGCAGCAAGTTTAGCATTTACAGAGTTAACCTTACAGCTGACAGGTAATGCCCAGAACTGGTGGGTGGGTGAGGTGATGTTGAAGCAGCATCTGAAGTGGGTTTTTTCCCTTTTTTTTTTTTCCTTCTGGTTTATCTAAAGCCCTGAAACTTGATTTAATTTTTTATAGGTGTTGGCTTAAAAAATGCACAACCTAAAAGTGGAGAATTATGTTTTATTTGGCAGACATACTGAGGAGTTAAGCCCAGGAGATAGCCTCTCATATAGCTCTGAGGACTATTCCAAAGAAGTAAGGGAGGAACCAGGATATATAGGAGTTTTCCAAAAACAAATCAGGTAGTTGAACATCAAAAGGTTTCTGCTAATTAAGGAAGAAACAAACATCTCAAGTTATTGAATTTAGCACTTTTCCATTGTAAAATAAAATCCATATTTTATGGCAAGGCAAGAAAAATTTAAACATCAAAAATTTTCTCTGCCCTTTGGCCTTCTCTCTCCCTTCTACTGTGCATTGTGTATCTGCATTATGCATCAACCAAACCTCCCCCACTGGCAGAAATACCTGCTTAACCACAAAGAGCAACATTCTCCGAGTACCAACAAGCCAGCTCCTTAAATGATAACATTCCTTCTTGATCTTGTAAGGGATCATGAAGGCCCATCACTTTGTTCTTGCAGATCTGGATTGTGTAAACTGTCAATAATACGTCATCTAATGTACAGCCCTCTGTCTCAAAAAGTTTATATAACTGTGTTTTGACTTCTAACAGGTGGAACAGTTCTCAGAGCCTTCTGAGAAGCTGTTCCCAGGTTATAATCCTCAATTTAGCTCAAGCAAAATTTTCCATCTTTCTTAGATCAACTAAGTAATTTTTCATTGACATGCATGATGCAGCTGGCAGGATATGAAAGATACCTACCAAAGGATACCTGGAGTCTACCCAGAACCTATGCTCTGTACCAAGTATTGGCCCACTGAACCCCACTGGCTGCTTGGTACTCCTCAGGTGTTCTGGTGAGTTCTCCTGATATCCAGATCTCATTGTTCAAGTGATGATCCTGAAAATTTTATTCAAGCTGTTTCACTTAAGACTTGGGCACCAGTGCATTTCCTAGGCAGGATCTAGGGGGTCTGGCAAGAGGTCCAGGGAAACATAGGTGGCTGGGTTTTTGTTCAGTTTGGCTTAAACTTTTTAAAAATAGTTTATTTTTCCTATAGTTCAATTTTTTAATTATTATTATTATTTTATTTATTTTTGGCTGTGTTGGGTCTTCGTTGCTACACACAGGCTTTCTCTAGTTGCGGCGAGGCGGGGGCTACTCTTCGTTGCAGTGCGTGGGCTTCTCATTGCAGTGGCTTCTCTTGTTGCGGAGCACAGGCTCTAGGTGCGCAGGCTTCATTAGTTGTGGCATGCAGGCTCAGTAGTTGTGGCTCATGGGCTCTAGAGCACAGGCTCAGTAGTTGTGGCGCATGGGCTTAGTTGCTCCGCAGCATGTGGGATCTTCTCAGACCAGGGTTCAAACCCGTGTCCCCTGCATTGGCAGGCAGATTCTTAACCACTGCACCACCGGAAATTCCCTTAAATTTTTTCTTAAATGAGTTGATATATGGTCTGAACAAAGCTTTTGCTAGTGAAATGAGAGACTGAATTATGTAGCTCTGAAGAATAAGGGAAACCCACTGTAACCATTAAGTAAATACTGCTCATCCAGGGGGGTGGGACAGAGGCTGGTACCTAGCTCTCGTGAGCATGCAAGGTGATTTTAGACTGTCCCATGAAGAAACCAAGACATGTAAGAGAGTCAAACCGACCCAAAGGTAACCCCTTGGGAAGCTAGACTCAGAAGCAGCACACATTCCATCTGCCATGCTGTCCTCAGGAAGTTGTTCAGATCATATCTTATATCTGAATTAGTGTTCCAAGTTAATAATAGGAAATTATGCCTCAAAGGCCAAACAGCTCCCAGATGGACAGCCACCTATGGGAGTACCAGCTCGGTTCGGTTTATGTATACTTGCATGTACTTAACTGAGAACTAAAAGAAATTGAGCCCTGAAATGGGGCTCTTTTGGCACTCCCAAATTGAATTCTAAGCATGCAGCTAAGGCCAGCCGTCTTCTGGATCTGTACCTACAGGGTCTACTGGAAACAACAGTGGTAAGAGTTTTTCGACTTTCTAAAGTTAGATTAGCAGGAGTAAATATTTGTAGGGTTAGCTGCTTGGATCCTTTGAACTGGAGAAACTTCTAAATTAAAATTTAGAAGAGCAAAATTTTAAAGAGCTCTCATTTTAAACTATTGCACCTATTTGAATTGGTACACAGAAGCCCCAAAAACCTTCAAAATTCCAAAACAGCCTCATTGAAAGATTTGTTGTAGAAAGCTAATGAAAGATTAATGATTTAAAAGGTACCTAAAACTTTAGCTACTCCTCCCATCTATCCCTCTTTATTTCAGTACTCATTCTAGTAAGACACTATAAAAGGGTTACATTTAGAAATGGAACCACCTGAGGCTGTAGGCAAGCCTCTTCAGAGCAAAGGCTGAACTGAGGGCCATAGTTAAAAAATTTCTTAAACCCAGGGAGAATCCTCAAAATTGTTTATAAATGGATTACCAAGATGAGAGACCACTACTCTGACTAAACTGACTATGGCTGATATTCAGAGCCTGATAGGAATTTTCTTTGAAGGGGAGGCTTCTCCCCTAAACAAAATGAGGGAAAGTAAAACATTCCAACATAGGTAAATTTGTATGTCAGTTCTTTGATATCATTGAGGTGTCCACCCTATTCTTTGAGGAAAAACCAACTGTTCTTGTTTACAAATCTGGTCTTTATAGGATTAGAGGTGTGGTTCCAGAAATAATTCAAAGCCCACCAATCCTTTTACCACTCCCCAAACCTCCCCTATTTATCTCAAGAGGCGTGTAAGTATTGAAAAAAAAAAATAGCCTTAAGGGAACAAAGTCAAGAGAGGAGGAACTTGCCTTTCTCCTCCTATGCCTTTGAGACGTAAATGCTCTACCTGATCTCCAGGAAGACTTATCCCTGTCATCTTTATAAAATGCAAATTTCAGGAAAGTGGGTAGGTAATTTGGAACTTGACTTGTCACGGACAAATAGAAATCTTAAGTGTCTTCTCCATAAATATTAGCCATCTAGACAAGTGACCTTGACTTGTTCCATCTGACAGAGACCCAATCTGAATCCAACCTCTTTTGTAACTGACGTGTTTTTATTACTGTACCTGTTTCATGGCTGAGATTTTGGAATGGGAACTATGAGGTCTCTGTGTCTGTGTGTTTGTGCATATCTGTATATATGTGTTGTAGGTGTGTGGTATTGCCAGAATTAATTTATAAAAGAGTTCTATTTAATTGTCTTAAAGGATATTAAGTGCCTATACAGATACTCAGAAGTAGAAAAGAAACTGGTCAGAATGAATTTCAGGTTCATGTGATCTGGGAAATATTTAGTATTGAATTAATACCAGAGTATTAAAGTTAGTTTAAGCTTGTTGATTTAGTTAATACAGACATATATTTAGAGTCATCAACATTAAATACTTTTATTGTACCTAGATTTACTAGAAATAAAATAAGAAAGACCTTATTCCTGTTACAAAGTTTGTCAACAAAAAGTAATGATATGATGAAATTTTAAGTAAATAACGTAGAGCTAAATGAGATAAGAGCTTTTATGTAAACTTTAGGAATAATGGTGTTTCGGGGATCTCTATATAAAATAGTCTCTCCAAAATGGAAATAAAAACAAAAATAAACAAATGGGACCTAATGAAACTTCAAAGCTTTTGCACAGCAAAGGAAACCATAAACAAGACAAAAAGACAACCCTCAGAATGGGAGAAAATATTTGCAAATGAAGCAACTGACAAAGGATTAATCTCCAAAATATACAAGCAGGTCATGCGGCTCAATATCAAAAAAAACAAACAACTCAATCCAAAAATGGGCAGAAGACCTAAATAGACATTTCTCCAAAGAAAATATACAGGTTGCCAACAAACAAGGATGAAAGGATGCTCAACATCACTAATCATTAGAAAAATGCAAATCAAAACCACAATGAGGTATCACTTCACACCAGGCAGAATGGCCATTATCAAAAAATCTACAAACAATAAATGCTGGAGAGGGTGTGGAGAAAAGGGAACACTCTTGCACTGTTGGTGGGAATGTAAATTGATACAGCCACTATGGAGAACAGTATGGAGGGTCCTTAAAAAACTAAAAATAGAGCTACAGTATGACCCAGCAATCCCACTACTGGACATATACCCTGAGAAAACCATAATTCAAAAAGAGACATGATTTGTGGACAAAGACATATAGACAGGTGCAAAAATAAATCCTCTTTTGCAACCCAGAACTCATTGTTCAGTATGAGTTTTGATACAGATAAGAAGGAACATGATACGTAAAAGAAAGTCAAGTGATGGGGGTGTATTGATAAACATAAAGATTGCTTCCAGGACTACAGGGCTGATAATTTCCCTCATATCTTAAGCTTTTAAATTATCAGCTGTATTGATTTAGTACTCTAATTTTAATGTTGACATGAAACAAAGATGGTTTCTTTTTTAAGGCTTTTATCTTGAACACAGTGTCTGGATAATTTAAAAAGAGGGTGTCAAATTCAGAACCAGGCAGATCCATCGCCTGACCCTAAACATGGTCTTAAAGTAAATCGCTTGAGGAAATTGGATCCCAAAGATTACAGGTGGGGAATTTTGAAGTGTGTCCATATTTCATTGGAGATCAAAGAAGCCTAACTAAAAGAATTGTGGGCTGACTCACAGGATAACTTCTTTTTGAAAGGGCTATTTTATCTTGAAGATTATGAGTTTGGAAGAACTAAGGTGATTGGCAGTGGAAAGAATCAGAACATGTGAAATTCCTTAAAAATTTATTGACTTTGTGTTACACATGATTAAAAAAAACCCTTTACACTTTGAAAAAAAAAAAGAGAGAGACATGTACCCCAATGTTCACTGCAGCACTATTTACAATAGCCAGGACATGGAAGCAACCTAAGTGTCCATCAACAGATGACTGGATAAAGAATATGTGGCACATATATACATATATAAAATGGAATATTACTCAGCCATAAAAAGCAATGAA
The DNA here is from genome assembly GCF_965194805.1 of Balaenoptera borealis. NCBI lineage: Eukaryota > Metazoa > Chordata > Mammalia > Artiodactyla > Balaenopteridae > Balaenoptera > Balaenoptera borealis. The sequence continues at coordinate 34,235,186 of NC_138865.1, forward strand.
GTTGAGTTATTTGTAGTGATGTGGTTGAACCTAGAGTCTGTCATACAGAGTGAAGTAAGTCAGAAAGAGAAAAACAAATATTGCATGCTAACACATATATATGGAATCTAAAAAAAAAGTTCTGATGAACCTAGGCAGGACAAGAATAAAAACACAGACGTAGAGAATGGACTTGAAGACACGGGGAGGGGGAAGGGTAAGCTGGGACAAAGTGAGAGAGTAGCATTGACATGTATATACTACCAAATGTAAAATAGCTAGCTAGTGGGAAGCAGCTGCATAGCACAGGGAGATCAGCTCGGTGCTTTGTGACCACCTAGAAGGGTGGGATAGGGAGGGTGGGAGGGAGGTGCAAAAGGAAGGGGATATGGGGATATATGTATACACATAGCTGATTCACTTTGTTTTACAGCAGAAACTAACACAACATTGTAAAGCAATTATACTCCAGTAAAGATGTTAATAAAATAAAATAAAATAAAATAAAATAAAATAAAAAGTCTCTCCAGATTTTGGTAACTTGAAACTTTAAAGTTATGCTAAATTAACTTAAATAATGGGAATCCATTGAATATTTAGATCATTTCCAAATAAAATACTGGAATGTTAATTGCTAAACATAATTTTGTCTTATGAGAAACTAAAGATGTTTGTGTTTATTAGACACATGTCTTGTACTATATTGAGGAAAGAAAATCTATGAGAAGGTGTATGTTTCTAAAGGTTATAAAATATATTTGTAAGTGCCAATCAGAAAATGTTGGTATGACAGTTTACAATTACTTGCTTCTAGGTTTTTGCTATAAACTAGGTTTTAAGGTTAAGAAGTATAATATATGTAACCAAAGCTACTAAAATAATAAGGGAAATATTTGAGTATACAAGGAAAGTAAGAGGTTTTTTTTTGGGAAAAAAAAAGGTGTGAAGATTGGAAATACTTTTTATTAAGGGAAAGAGGTAATTTTGTCCTAGAGCTGGTTGTTTCTGACTGGAAAAGAAAATATGGACAGAATAATATGGATACTGAAAGTTTTGGAAGGTTTGTGGATAAAGGAACACTGAGAAAGTTTTTGTGCATGGTCAGGATTCACTAAGATAAGATTGAATTAATTAAGAAAATGAATTTTAAAGGTAAAGTGGTACAATACCTGAATTTAATTTCCTCTCTAAAAGGACAAAGTTTTCTTAAAATATTGAACTGCTTTTGGTAATAGATTGCATAAGTTTCTTTGCATTTAAGTGATGTATTACAACATTTAAGATCTTTTATTGTCACTTTGGTTAAGTGAATGCGTATTGTCTCTCAGTGACCTACGATCCCATTTGACCAGGTATTTTGAACATTTTTTGATATTTTGGACAATCTTCCCAAAGATCAAATTCTAAATGAATTTGTTTGACCTCTAGCTAACTTTGAGGTTTTCCCAAAGGGTCCCTGGAATACCTCAAAATATTTGTCTTCTCTCCATCTCAGAGAGTAATATTAAACTAATTAGGCTTATTTGGTATGTTAAATTACATGGGAAGCATTATCAAATGAGTAGTGATAAGCCTCCTTAGGCTGTATCATATGGGTAAATGTTATTAATATAGATACTCTAGAAATTATATGGAACTTCTAAAAATATGATATGTCTTGGTAAAATATTATTAGTCATAATTCTACTAATTATCTTAAATTGTTGCATGTCACAGCAGTAATTTGTTTGTCAATTGCATTGTAATCAGATCTTTAACCTTGCATTTTTAAAGTCTTTTGTCATTTATAACACAGTTATTATTGTACTCTGGTGCTTTTTAAAAAATGCTTCATCTTCAAGGAAATTCATAGAAAGGACTTTTTAACAAGTACAGGTTTCTGATAACTTTTAGATCATACCACTGACCTGGATAAGAAATTAAAGAATTCTTATGGAAAACCTGATGGCTCATAAAACTGTAACAGAAGGTTAAGATCAGGGATTAGTCACGTAGGGACCGAGTGAAGCAATGAGTATGGTTATAATTTGGAGTTTTGTCTGAAATAGTGCTGGTTTCTAATCTGTGTTTTCCAGATATAAGGAAACCTTTAAATTATACCTCTGTAAGTAGAATTGAAACATTTGTCTTTTCTCTCTACCAGATTTCTCCAGAATTTGGAAACTCTTATTGGAAATTATTGGAAACTAAGACTCACTTCCCAGGTAGCTTTTTGTAAAATTTAGTTATTTAAAGGACAATATAAGTTTGTTTCTGAAGCTTATCACTGTAATCTATCTTTGGATGAAGATCAGATTTGTCATGACCTAACCAGGAGATTATGAATAATGGAAAATATATCAGATAAAGGACTCTTTACAGTCATGTTGGAAGGGGCTATATCAGATACTGTTAACAAATCCTTGTGCTGCAAAACTTAAAGGAGTAAGTTCTTGGATTTATATATCTCACCATATCAGTCCTCCTCTCCTGAATGAACTGCAACTCCTGTTTCTGACACCCAACTTTGACTAAGACCAACACTACCAGATCAGGACAAGAAGAAGATTACATCTAAGGTAGACAGGCGACCCACGATGCTGGACCAGGCCTGTATACTGATTACTTTGACAATTGCTCACACTTTTGCTTATGAACCAAATGTATTTCTTGGGCTCAATCATTTTCAAGTTTCAAAAAAAATCAGTCCAATTGCTGGGTTTGTGGCCAATTACCTGTGTTCAGTACTCTCAGGTTGTCTTGGTGGATTTCTCCTCTCTGAGGCTCTAATTGGATGGCCCTTAGAAATTTTATTTTAAAAGAAAGAAACTCTAGCACCATGCAAGCTAATGTTACCACCAATATCACTAAGTGAGAGCTTCTTACCTGGCCAATTAATGATGCATATTCTGAACCTGGCCATAAACACTCCTTTTCACTAGATGTTGAACACTGGGTAGCTCCTAATAGAACCCAGTGGATTTATGGAACAGATTTATGACCATGGCTCTCCCAGTTTGGTTAAGAAGTTGTACAATTGATTTCCCTTGGGCCCAAGGTCAGTTATGGGTAACCCTGGAAAAAGCCCCTACCAATATGCCTTTAAAGCAGGCATGTTGGGCTCAATCAGTTTTCCAATGATATGACCATTTGATCTTGATATTTGTTCTTTCACTTGGAATAGAAAATATTATTACTCACATAGAGGCTTTAACAAAATTCAATTCAGCAAGTTTTGAATGATAATGATCAAGCCATTAGCTTGCTCAATTCAGAAGTCTCAAGATGAGAAAAGCAGTCCTACAGGATCACATGACCCTCAATATTTTAACTGCTTCTTAAGGGGGAACTTGTGCTGTAATACATACTGAATGCTGCATCTTCAAATGTGACATCTTATGACACATGAAGAGTAAAATTTCTGCTCTGAACAATCCTTTTCCCAGTTTAGGGGAAATATTAGGAAAATGGTTTTATTCAGGAGGATCTTGGCTTAAATCTTTGCTAATGACATTGTTGGTTCTACTGAGAATTTTAATTATAGTTTGTGGAAATTATAAGGTGATAATTTCTTGCCTTTCATGCTGTGTGTCACCTACTCATACTAAGATAATGATGTCTAAATGACTTGAAACTATAAATCACATCTATAGTTCTCTATAAAATCATGGACATACACAATGCACATGTGAGGAAAATTGGCTTAAGTCTTACTGGACAACCTAGAATTGACTGTCAGTCCTTGCAAAACATTCTGCTAGTATAACTCCCCCAAAACAAGAGAACCAGTCTATTAGGACCCAGCACTGTGGGACATGATGGACCCAGGACAGGCAAGCAACCAGCCTGGCATCAAAGGACCAAATATTTGATCACCTAGTGCTTTCTATCAAAAGATTAATGATCAAAGGGGGGAAATTGTGAAATAAAATTCATATTTTATGACAAGGTAAGAAAAATTTAAACATGAAAATTTTTTTCTGCCCTTTGGCCTTCTCTCTCCCTTCTACTGTGCATTGTGTATCTGCATTATGCATCAACCAAACCTCCCCCATTGGCAGAAATACCCACTCAATCACAAAGAGCAACATTCTCCTAGTATCGACAAGCCAGCTCTTTAAATGATAACATTCTTTCTTGATCTTGTAAGCGGTCACGATGACTCATCACTTTGATCTTACAGACCTGGATTGTGTAAACTGTCAATAATATGTCATCTAATGTACAGCCCTCTGTCTCATAAAACTTATATAACTATGTTTTAACTTCTAAGATGTGGAACAGTTCTCGGAGCTTTCTGAGATGCTGTTCCCAGGTTATAATCCTGAATTTGGCTTCTTTCTTCAATCAACTGATCGATTTTTAATTGACACCATGTATGTGAAGATGCAAGAGTCTGGCTTAATAAAACTATTCTTTTGATATGCACCTCAACTATCTAGGGCGAGTATCCTGTTTTCTCCATCCTGAATCCCCTCAGGTTGCACCACTGGGGGCGGCTACAGTGGCTGATGTCTTGATGGCTGCAACATCCTTTGTTTACTAATATGGCAGGTGGCATTATTTGTCCACATAGGACAGAGCAACACAAACTTTTAACAATTTGAGCTCACCTTTGGGAATGTTCAGACCCTTTCTCCTCCCACCTGGAGGAAAGAACAAAAACCAAAGGCAACACCTAGGCTGTATTTTTTATTTTGTTTTTTGTTCTTGTTTTTTAGCCCTATTGAAAGGTTTTACCAATTTATCCTTCAACTAGCAGTATCTGAAAGAGTACAATCTTGTAGGCAAGTGCTCCTTAAGAGGTTTGAGACTTTGCTGTGCACAGTTGTGAATTTGACTCTACATTGTTTTGTATTTATATTTTTTTAGAAACTGTGGTAAAATATATATAACATAAAAGTTGCCATTTAAACCATTTTTAAGTGTACAATTCAGTGGTGTTAACTACATTCACAATGTTGTACAACCCTCACCACTATCTCTTTGTAAAACTTTTTCATTATACTGAAAAACTCTGCACCCATTAAGCAGTAACTCCTCATCCTTTCTCTCCCTCCAGCTCCTGGTAACCTCAGTCTATGTTCTGTCTCTCTAATTTTCCCATTGTAGACATTTCATAAAAGTGGAATCCTGCCATATGTGACTGTTTGTGTCTAGCTTAGCAAGTGTTTTCAGGTACATCTATGTTGTAGCATGTATCAGAACTTCATTCCTTTTTAAGGGTGAAAAATAGTTCATTATATTTTATATACCACATTTTGTTTGTCCATCCTTCTGTTGATGGACATTTGGGTTGCTTCCACATTTTGCTTATTGTAAATTATGCTGCTATGAACATCTGTGTAAAAGTATCTCACTCACTGCTTTCAATTCTTTTGGGTATATAACTAAGTGGAATTTCTGGGTCCCTAACACTGTTCTCAGATGCAATGATTCACTAGACCTACTCACAGGTTATAAAAGTTATTATACTCATGGTTACTGTTTATTACAATAAAGGATACAAAGGAAAGTCAGCAAAGGGAAGTCAGCAGAGGGAAAAGGCACATGGGCAGGTGGGGGAGTCTGGAGGAATCCAGGCACAGCTTCCAAGAGTTCTCTCCAAGTGAAGTTGCAGGAGGTTTAATTCCTCCTGTAAAGATGTGTGACAATATGTGCAATGTGTTGCCAAACAGCATGGCTCATTAGAGAGCTATGGACTGAATGTTTGTATCCCCCCAGAATTTGTATGTTGAAATATTAATCCCCAATATGATGGTATTTGGAGATGGGACCACTGGGAGGTAATTAGGTCTTGAGGGTGGAGCCCTCATGCTGGGATTAGAGCCCTTATAAAAGAGACATGAGAGAGTTTGCTTCCTCTCTCTTCTCTACACCATGTGAGGATACAATGGGAAGATGGCCATCTTCCCAAACCAAAAGGCAAGAGCACACCAGACACAAGATCTGCTGGCACCTTGATCTTGGACTTTCCAACCTGTTGAACTGTGATAAATAAATGTTTGTTGTTTAAGCCACCCAGTCTAAATTTGTTATATTAGCCCAAACCAACTAAGAAAGTGTACAAGATTTTTATTGTGGGCTGGTCACCTAGGCACCCTCTGCCTAACATGTACCAAAATTCCAGACTCTCAGAAGGAAAGCACGTGTTGAACATAAACCTTTGTTTTCACAAATAGTTTAGGCAACCTTATCAATTTGGGAAATGGTGGGAACACTCAAAATCTGTTTCCAGATGCCAGCAAAGGGCCAATTTTGCAAGAAAGTATTTCTGAATATGACCATCTCAAGCTTGCTGTATTAATTCTTTTTTACACTGTCACCCTCCTAACATTCAGTGGATACCTACAGTAGACCTAAATAGCCTTTGATGGAATAGATACAGGAGAACTTTGATGAGAAAAATACTTGTACATTGCAAAAAGTGGGGAAAATACGCATAAAAATTTTTTAAACAACCATTTGTCATATAGACGTGCATATTTAATATTTGGACATAATTTATCACAATTTCTTCTTATAATCATCTTTATATAGAAAAAATATATACCATTAAATGAATTTTCAATTGTCAGTATATCAAAAGCATTCTCCTATATAGGCAAAAACTTTTTATAAAGAGAGAGACTTTATTTTTTAGAGCAGTTTAAGGTTGACAAAAAAATTGAGCAGAAGGTATAGAGAGTTCCCATATATTCTCTATCTCCATACATGACTAGCCTTCCCCACTATCAACATCCTGCACCAGAGTATACATTTGTTACAAACCATGGACCTATATTGACATATCATTATCACCCAAAGTTCATAGCTTACATCAGAGTTCACTCTTGATGTTACACATTCTATGGGTTTTGAAAAATGTATAACGACATGTATCTACAATTGTAGTGTCAAACAGAATAGTTTCACTACCCTAAAATTCCTCTGTGCCCTGCCTATTCAACCCTCACCTCCCCCTATCCACTGGCAATCACTGGTCTTTTTACTGTCTCCAAAGTTTTGCCTTTTCCAGAATGTAATATAGTTGGAATTATACACTTATGTAGCCCTTTCAAGTGGGTTTTTCTTTCACATACCTATATGCATTCAAGGTTCCTCCATGTCTTTTCATGACTTGATAGCTCATTTCTTTGTAGCACTGAATAATAAATATTCCATTGTCTGGATATACAACAGTTTATCCATTTGCCTACTGAAGGATATCTTGGTTGCTTCCAAGTTTTGGCAATTATGAATAAAACTGCCATAAGCATCTGTGTGCAGGTTTTTGTGTGGACATAAGTTTTCAACTTCTTTGAGTAAATATCAAGGAGTGAAATTGCCAGATTGTGTGGTAAGAGTATGTTTAGTTTTGTTAGAAACTGCAAACTGTCTTCCAAAGTAGCTGAACAATTTTGCACTCCCACCAGCAATGAATGAGGTTCCTATTGCTCCACATCTTCACCAGAATTTGGTGTTGTCAGTGTTCTGAGTTTTGTTCATTCTAATAGTTGTATAGTGGTATCTCATTGTTGCTTTAATTTACATTTCCCTAATAACGTACAATGTGGAGCATCTTTTCATATGCTTATTGACCATCTGCATGTCTTTGGTGAGTGATCTGTTAAGATCTTTGGCCCATTTTTACATTGGGTTGTTTGTTTTCTTATTGTTAGGTTCTTTGCAGATTTTGGATAACAAACTTTTATCAGATATGTCTATTGAAAATATTTTCTCCCAGTCTGCGGTTTGTCTTCTCATTCCCTTGACAGTGTCTTACACAGAGAAGAAGTTTTTAATTTTAATAAAGTCCATATTATCAATTATTTCTTCCATGTACTGGACCTTTGGTGTGTAAAAAAGCTCTTTTTAAACATAATTTTAACATCTAAAAAATATTCTGTCATGTTAATCTGACAAAGTTTACTAAAAGTTTCCTATCTCTAGATTATTTCTTAATTTTTTTCTACTTAGAAGTACTTGAGAACCACTTTTAAGTACTAGGGATTTTTAAATTGAGTTATAATTAATATACCATAAAATTCACCCTTTTAAGGTATACAATTCAGTAGTTTTATTATATTCACAAAATTGTGGACTTTCACTACTGTATAATTCCAGAACATTTTTATCTCCTTGAAAAGAAACTCAATACCTGTTAGCTGTCACACCCCACTCCCACCCCCAGCCCTTGGCAACCACTAGCCTACTTTCTGTCTCTATGGATTTGCCTATTCTGGACATTTCATGTAAATTGAATTATACAATATTTGGCTCTTTGTGTTCTTTCACTTGGAATAATGTTTCTATGACCCATTTTGATTTAATTTTTGTGTAACAGGTGAAGTACATGTCAAAGTTAGGGGTTTTTTTTAGTGGGGAGGATATCTATGTCTAGTTGTTCCAGCACCATTTGTTAAAAAGAGTATCCTTTCTCTATTAAAATGCTTTTGCATCATTACCAAAAATCAGTTCACAGTATTCATTTGGGCCTATTTCTGGGCTCTTTAGTGTATTTTGTTGCACTATGTGTCTATCCTTTCACCAATCACATTGATTACCGTAGCTTAACAGAATTCTTGAAATGAATGATATAAGCCCTCAACTTTGTTTTGGCTGTCTTTTGACATTCCATATAAATTTTAGAATTCACTTGTCAATATCTACAAAACAAAATCTGGTATTTTGTTTAGAATTATACTGAAATTTATATAAATTTGGGTAAATTGACATTTTAACAATATTGAGTCTTCCAATCCATGAACATGGTATTTTTTTCCATGAACAAATTTTTTTAAATGTATAAAGTAACTTTTTTGATGCCATTGTAAATTGTACTTTTTAAAAACTTCAAATTCCAATTGTCTATTGCTGTTCTATATGAATAGAATAGACTTTTGTATGTGTACCTTATATCATCCTACCTTCATAAACAAACTCATTAGTTCTAGAAGCTGTTTTGTAGGGATTTGTTTAGATTTTCTCTATATACAATCATGCTGTTTGCAAATAAAGAGAGCTTTTTTTCTTTCTAATCTGTATGAACTTTCTTTCTTTCTTTCTTTCTTCCTTCCTTCCTCCCTCTCTCCCTCCCTCCTTTCCTTCCTTCCTTCCTTTCTTTCTAACCTTATTATTACTAGCCAGAGCTTCCAGCACAATGATGAGTAAGAGTTTCTTGCCTTTTTACTAATCTTATGGGATTATGATATTAGATGTAGATTTTTATAAGATTGGGTTAAGTTTGCATATTCCTAGTTTGCTGAGAGTTTTTATCATGAATGAATATTGAATTGCTTTTTTATCTATTGAGATAATCATATTCTTTTGGTGAATTACAGTAACTGATTTTCAAATGTAAAATCGGCCTTGAATTCTCCAGATGAATCCCACTTGGTCATCATGAATTATCCTTTTAAATATTTCTGGATTTCATTTGCTAATATTTCTGAGGATTGTTGTATATATTCACAAGGGATTTTGGTCTTTAGTTTCATTTTCATGTAACATCTATGTCTGATTTTGTTATTAGGATAATGCTGACCTCCTCAAATGAATAAAATACATAACCACACAAAAGAAGTTCACATAGCAATAAAATAAACTACTAAACACATAACAGTATTGATAAATCTCAATAAGAGGAAGCGAAAGAAGTCAGACACAGGAGAAGAGTACAACTCTTTGATTCTACTTATATGAAATTCTAGGAAAAACAAGTCTAATCTAGAGGGACAGAAAACAGATCAGTGGTTGCCTGGGGGTAGGGAAACACGGAACCTTTTAGGGTGATGGAAAGGTCTAAATTTAGATTGTGGTGGTGATTACACAGCTGTATAAATATTTAAAACTCATTAAAGTGTATGAAAAATGTATACAACTTATGGTATATAAATTATACCTCAATTGATTTACAAAATGATATAGGTGAGTTTCAGTATTTCATTTTGTGATGAGACAGAATTCATTGTAAATTTACCAAATTCCTTGTTGACCTCACTTGGGTATTTATTCCCTGCTCCCTGTCCATGTGTGATCTTGGGCAAGTCACATCTCACTCATAAACCTAATTTCCTCCTCTGAGAAATGGTAGATAATGATTATTATTAGCCACAGTTCTTCTAGGGAATATTTCCTAAAGTAATTTATGTTAGTCACTTAAAACAATGACTGGCACAAAGTAAGTTATCAGAAAGTAATAACTATTATCATTATCTATTTTATTAGTACTACTAAAAATCAAAGTAATGGTCTGTATTCCTTAAAGGAGCTTAAAGAAAGATAATCGTTCATAATAAAACAAGAGAGTAAGTTAGGGCTTAAGGAGATATTCTCAATATGACAACTGTGTGGGAGGTCCTCGTGCCATGGGGACATCAGTTTTTTGAGAGTACTATTTATCTGATGATACCCAACTCCTGAAATCTTGAAACCTCAGGCCTTACGTGCTCCTGTATGTTCAGTTCCCAGGAAACTGATTTTCACAAGGCAATAGACGCTCCCGTCCCATAGGGAATTTCTCCTTTGGAAGCTTTTAGAAACCAAAGGGAGCCTGGTGGACCATCATCCCTGGGTTCTCTGTGGGTAATCCAGAATAATGGTTAAACACCAGATTTTAAAATATTTTAGAGTGAAAACACACTTGAGGATAGTGCTTATATCAATCATATACACATATCCTAAATGCCCCAAGTTGTCATGGAGGTAATTTTATTTGTTTTCTCTGATTCCTTTTAACCTAGCTTTCTTGGCCAGTGGAATGACATTATAGTGCCCTTCGTGGCAAAGGAAAATTCAGTGATTAGCAGCTGCTCTGGCTCAGACTCATTGTCAAAACTTGTGAGATTTCACAACTGTAACAGTCCCTCCTCCACCCCTTTGTTCAGGACTAAAAGGAGGCTTGGCTGTAGGTAAGAGCAAATCCAGGCTTTGGCCATGCAGGGTCTCTTGTCCCAGGACCAGATGCCCAGGCTCAGGGACAATGAGCTGGGTCGGGAGATAGAAGTCTGTGGCTGGGACATCACTCCAGATGGGCGCCGAGGAGCAGGGGTGGGTGGAAGCAAGGGCTCTGTCCTCTCCTTTCCCCTTCCAGGGCCCCTCAGTCCCACATGGGCAGCCTGTGCTCCTCTGTGGCTAGCTGGGAGGTGGAAGAGAGGAAGAACCTCCAGAGGTGGCAGAAGAGAGAAAGAAGGTGATGTCTATGCCCATCACTGCTCCAAGTAGGCCACTGGGTGGAAAAAGACACTCAAGAAGCTTTAGAAAAATAAAATCAACTTGCATGTTATTCACTGACTTTTTAAAAATGTGATTCTATAAATTTACAATGAAAAGAGCAATGATCCAATAGAAAATGGGGAAAGAGGTAAACAGTATTTTAGAAGAAATACAAAGAGCCAGTATGAAATTATAACAAAATGCACTAATAATCAAAGATAGGAATCTCAAAAACATAGTGCTACGTGAAAGAAGCCAGACACAAGGGAAAGCGTACTGTATGAATCCATTTATATAAACTTCTAATAAAGGCAAAGCTACAGTGACAGAAAGCAGATGACTGATGGCCAGGGTCTGGGCTTGGGGGAGGGGATGGACTACAAAGGGGCAGGAGGGAACTTAGTGGAGTGATGGGAATGTTCTGTATCACGACTGTGGTGGTGGCTACACAACTGGAAGCATCTGTCATACTCATCAACCGGTGCACTTAAAACTGATGAAGTTTATTGTTTGTGAATGATACCTCAAAGCTGACAATAAACAAAGATTTTAAGCCTAATTGTGGATGTATAGCAAACTCAAACTCAAACTCTTTAGCCCTGAAATGTTCCTTAGAGACCATCTAGTACAGACACTTACTTTTATATTTTATAAGCGAGGAGATGGAGGCCTAGAAATGATGTCGCTTATTCAAAATTATACAGCCTGCTAGTGGCCAAACCACATCCCAGCAGCCAGTCTTTTCAGTCTTTTTTCTATTCTGCTATCCTCCCCAGCACATTTAAAATGTAAAAGTATCATGTTATCACCCAATTCACAGGCATCATAAAATACCTTGTAGATATATATTACATTTAATTTTTAACACACCCCTATAATGTTCAACCAGAGAGGCAGAACCAGTAAGAAACATATATTAAGAGATTTATTGCAAGGAATTCACTTATGCAATTGTGGGGCTGGCTGGGCAGGTCCAAAATTTGTGGGGCAGGTCATCAGGAAAAACACGGTGGAATTCTCGGGCCCAACTGAGTCCACACGTGGGATTTCTTCTTCCTTAGGGAAGCCTCAGCTCTGTTTTTAAGATATTTCAACTGATTGAATCAGGCCCACCCAGATTATCTAGGATAATCTCCCTTACTTAAAGTCAACTGATATGGACTTTTATCACATTTTAAAATAGCTGCATAACAACACCTAGATTAGTTTTGATTGTATAGCTGGGGACTGTAGCCTACCCAAATTGGCACATAAATTGACCATCACACCCATAGAGTAGGTAAGGACAGTACTACCAATCCATTTTTCTACTAGGGGACTGGAAGCGCTGAGTGCTTAAATTATTTGCCTAATGGCACACAGCTAACTCACATTTTGTTTTTCAGTTGTGAAATGGTTAGCAATTCTTACCTCATGTGGTTGTTGTGAGGAATAAATTAAATGTCAATTCCAGCTGTGTATGTAAAGTCCCTGGCACACTGGGTTCTCAATGTTGTAAAACAGCAATTGGATCACACTTTGCTTATAAATAAGCTGGTGTACAAGTTGTGAGGAAATGCACATTCTCCTTTACTACAGGTGGGAGTGTGTAGTAGATAAACTTTCTTCAGCAAGTAGCTTCATTTCCAGGAATTAGTTTTATAATAGTTGCACATATCTATAAAGATATAGTTCAAAGATGTTCATTGCAGTATTGTTTGTAAATGAAAAACAAAAACAAATCTAAATGCCCATCAGTAAAAGGAAAGGAGAGTATTAAAGGAATTACGATATAGTCAAACAATGGAATACTATATGTATCGACAAGGAAAGATATCCATGGTATAGTATTGGGTCTAAAATAGAAGAGTTTGTATTATTGATGCCATTATGATCCTAGACATCTTGGTAATACATTTGGTGGTGGACAGGGGATGGATTCTGTACTCATTCTGTTAAAATAAACATTTTGCCCCCTGAGAAATAACTCCAAGGTGGTGAGGGTGTTTTGTTTAAAACTTCAAAGGCTGCACCATTCCGCCACTACCTGTCCTCTCTGATTGGAATATTGGCCCTTGTTTTCTCTAACACAGGGGGACCTGCAGAGGGAAATAGAGAGGTCACCACAGGGACACCATGCGGGCAGCCTGAGGGTCAATGGTGCCGTCAGACGACTCCCTGAAGACTGAGACCAAACATCAGGTCACAATTGGGTGAGCTGGAGCAGAGCCAGGTGGCAGATGATGGGCCCTGTGATTATGGCAGAGACACCTGAATGACACCTGACAGGCACGTTTGATCCTTAATGAAAGGCACTAGGTCAGAAGGTCTTTTATTAAACGTTGTTCTGGATTCCTCCTTTTCCTGATGACATGCAGAGAAGAGGAGGCTGCCATACTTTCTGAACCTCCCTCTACCAGGGGGATGGGATGGCTACATGGAAACTTCATCACTTGGGGACCCACAAAATGAGAAAGTGCCAGATTGTTAGGTCAATAGAGGAAGAAAGGAAGCACAAGTCTATATATTATCCAAAGAGAATATTTGATTCATACCTACTGCATGGACGTAAGCTCCTCCAGCGTAGGGAATGTATCAGTGTTTGTTCGTCACTGATTCCTCAGCACAGGGCCTGACATAAACTGGACTCAGTAAGAATTCCTAGAATGAATAGCACAACATTACTTCCTGAATATAGCCATTGTGCTGTTATTATCCCAAGGCTCCTGCCCTTCCATTCCAACACCTTATACAGTATCTGCAGGAGGAACAGAGTGGAGAAGAAATGGAGCCAACACCCAGTCCTACAGATCTGGCTAAAGGGCTGGCAGTAAAGGCAAGACTCAGTCATTCGTGTCACTCTAGAGGCAGGCCTGGCACTCTAGGCCAGTGCTGTGTGCTTGAGGCCTAAACTCCTCAAGAGCCTTTGTCTCATGCCTACCACTCAATTTCCTCAAATGAAACTGGAAGCATATTTTACAAGTCTATTGCCCTCTTAGAGAATTTCAAATCCACTCATAGTTTCACGTGAGTCCCTGGAGGGGAGACTAGGACAATAACGTAGAAAAATGGAAGAGATTTGGCAGAGGACTGTGCTGAATTGGAAGGGTGCCAGATCCCATGGTTTTATGGTGATTGAGGACTGCTTCCCAGAATCCAGTTACAAACTTCTCTACTGCCTTACAGTAGGGTTCTAGATGAATGGTAAAAGCAATGACATGATCAACAGACAGTATCTCAGTGGCAACAGAGGTCACTGCAATGTTAGTGAGCCTTTGGACTGAATGTCATTTCTCAAGGACATGTCCATTTTTGAGGGAGAAATTCTGTAAGGGGCTGCTTATATCAATACTCATGTTATCTCATTTAATTTTTAATACAGTCTTATGAGGTGATTAGTATTATCCACATTTTATAGTGGATGAAACCAAAGCTTGGAGACGATAAGTTATTTGTACAAAGTTTATGACTATCAAAGATGGGATTGGAGTTATCTATATTTTGAAGGCAGTGCAATTGGGTAGTAAATTGGGTCAAGAGGTAATGAAAGTTGTTGCTTTTATTGGTTTGTCATTTTTCCACTGACTATTTTAATAAAGACACGATTGTAACATAGAAAGGTTTTAAAGTAGAAGTTTTGGAATGTTCTGTAATTTCGTTATCAAAGTTTAGTATTTTCAGCAAAACATTCTTATTTATCAGTTCTCTCCTCCATCTCAATCAAAATAGTAAACAGGAAGAAAAGAAAGTATAAATGATTTTCATAGCTTCTCCAATCCAAAAGAAAAACCAGAAAGATAAAACAGAAATGAAAGTTCACAAGTCTGCAATTTGCTACCTTTTCATTAATTGGGCAAAATGATCAAACTATCAGTTTTCAAGTGGCAACTCCCCATTGTGCTTACAGAACGGTTTCGCTGTCTATTGGATTCAATGTGTAGATCTTCAGAGTGTTCAACAGGGGGAAATGCAACATTATACCAAATGAATTTATTATGCTAGTACAGTGTATTCTTGGAAATCACTAGATCAAACACTTGATTAAGATGAGTCTTACGTCCATGCTTGTTTTTACCGTTTCTCTCATGTACCTCTCACTATTTCTTTTTCCTTAATGTCCCTTTAGGGTACCTCCTTGGGATCAGGCAGGTAATGATAGCTACTTTGCTCACTATCCAAAGAGGCCACCTGCAGTGACCTCCTGGACTGCCTTGGTAGATTCCAGCAGAGTTCTGGAATCTACCAGGACTCTGAGGATGAGGTGGTGAGGCCTCAGGGCACCTTTGCTGACTAGCTCCTGGTCTTGGAGATGCTTTAAGGAAAGAAGTAGTTCTAAGCTCCCTGTGGCATTTCTAAGCATCTCAAGGACAATGAAAAGGGTCTAGGATTTCTGTGTCCTGGGAGCAAGAGAAGTTCCCCAAGTCCACCTGAGACCCACTGATTTCTGGACCAAGTACAAGGGTCCCCAGGAAATTGTAGCCAAACTGGCAATAATTCCTCTCTTAGCCCAATAATTGTCATTCTGCAGTGATGCTTATTGCATGTTTGTCACACACTGGGGACCCCAACACTATAAAACAAAGTCTCTGTCCTCAAGATGATTTTGTTGGGGAGATGAGATATGAAACTTAGCTTTGCTTCTCCTCCTTGTGTAACTAAAACACTTGTTTTCATATCAAATTATCATTTAGTTCCATTTCCCTTTTTGAACTTGGAGAAAAAAATTCTTCTTTTACCACTTCCCAAATTTTCTTGGTCAAATTCCACTCACTTTCCATAGAGTCATGCAACTATCACTGGACACTATCACTGAGCATTGCATGACAATAACTTTTTACAATGAGCCCATGGAAATTTTTTTTAATTTATTTTTTTCTTATTTTTTACTTTACTTTACTTTTATTTTATTTTATTTTGGCCGTGCCACACGGCATGGGGGATCTTAGTTCCTTGACCAGGGATTGAACCTTGGCCCTCAGCAGTGAAAGCACGGAATCCTAACCACTGGACAGCCAGGGAATTTCCGCCCATGGAAATTTAGAAACTGGGAAAATGTGTGTTAGGGGTAGGATGCTATGCAGAGGGGTGGGTGCATTTAAATTTTATTTATTTATTTTTGGCTGCATTGGGTCTTCATTGCTGCGTGCAGGTTTTCTCTAGTTGCGGCGAGCAGGGGCTACTCTCATCGCGGTGGCTTCTCTTGTTGTGGGGCATGGGCTCTAGGCGCAAGGACTTCAGTAGTTGTGGCACATGGGCTCAGTAGTTGTGGCTCTAGAGCGCAGGCTCAGGAGTTGTGGTTCATGGGCTTAGTTGGTCCGTGGCATGTGGGATCTTCCCGGACCAGGGCTCGAACTCGTGTCCCCTGCATTGGCAGGCGGATTCTTAACCACTGTGCCACGAGGGAAGCCTATGAGGGTGGGTGCGTTTAGAAAACACACATGCCATATCCACAGTGTAGATGCTAATTAGCCTTGGAATGGCCAACTTGTGTGATCCTTGTTCTCTGGACAAGAAACCTGGCATGATGGGACGGAAACACTCAGGCAGAACAACCAGACTGCAAGCTTACTAATTCAACGTGTGTTGGGGCTACAAGACTGGGGGGACCTGTGCATTCTGCCATCTGCCTGATTTCTCCTCCAATAGTGGGAGAACACCATCTGAGCAGGGGATGCTGTTAATAAAAAAATGCATTTAAAAGAAGCAGTTGTTGCTTCCTTCAACCAGAACTGTGTGTTCTATACAGAACTCTAACGTGTTATTTTATCTGGCCATGTTAGCAACGATCCCCAAGAAAGATCAGATTCCATGTTCATAGGAGTGGGTTAGTTCTCAAAAGTGGAAGCTGGGTTCCTCAGTGGATCTTATGGATATAAGGATGAAGTTTAGATGTGATTGAGACCACAGCTACAGGACTGATTTGATAACAGTGAAACCGAGAGAGAGAGGTAGCAATCACTGGGTTTTTTTTTGGGGGGGGGGGGGTGGACACTCAGGACACAAGAAAAAAGCATATGTAAATCACCAGAGTGGAGTCAGTAACTCAGTAAAATTACCAAAGCTTTTATTGAAAAAATGTCCCTGGTTTTGGTTTTTGAGGTGATCATATAGGGAACTGGCAATACTTAATTATATGGTTCCATTTCCTTTTTGTGGCCTCAATTTTTTTAAAAGGAATATTTCATGTGTGTGTTTTTAGAATTGGTGAATGAATGAACCTCACTTTTTTAATACCTGAGCTTCTCAAAATCATGAATCACTGAAGCATTGTCATTGGAAGCAGGCTTAAAAATCTGACAATGACTTGATCATAGGTAAGATGTAGAACTTTTGTCTCTGAGAAATGATCAAACAAGGAAACACCCAGGAAGCACAGGCAAAACACCCTCCTAGAAGCTGATGGGGTGGGAAGAGGCCCAGCCCAGGGCAGGCAGCATGCCTTCTGTGTGGCTCACCTGTCTTTTCCTCCTTTCACATGACACCAGGTAAGCCAGCATCGGCACTGAAGTCCAGAGCCTGGCCCTGGGGAGCTTTGGTTCCCTATCTCACCGTGTCCTCAGTGCTCATGTTTCACTCTCCTGGTGCCTTCTGGTACCCCAGAGTCCAGTTTGCCAAGTGAGTGATGGGGGCTGGGTGTGAGAGACAAAGGCAAAGTCTCCAAAGCTCAGCTTCCTTTTCTAAGCTCTGCTGGCCTGAAGCACATTTATTTCTTCACTTTAGAGAGGAATCTGGCACCACTCTTGATTTTGTATACCTCACTGGTATGACCATATTCATCTGTAAAATGGGGCATACAATAGCACCCATCTCCTGGGGCAGTGGTTCTCCAAGTGGGTCCCCACTGGTAGCATCTATATCACTTGGGAACTTGTTAGAAAAGCAAATCCTGGAACACCATCCCAGACCCACTGAATCAGACACTTGGGGGATAGAGGTCAGCAATCTGACCCCCAGGTGATTCTGATGCACCCTCAAGTTGGAGAACCACTGTCATAGGGCTGTTGGGAACAGTAAATGGAGGAGTATGTATAACATTCTCAGAACAGTACCTGGCATCTGTGTTATTTAGCTATTAGAATCATCATTATCATCACAGGAACCTTTTCTAATCATGCTTTAATTACCAGGAGTAGCAGGTACTCACACATGGAGATGCCTTTCCTGTGGAACACTGCTCTCCCCATACCCTCCCCCCTCATGAATATGTATGCAAGTTCTATTAACAGCACAAAGGTCTTGACCACTTCACATAATGATACAGGTGTCAGGGGAAAGACTTTATGCAAGTAAAGACTTTATGCAAAGAAAGACTTTATTAATGGGGATGACTGCAATAGGGAGATGCTCAAAGCCTAAACCAGAAATACCTCAGGGCAGGAGTGGGTGAGCAGTGCTTTTATATGCAGAGACCATGGAATAGGTGGTTGTGGACAGAGTAAGCAGGGAAGGGGAGGTAATAAAAACTGCTGCGTGGGAGCCCTGGAACCTAAAAAACTGTGTCAAACATTGCACTAGCAGGAGAGTCAGGGCAGGAGCTGTCGTCTGTAATCAGGCACATGAGCAAAGAAGTTACAGAGCAGGAAGGTCATATAGAGGGCTTAGCTGTACTAGTGAAGCCAGCCTAAAGATATGTTAAACACAAGTTTGAAACACAGTCAAGAAGCTGGTTCTTACTTATACCATGTGCAGTAGGCTAAATAATGGTCCCCAAACATATCAGGTCTTAATTCTTAGAACCTGTAAATGTTACCCTATATTGTAAAGATTTTGTAAATATGATTAAGAATTGTGAGATGGAGAGATTACCCTGCATTATCTGGGTAGGCCTAAATGCCCAAGTGTTCTTGTAAGAGTAAGGTGGGGGGAAATTTGACACAGACTGAAGAGGAGAAGGCAATGTGACCACAGAGGCAGAGATGAGAGTGATGCAGCCACAAATCAAGGAGTGCCTGGGGGCCCCACAAGCTGGAAGAGGAGAGGAACAGGTTCTCTCCTAGAGCCTCTGGAGGGAGTACAGCCCTACCAACCCCTGGTTTTCGGCCCAAGTGATGCTGATTTTGGACTTCTGATCTCCATAACTGTGAGAGAATAAATTCTTGTTGTTTTAAGCCACCAAGTTTGTGGGAATTTGTTACAGCAGCCATAAGAAACTAATATGCCTTGTTTCATGAAAAGACTTTTTCAGATTTTAGGAAGAGATCCTCTTATAGTCTTAGGGGTGGGGAAAAAAATCCCTCAAGTTCAGCTCCTATGTTACCTACTGCACCAATATGCTTTGCCATAATCTCATTTAAATATATTGATCGTGGCTGTGTTCATATGCTGTAAAATCAAGATTACCATAGTTAATTTCAGATTTTAAAATGGAAAGTCTGAGCTTCAGAAAAGCTGCCAGGAAAGTTACATGTAGAATGTGTCTAAGTAAATGCACAAACTCACAAGGAGCGGTCAATGAGCACAAAGTAAGAGTTTAATTCTTGTAGATTGATTTACTAACTTAACAAATTGGCTGACTGTTTAACCCTATAGGAAAAGCAAGGTTACAGCTTAGAAAAATAAATTATTTCTTAAATGGCTTCATATGAACACCTAATCATAAACATACTCTTTTCTATAAATTATAAATGGTAATAAACCACTTTACAAATGGACTGGACAATGTTTCTAAGAGTAATTCGTAGCTCACTGAAGTTAAACAAATTGGAGGGGGTTGTTATATTGGGGAGAGGTGTTTAGTGGCCTCAGGGTCTTGAATACCACCACACAAGATTTGTTCATTCCCCCATGGTTTAAAACTTACAGAGATGGGGTAAAGAACTTATATCCTATTTCATTAGTGAGCAAAAGAAATCTAGACAAATGCACACAAAAATATACTTTTGCGGGTACTGCATTTTAAATAGGAAGTGTTAAGTTCTACCAACGCATTTTATCAAAGGCAAAGCTAAGGCTTGGTTACTTGGCTAAAATGTGACCATTTTAATAATTAACACTCATCTAAGTTACTTTGCAAAGAAATGGGAATAGAAGAAAAGGAACACAATGGTTAGTAATAACATCTCTGTAATGCTATTATTTAACAGATAATGTATAAGTAGATTTCATGAGTTGGAGCAATAATCCACTCTCTTGTTTAAATGGCTTTCTCCTGAATTTAGATATTTCTTGATTTAATTTTAGGGTTTGAGCATATTTGCTAAAAAAGGAGTCCATTTTTCCTTCCACTGTGTTTGTATAACATTCCAAGAAACAAAGGAGACGCTACTCTTTGGAGCAGCACCAGCCACACAGGCTCCAGTCACAGATGGTCATGAAGTAGCAGGTTTTTCCACCCTCTGCAATCTTAAAGAGCTGTGACCCAAGGGCAACTGTAAAACCCACATGTTAGAATAACTTAGATTTCTTGTGATAGACTAAGTAAACAAACGGACAATGGCTAGACTTTATATGACAATAGAACGCTGACCCCCAAAAGAAAATTCTGTAGCAACCATCTCAGAACAGTCAGGACTTCCTGAATGACTAACAACTTATTTTTGCTTCCACTTCCAGGACAAACCAGAGAAATCCAACTATTCTTCCCAAACCAATCACAAAGGGTATTTCATTTCTAGTTATTCCTCTTCCACCTTCCTCATAACAGCCTCTAATCAGGGTTTATGGAAACTTCTCTGTTTTCTCATTATAAAGCTTGTCCTCACCCAGACAAGAATTGTCTCCCTCCTCATAGCAAATTGCTCCCATGTAGGTGGTTTTCATTTATTTCCATGTGTGAATGATACTTGTGTTGACTGCAATGACTACTTCTAAAAAAAGAAGACTACTTCTAAAAAAAGAAAAGAAAAGAAAAAAGAAAACCCTCCAGCCATATGCAATACAATGTACTTCTGTAACCACCTGAGAACTTCTGGCCCCTAGTTGTGTTTGAGAGGAAAGGGATTCTACTTGAAAGGACACAAAATAGAAATTTTTAATAAATTGATTTTTAAAAATATTTGTCTGTGCTTCTATGAAGGTTACCAATTTAATTTTAACTAAGAATTTACAAATCGACATGCACTATGACTCCATTTTTGTTTTATATACATATATATACAGAGAGAGAGAGAGAGAAAGATGCCTATAAAGGAGTTATGGTTGAGGGCACGGGGATGTTTACTTTCTAAAATATATTTTCTATAACGAATGTGTTTCTTATATAATTTTTTAAAGTCACTTTTTAAAAAGTTTCTGAATTAATTTCCTTACATCTTTAGCTCTCTATTTTTTCCTCCATCTAAAACATTTCTTCGAACCATGTAAACCTAAATCCTGACATTAAATGTGATTAAACTACCCTTTTTAGAAGTACATTTCTTATATCTGAAGAGAAGCACTTTGGATATTGAGGAAGACTTAATGATCCATAATGCAGAGAGTGGGGAAGCAAAAGCGGTTTCTGCTCTTTCTCACCCGCTCTTCTTTTAATTAAGACAAATTTTTCTGTAAATAACTCGTTTCTGTTGGATTTGAGGAAAGCTTGAGAGGCGAGAGGAACCCCTGACCGGCGAAGACAGGAAAGGGACATTACAAAATGCCATACCTTCTCTGGAGACCCACCCAGCCCGTCCCCTTTCCCTCCTGGAATTTGGGTAGCGACCAGCGCGTCACGGGCTTTGAGGAACTGCCATTCCGCTCCGATTCTTCTCAAACTCAGCTGGTACCACCCTCAACCCGGGAGGTAACGCCTCTGCCGGAGGGCTCCGCATTCCTCCAGTCCTCCCCACCTTTGCTGTGGAATAAGCGGGAACCCCTAAACTAGACAGTTCTCAGCCCTCCCACAGACTTTCACCAAAAACTCCAGGACTAAAGGAGGCACAGGGTTTCGCTGAAAATCCG
The DNA here is from genome assembly GCF_965194805.1 of Balaenoptera borealis. Taxonomy (NCBI): domain Eukaryota; kingdom Metazoa; phylum Chordata; class Mammalia; order Artiodactyla; family Balaenopteridae; genus Balaenoptera; species Balaenoptera borealis. The sequence goes on from NC_138865.1 coordinate 34,257,197, forward strand.
CTTGGGGCTCCCTGTAGCTTCTTTTCCTGAACCACCGGCCGAGTGCAGTCGAGGTAATTAATTGATCCAGGTCCCCAAAGACGCCGGACTCCTCCTCAGCGCTGCCCAGGGGCCCCCAGCTCTTCGTCTTCGGTTCCATTGAGGCTACCACTGCCTTCCCTGGGACAAGTTGGGACAGAGTCGCATCACGCGCGCAGAGTACTCACTCCCGGAGGCCCTGCCCACTGGCCAGCTCAGCCAATTGCGGCGCGGGCAGGCGGTGGGGGCGGGGTCGGGCGGGCCGCAAACCAGGGCCTTAAAGGCAGAGTCAGGCATGACCCGGCCAGAAGCTTCGGCCTCGGAGACCTGGGGAGAGCTACGTGCGTCCGTGGAGTGCGCCTGCGCAGCTGTGGCAGCCGCAGGTCAGCGACCTAGTCTGGGGCCGAGGCGGGTCAGGGACAGGGACTGGAGGAAGGGATATCCAGGGACTCGGGCGAGGGGGCAGGCGCGACCCCCAGAAACGACAGCGTCTGCCCGCCGGGAGTTGATGAGGCTGGGTCGGCGCTCCCTCAAGCTTTGGCAGCCTTGAGGTGGGGAAGGGGGCAGGGCTATTTGGGAAACCCAGGGCAGAGCTGACACAACCCGGGGGTGGGGGGCGGTCCTAGGCCGGTCAGCCTCTGGGAGGTGGCAGGCACAAGTCCGGGTCGGTCGCGGCAGTGTGACCCCCGAACTCCGGGCTAAGGGGCCCGTCACTCCCTGCGCCGCCGTAAACAGCCTCTGGAAGGGACGGGCGTGTGCGGAGGGCTGGGAGCTGGGCAGCAAGTCCCTGGCCTGGCCCCGCCTACAGCGCGGGTGCGGGCCCAAACCAGGCGGGTTCTTTGAGCCCCAGCAGTCTGGCCCTGACCGGGCACAAGAACTGGGGGTTCTGGGCGCCGTCGTGCCACGTGATCGCGGGCCCGGTCTGGAGGGCGAGGGAGGGTGTGTGGGCTACACAGGACAAGGGTAGGGACGGTAGAGCGCTGTGTGCACTCCTGCTCACCTTCTCCTGGGAAGGTTTTTTAGAAAGGTTTCAGTTTAGGTAGCAGAGATTCGAAGGCATATCTCACCCCCTGCTCTTTATTAGCCAAGAAGAAAGGTGTGAGGTAGCCATCTAACTCTTTGAGATCCATGTCTGTCCCTACTTAGGATCAGGCGTCCTGATAAATAAAATTCTTGGGTCACCTCCATACGTTCAGTAAATAACCTGGACCAACGGCTTCCTAGTTGTTGCCTTAAGATTCCGATACATAAGTTGTGGCAGAAATTCTTATCAAAACCTAAATTATCATTGCACTCATAGTGAAGTCTGTTTCAATTCCTATAGCATTTGTCAGCCTGTTTTTCATTTTGATGGCTGAATCAAATACCTCCACTGTGTAAGTCTTTGACCTGTTTTTCTCCACCCATATCTTTAGCCTTCTTTCACAGACTTTCCATAAATATTTGAGAAGATCATTTAAATGTTCTTAGTCCACCATAGTGGCTATAACATCCAGGAGAAAGTAGGATGGCTTTTTTAAAGCATTGGCCTCATCAAATACTAATTCTTTTTCCTTCCTAGGTTTTTGAAACATGAATCTTTCACTCTTCCTGACTGCCCTTTGCTTGGGAATAGCCTCAGCTGCTCCAAAACTTGATCAAAATTTAGATGCACACTGGTACCAGTGGAAGGCAACACACGGGAGACTGTATGGCATGGTTGGTAACATCTGAAAATGTCCAGAGGGACCCCACAGACAATGGTCCATGCTGTTGGAGTTTATAGCCAGAGAGTAGTTTCTGGAGTAGTTATTTTAGCTGTTATCAAGGCAGTAACTTAATGGCACCTATTTCTGAGCACAGCATGGGCATATTTTCCTGTGTCAGAGTTTGGAGAACAGCTCCCAAAAGTATAAAGCCATCCCCGACAATAGTTTTTCTTTTTCTCTGTCTGCAAATCCATTTGGTGAACATGCGTTGGGTTTTGTTTTTTTTTAATTCCTTTATTTTCTTTATTTTTTTAATTTATTTTTGGCTGTGTTGGGTCTTCGTTTCTGTGTGAGGGCTTTCTCTAGTTGCAGCAAGTGGGGGCCACTCTTCATTGCGCTGCGCGGGCCTCTCACTGTCGTGGCCTCTCTTGTTGTGGAGCACAGGCTCCAGACGCGCAGGCTCAGTAGTTGTGGCTCATGGGCCTAGTTGCTCTGCGGCATGTGGGATCTTCCCAGACCAGGGCTCGAACCCGTGTCCCCTGCATTGGCAGGCAGATTCTCAACCACTGCGCCACCAGGGAAGCCCCCATGCGTTGGGTTTTAAATAGAAGTAAAAATGACCAGTTTTATGTTTGCATCTAGAATGAAGAAGGATGGAGGAGAGCAGTGTGGGAGAAGAATATGAAAATGATTGACCTACACAATCAGGAATACAGCCAAGGGAAACATGGCTTCACCATGGCAATGAATGCCTTTGGTGACATGGTGAGTGTGGCATGAGTTGCTGAACTTTTTGTGCCTCCTCTTCTCAGTACTTTAGCAAAATAACTTCTTCAACATTTTATTTACTTTTCCTTAAAGACCAGTGAAGAATTTAAGCAGGTGATGAATGGCTTTCAAAACCAGAAGCACAAGAAGGGGAAAGTGTTCCATGAACCTCTCTTTCTTGAAGTCCCCAAATCTGTGGATTGGACTAAGAAAGGCTATGTAACTCCTGTGAAGAATCAGGTATGACAGTATTCAGATTCAGATCTTCTTAAGAATGTTTAGGTATATGGGCTGTTGTTGGTCTTTGTCTTGTAAACTGATGGCTTTTTTATTTTCAGGGTCAATGTGGTTCTTGTTGGGCTTTTAGTGCCACTGGTGCCCTTGAAGGACAGATGTTCTGGAAAACTGGCAAACTTGTCTCACTGAGTGAGCAGAACCTGGTGGACTGCTCTCGGCCTCAAGGCAATGAGGGTTGCAGTGGTGGCTTAATGGATAATGCCTTCCAGTATGTTAAGGACAATGGAGGCCTGGACTCAGAGGAATCCTATCCATATCTTGGAAGGGTAAAAGGAGCTCCTTATCTTGTCATTACAGCTCTGCTTTTGAACACTTTCAGAGATAACAGACATCTTATTCAGCATTCATATTTTAGATGTAAACTGTCAGAACTGTCATTATAAATTATCAGCTGTTGCACAGGTCTCTGATTAGATGGTTAACATAGCTTGTCTTACTTCTATGTAACATGGAGAATATGTACACCATTCTGCATATAATGCATATTTCTCCATAGTGAAAAATTTCTTACGGCCAGGTAGACCTAAGTGGTCTTACTGAAGAAATATCTACTAATTTTTCAGTTTCAAACCAATCAATAGCATTTTGCTGGGCTGCTTTATAACAAAATTGACTTAGAAATTATTAAGCTGCAAACTGCTGAGTCTTATGGTCCTATAATTCTGTTCCTCATAAGGTGGATGGTAGTAATCAAGTCTCTTTCCCCTTTATCTTTAAAGGAAACAAATAGCTGTAACTATAAGCCCGAGTGTTCTGCCGTCAATGACACTGGCTTTGTGGACATCCCTCAGCGGGAGAAGGCCCTTATGAAGGCAGTGGCAACTGTGGGGCCCATCTCTGTTGCTATTGATGCAGGCCATACATCCTTCCAGTTCTATAAATCAGGTAGGTGTTTGTCTTTTATTATAGAAATTCAGGCAGGCAAAAGTGGAAAACACGACCATGATTGACTCTGGTATGGAGTCCTGTTTTCTAGGACTGTAGAATTTTGAGTGTATGCATTTAATAACAATGATGTTTCCATTTGACATTATACTTTAAGCATTTTCTCATGATGACAAACTTCATAAATATTTTTAAATGGCTATGTAATTAATTCTTTGTATACAACCTAATTTATGTAACTATTCTTCAATTGTTGGTCCCTTTTTCCAAAAGTTTTTTACTATTGTAGTTAGATCTGTAAAGAACCCTGTGGTTCAAGTATTTTTTTGTTTTGTGCTGTTTTCTTAGCTGGCATTCAAGAAGTAGCGAGGATTATGCTAATTAATATTAGTAGTTAGTAGTTGAATGCCTAAATCACCTTAACCTTGATAACTAGGTCTTATTATTGGAAATATTTTTTAGGTAGAAAATATATCTAAGATTTTGTTGAATTTTGTTGCTTTCTAGTGAGTTAAATTTTTCTTTTTCCTTTTCATCAGCCGTTACTATTTTTGGTCAGATATTTAAGTCTTATTTGGAATTTGTTTATGACATTTCACTGAATTTTGAGATGCTTCTCTTAACTGGTTGATAGCTTGGGTTACTGTCATGTGTCACTTGGAACTCCTCACCCTAACATTGAATTTTATTCTCCCAGGTATTTATTATGATTCAGACTGCAGCAGCAAAGACCTGGATCATGGTGTTTTGGTGGTTGGCTATGGCTTTGAAGGAAAAGATTCAAATAACAATAAATTTTGGATTGTCAAGAACAGGTATAAAACTCCAAATGTTATATTTATATTTTAAATTGAAAAGGGAATCCTTATTTGGAATCAGTATTTGATTTCAGGTCCAAAAAAGCTCAATTTTGAAATCCCAGAAGTCTTTCTCCCACTTAAACACAGAAATACTGATATGTGATTATAAGATTCTGTAGCAAGTTTGTTGGGGTATTATGTATTTGTAACACTGCATTTCTAAATTCTGAAAATTTTCTTAATTCAGAAACACATCCAGCCCCAGGGGTTTCATATAAAGGATTTTGCACCTGTAGAGTTGAGGGCTGGTTTCCTTTTTCTGTCTCTAATTTTTGAACAAGGAGTAGTGGTCAGAAACATCTGCCTCTGCTCATTCTTTAAGTCTGAAAGATTGTCCAAGAGTCCAGTGGCCTTGTGCATCCTTTCTGATATCATTTGATATCCTGCCATTGCATTCTACTCCCAGCTCTCAGAGGTCTTTGAGGGTTGTGAGGATCAATTTTCACAGCTAAAGTTCTTTAACTGAGATGAGCCTGAGGAGACAGACTGCTACATTGGAATGCCAGTTCTGCTTCAGTTTCCTATCTTAAAAAGTTAAGATAAGGACCCACAGGAGTTAATATACTTATAAATATATGTAACAGAACTTAGAATAGTACCTGATACATGCTAAGCACTATTTTAATTATTAGTTGTTATTATTATTAATGAAGGTAATGTGTACTTGATGCTTTGTATAAAATGGAAAACATGTTCTTCTTTCAGTTGGGGTCCAGAATGGGGCTGGAATGGGTACGTAAAAATGGCCAAAGACGAGAACAACCATTGTGGAATTGCCACAGCAGCCAGCTATCCCATTGTGTGAGCTGATGGATGGTGATAATAGAGGACTTGAGGACAGCATACCTGGAGGAATTTTATCTTAAAACTGACCAAACCCTTATTGTATAAGATAAGATACTTGAACCATTGAGGATCCAAGTTGTGATTTGAACTCTGTGACATTTTTATAAGGGTTAGATGTTACCACTACTTTAATTACTGTTATAAATAGCTTTATAATGTTGAAGACTCATTGCTTAACTCTAAGACTTTTGAATGTTTATTTTTTAAAAGGATACATAAAACTTTACCTTTTACAATAAATTTTAATTCAATACGTAAAGGTGGAACTTTCTCTTTTTAATGCATTAACTTGTAGTAGTTGGGGTATATAATTGGGCTATAAAGACATAACTGAATGTGCCAATGGTTCATTAGGAGAAAGACACTGGGTGGCTCTGAAGATATTCTAGTTCTAAATATGCAGATTTTATGTCAACCATGTTACCTAGTGTTCCCAAAAGTAAATTTAATGGTTGTGATTAACAAATTTCAGGTGCTTGTTAGTAACTGGAGAAATCTGTTCAAGATTCATAAGAAATGAGGTTGGCCTAGAAAAATAGTCCTCTGGCCTCAGAAGATTGATGAGAGATCACTAGGCCAAACTTGGGCTTAGCTAACTAATCTCTGAATTAAAAAACTCAGAAAGGAACAAAACAGCCTAAGCATATGGTTACACAGATAGTGAATACAAATAAAACAGTATTTTTGTATATTTAAAAGATGGGAAGGAAATATGCCAAACTTCTGGGTGAATTAGGGATGATTATTTTCTTTAACCTGTTCTGCAGAAACCATGTATTTTTATTAGAAAAATAAAAGTAAAAATATACCTACATTCTGCAAGCTAAAGAAGCACGTGTATATGTTTTAAAAAATCTCATGTTCCCAATCAAGGAAAAACAAGGAATAAACTGCAGAAATATTTAATCCAGCCATAATCCCTTGTGAAGGGAATGAGTGATGGAGCACAACTGGAACTTTATATCCCACAAAACCTTCACTAGCCTTTGTCCACAGCCATTTTTGCAAAATACAGTGTACCGCATGCAGTCAGGGATTCCTTCATCTTACATTACAGCAGCAGGCTAACTCAGAGTGCTGTGTACAGCATCCTGGAACAACTAAAGACTAAGGAAACATCTAGGTGCTAAATTGAATGAAAGTATGGTGGCTTTTTATTTAATAAAAGTTTCAAGTCTGTCAAATCAGAAGACCCCCTGCAGTCTAAATTATATTTTAGTATATTTGGTGTTTCTCTAACTTTCAAATATATTAAGCTTGCAAAAGGTTCCAAACCGCATCTATCATCTAACAGGATTTTTCAAAGGAGCCAATAGACTTGAAATAAGTAGAACTGGAAACAAATTTGATCATCACAAAAATCTGAGGTACAAACTTAACTACCAGTATTACTTATAGTCCAGATATCTAAATAGTTCCTTATTATAGTTAAATTGCAAAGGAAATAAGGAAAGGTGAGAGAGAATTCAGCAAATGTGAGGAAGGAATTGGCTTACATGGGTATGTAGCTCTAAAACTTGGGCACCTTCTTAGGGGAGGGAAAGGGCTCTGTAATAAGGAAACCTCCATTCATAGCACATATTTCAATCAGTATCTCCAAGGTATGTTTACAAAATCTTAAAAGCAATTATAGCCTGCCTATTTCTGTTAATGGTTGGTGATTGATGAAAGTTAGAGTAATAAGACCACATTAGATGTTTTGCCTGTAAAACTTTAATTTGGCCATGTTTCCTAATCTCAGTTACCTTTTGACTGATATAAAAGTCTGAAAAGCAAAAAAAAAAAACTTCTGGGATTTAAAAAAGCAAATATTAGTGGTATCCCATCACTTCACTTTAAGCATGGAATTTCACAAGTGTCCGTGATCATCTCTATTTTTAAATAAGTTAGTAAGAAACTATTACCAAGAGCTGCTCCATGGTCTCATTCCTTAGTACTACTTTTTAAAACTTTTGTAGTTCATATATTTACTCATTCAAGTTTTCGTCACTTTTTTTGTTTTCTTATTTATTTATTTTTGGTTGTGTTGGGTCTTCGTTTCTGTGCGAGGGCTTTCTCTAGTTGCGGCAAGTGGGGGCCACTCTTCATCGCGGTGTGTGGGCCCCTCACTATCGCAGTCTCTCTTGTTGCGGAGCACAGGCTCCAGACACGCAGACTCAGTAATTGTGGCTCATGGGCCTAGCTGCTCCGCGGCATGTGGGATCTTCCCGGACCAGGGCTCGAACCCGTGTCCCCTGCATTGGCAGGCAGATTCTCAACCACTGCGCCACCAGGGAAGCCCAGTATTCGTCACTTTTATGTGACAGCACTGTATGGGCTCTAGGGACACAAGAGTAAAGCAAATAGTCACAGTTCCTCCCTTATGGAGCTCACGTTCTCATGTTGCTGAGCCGATGCATAACCTCCATCCCTGCCACAATGGCCACTTTGTTCATGAGCCCATTGGCAATGACAGGAGTGGCTGGGAAAAGAATCTGACTGGTATTCACAGAACAGGTTGTCCTATTCACTTGATTTACTGAGGTTACCCTTAGGTGAGCATTCACATGGGACACAAATATACTCATGCTTTTTGCCCATTCAGAGAGCTCTATCCACATACCTCTTCTCCAGACCTCTTTGTCAGCAACTTTCCAATTATGTTCCTTCCAAGTCTCAGACCAGCCAGCCAAACCATGGCCACAGCCCATGAATCAGTATATAATCACACATCCGGCCAGTTTTCCTTCCAAGCAAAATGAACAACCAAATGCTCAACGTTCTGCTCACAGGGAGAATTATCCTTCAACCCTGTCCTTCAGGGGTGTCCCAGAAAGGGGCTTTAGTGCTGCAGCTGTCCACTTCACTTGGTGCCTGTATATCATGCAAAACCATCTGTGAATCAGGCCCGAGTTTTTTCTTCCTCAGGCAACTCATTGTAGAGAACTCCACATGAGGCTGTAGGTGCAGGCTGGGAGAGAGAAGGCAGAAGTAGGGGCTACAGGCATTTGGGCAACTCCTTAACGTAACTTACTTTTGCCTTTAGGGCCTGCTCAGGCCGTCTCATATATACCACTTCTACTTGATGATGGAGTGCTGTTTTTTGGCTTGATGGGTCGGGTAATACCCAGTTCATGATGAGCAGCTCATGAACTTGGTAGCCCATGGTTAAGCATTCATTCTCTACTAAGACCCAGTAGCAAGCTAAAAACTGTTTCTCAAAAGAAGAGTAGTTATCCACAGAGGATACCATAACTTCGCTCCAAAAGCCTAAGGGTCTGCATTATGATTTGCCTACTGGAATCTGTCAATGGCTCCAAACAGCATCTCTCTTTGCCACTGACACTTAAAACACCGTTAGATATATTGGATCATCTGGCCCAAGTGGAAGAACAGCTTGCATGGCAACCTGGACTTGTTAGAGAGCCTTCTCTTGTTCTGAGCCCCACTCAAAACTAAGCTTTCTGGGTTGCTCAATCAATGGACCAAAGTAGCATGCTCAAATGAGGAATATGTTGCTTCTAAAATCCAAAGAGGCCCACTAGGCATTGTGCCTCTTTTTTGGTTATAGGAGGGGCCAGATGCAACAACTCACCCTTCATCTTAGAAGGGATATCTTGACAAGCTCAACTGAACACCTAGAAATTTTACTGAGATGGGAAGCCCCTGAATTTTTGTAGTGTTTATTTTCCACCCTCTGACATGCAAGTGTCTTACTAATAAGACCAATAAGTCTAGGGTAGTTGCTACTTCTTGCTCACTAGTTCCATTTAGCATAATGTCACCAATGTAATGGATCACTGTGATGTCTTGTGGAAGGAAAAGACAAAGACAATCATGATCCATGCAGTCTAAATTATAGGGCTAGAGAGTTGATATACACCCAAGGCAAAACAATGAAAATGTATTCTTGACCTTGCCAGCTGAAAACAAACTGCTTCTAGTGATCTTTACTAATAGGTATGGAGAAAAAGCATTTGCCAGATCAATATACTGCATACCAGGAACTAGGGAATGTATTAATTTGCTCAAACTATTTCACCACATCTGGAACAGCATCTACAATTGGAGTTACCACCTGGTCATGTTTATGATAATTTATTGTCATTCCCCAAGATCCATCTGTTTTCTTCACAGGCCAAATAGGCAAGTGGAATGGGAATGTGGTGAAAATCACAATCCCTGCATCCTTCAGGTTCTTGATAGTGGTACTAATTGCTGCAATCTTCAAGGAACGAGTCATTACTTTTGGTTTATTATTTTGCTTGACAGAGGCAGTTCTAGTGGCTTCCACTTGGCCTTTCCTACCATAATAGCCCTCACTCCACATGTAAGGAACCACTGTGGAGATTCTGCCAGTTGCCGAGTATGTCTATTCCAATTATCTGTTCTGGAACTGGGGAAATAACTACACTGGAACCACTGTGAGATGGACCAGAGCAAAAACTCCATTGATCATTTGACCTCTATAAGCCCCTACTCTAACTTGCAGACCACAGTGACATTTTTGGGTCTCCTGGAATTAGTGTCAGTTCAGATCCAGTATCCAGTAGTCCCCAAAATGTCTGATTATCTCCTTTTCTCCAACGTACAGTCATCTTGGTAAAGAGCTATTGATCCCTTTGGGGAAGGCTGGGAGAAAGATTAACAGTATAAATTTTTGGCAGTGTAGTGGGGTCCCAGTATTCCCTTCATTTAAGGGTTTGGGGATCTGTAAAAGTTCTCAAGTCTGGGAATCGATTGAGGTGCTGTGACTCTGGTTTATTATTATTTTATTATTATTATTATTCAAGTTCACTTACTTGACCTAGAACTCTTCCACTTACACAGATCAAATAAAAATTTAGTAGACTGCCCATTTGTTTCTCTTCTAGGGACACCATGATCTCTATTGAACTCTAGTTAATGATATTCATGCTAAATTATTTAAGAGGAAGTACTGATATTTTTCTGCAAAATACTATTTTTTTCATTTTATGGTGCAAAATATACATAATATAAAACTTACCATTTTAACCACATATAATTCAGTGGCATTAAATATATTCATGATGTTGTACAAACATCACTACTATCCACTTCTAGATCTTTCTCACCATCCCAAACAGAAGCTCTGTACCCATTAAACAATAACTCCCCATTCTCCCCTCCTACCAGCCCCTAGTAATCTCTATTCTACTTTCTGTCTCTATGAATTTGTCTATTCTAGGTACCTCTATAAGTGGAATCATACAATATTTGTTCTTCTGTGTCTGATTTATTTCACTTAGCATGATGCTTTCAAGGTTCATCCATGTTTTGCATGTATCAGAATTTTATTATTCTTTAAAGCTGCATGCTGTTCTGTTGGATGCATATACCGCATCTTGTTTATCCACTCGTGTGTTAATGGACATTTAGGTTGTTTCCACCTGTGGACTATTATAAAGAATATGGTAATTCTATATTTGACTTTTTAAGGAACCACCAGCTGTTTTCCACAGCAGCTGTAACATTTTACATTCATACCAAAAATATGACCTGGATGAAAGAAAGCTAAACTATGGTACCCAAATACTGTTAGTTACTATCAATTTGCACTTGGTTCCCAGCGGCAAATAAGCAGGGTGTGTCTCTGACTAGATCTCCCTCCGTGATTTTTATCAGCCATTTAAATCAACACAGTAACAGCAATGATACATAAGGAAGCTTATGGGAACTTTCTTCTAACATAAGTATACACACAAATCCATCCCACCCCACTAAACCACCCCAAACACACATGAAATACAAATAAAAACAATGCTTGCTGGGATTTCCTGGTGGTGCAGTGGTTAAGACTATGAGCTCCCAATGCAGGGGGCTGGGTTCGATCCCTGGCCAGGGAACTAGATCCCACATGCATGCTGCAACTAAGAGTTCGCATGACACAACTAAGGATCCAGCGAGTTGCAACTAAGGAGCCCAAGAGCCGCAACTAATGAAGACTGTCAGCCACAACTAAGGAGCACACGTGCCACAACTAAGGAGCAGGTGAACCGCAGCTGGGGAGCCCGTGAACCACAACTAACGAGCCCACCTACCGCAACTAAGACCCGGCACAACCAAATAAATAAAATTTTTTTTAAAAGTATCTAGATAAAGTAAGAATATTTTAAAAGAAAAAAAAAAGGTTTGCTATGGAAATGCAGCTCTGAAACGAATCCCCTGGGCCCCAGGTCACCACCAACCCCTCCTATGAGGAAATGATTGACAAAGCTGCAGTGACAAACTTTTCAGGGAGGGTCTATTAAACAAAACTCTTGACTGCAAGTGACAGAAATCAACTTTAAACTGGCTTATGCAAGAGGACTTCTTGGCTGCAGACATGGCTGGATCTAGGACTCAGAGAATGTCTCCAGCACTTTGTTGCTCCTGCCTCCAGGATCCACTTCCTCCATGTTGGTCATGCTCCGAGTCAGGCTCTCCCTTTTACCCTCTGTGGAGGAAAGTGTTTTTCCCAGTTATTTCCAGGGCTGGTGTTGCTAGGCCCTGCATGGGTTACATACCTTCCTCAGAATGTGGGGGTGGTCTACCCACCAAAATCACATGAATTGGCATTGGAAGAGTGGTGGTTCCACAGAAAAACCAGGGTGTCTTCACCAGGCAGGCAAGAATAACATACGCCCATGATAGAGAGTGTATACTCTGAATAAAAAAATCAGTATTTAAAAAGAGAGAGAAAGATAAAATATATTTTTTAAATAAAAATTAGTAATAATAAAAATACAAAAAAAGAAAAGAAAAAGAAAGAAGATAGAAAGAGAAAAGGATTTCCAAACCCCAGACAGACTAAAACTAATAGAATGAAACTTACTGTCATAAATGTAAAGTTCGATGCTGAGATTAAATATGTACACATGTTAAATTTTATTAAAAAGTATATGTACATATATATAAGGCAAGTATAGAATAAAAGAGAAATGGTTTAATAATACCCTTTTAAAAATACTAGTTTTTGGTTACCAATAATTTTGATATGATTAACAACATGATTTGAGCACCCCAAAAGTTTGCAATAATGGAATTAAAGGTCTGGATAAAGAAGATAATGACTAATTTCTACTTCATGGCATTATGTCTGGTATATTGTCTTCAGGCCTGGGAGCCACATTTTAAGAAGGGTGCTGGTGAGCATCCAGAGAAGGATCAGTACCTAGTTAAGAACTGTGTCTTTGGTGAAGGGAAATGCTTATTGCTATGAGGCAGGAGGTGTAATCCAGAAAGAAGACAAGAAGATGACATTATGGAGAGAATTCCTGCTTTGCGTAAGAAGGATGGTGTCCTCAAATAGGTCGACCAGGTAGGCCTAATAGGCTTCCTGCAAAGCCCCATGGCCCCACTCAGAAACTGCAGGTCATGCTGCAGACCTCAGGTGACTTTCTAGACCAGTGTTAGAAAGGGCTCTCAAAGATCAGAAGTTTCTGGAACTCTGGTACCACCCAATTTTGCAGAGAGCAACAGTCTCTGGCAGGTAAAAATGAGGCATCTACAGCCTCCAGGGACTTTGGGGGATCTGGGCATCATGGCAGGTGTTTTTCCTGGTCAGCTAGGTACACTGCCCAGGCTGCAGAGCAGCACTTCCCACACATGAATCATTTCTTCTGCATGGTCTCCGAGAGCAGGAGTGGCCTGAGCACCTGCAGAAGGGCAAGGCAGCTGCAGCTGTGGACACAGATTATGACTTGAGCTCTGGACCACACCCAAGCTTGCGAAGGAAGGAGTACACTACCGGTATTTCTAAGAAACACACTGGTTATTTGTTTTCATGTTATTCAGTCTATTTTTCTTGGAAAAAAGTGAATACAATTTTTTAAAAATTATGTCTACTAGTTCTATCAATTACCGAGAGTGGGTATTGAAGTCCCCAACTATAATTGTGGATTTGTCTATTTCTCCATTCAGCCTTGTCAGTTTTTGCTTCATGTATTTTGATGTGTACACATTTAGGATCATTGTGTCTTCCTGGTGAATTGATCCTTTTATCATTATGTAATATTCCTCTTTGCCTCCAGTAATTATCTTTGCTCTCAAGTCTACTTCAACTGATGTTAATTTGGCCCCCGTGTAACCATTTAAATTAAAGTTTGCATGGTATGTCTTTTCATCCTTTTACTTCCAACTTAACTCTGTCCTTGTATTTGAAGTGAGTTTCTTGTAAACAGCATATTGTTGGATCATGTTTGTTTGTTTTTTAATCCACTGTGCCAATCTCTGTCTTTTAATTAGTGTATTTAGACTATTTACATTTAAGGTAATTCTGATATTTTAGGGCTGAAGTCTGCCATTTTATTGTTTGCTTTCTGTTTGTTTCCTATGTTTCTTGTTCTTATATCTCTTTTCTTACCTTCCTGTGGGATATTTGAATATTTACTAGGATTCTGCCATGATTTACCTAGAGTTTTTTGAATATAGCTTTGTATAATTTTCTTAGTGATTGCTTTAGGTATTCCAATATATATATATGTAACTTATCACAGACTACCAATATTGATGTTTAACCATTTCTAGTGAAGTATAGAAAACTTATTTCGATTTGAGTCCCTTTACCCTCTCACTTTTTGAATATAATTGTTGTATTTCCTCCTTATACTTTGAACACCATGTGGGATGATGTTTTAATTTTTGTTTCACCAATCAAATATGATTTAAGAAACTCGTGAAAGACTGGATAATCTTTTACATTTACCCCTATTTTTACCCATTCTCATGTTCTTTCCTTTCTGAAGTTCCAAAGGTTTCTGTTAGGGAACTTCCTTTAACCATTTTTTAAGAGTATGTTTGCTAGCATAAAATTCTCTTAGTTTTACTTCATCTGATAATATGGTGATTTTGCCTTCATTCTTGAAGGATATTTTCACTGGATAAAGAATTCTGGGTTGACATTTTTTTTTCTTTCAACACTTGAAAAATGTTTTCTACTTTCTTCTGGCCCCAGGGTTTCAGATAAGAAGTATGTTGTCATTAAAATTGGTGTTCCCCTATAAGTAATGTGTTGCTTCTCTGGATGTTTTCAAGACTTTTTCTTTGTCTTTAGTTTTCAGAAATTTAATTATGATGTGTCTTTGGCATGGATTTCTTTGGATTTTTCTTCTCTTGGAATCATCCAGTTTCTTGAATCTGTAGATTTATATCTTTTCCCAAATTTGAGAAGTTTCAGACACTATTTTTTCCAAATGCTTTTTCAGTGTTACTCTCCCTCTCGTCTCTGGGTTTCTGATGACATATATGTTAACCCTTTCGTTACTGTCCTACAAGTCCTTGAGATGCTGTCTTTTTTAAAGTCTATTTTGTTGTTGTTGTTGCTGCTGTTTCTCACATTGGGTAAATTCTACTGGTTTGTCTTCAGATTCTTTGAATTTATCCTCTGTTATGTCCACCCAACTATTGAGTTTATACAGCAAGTTCTTCATTTTGATTATTGCATTTTTTCAGTTCTCTAATTTCCATTTGCTTTCTTTTTAGAATTTTTATTTCTTTGGTTAAACTTTCAATTTTTCATTTGTTTCCAAAAAATATGTAACTGCTTGTTGAATCATTTTTAAGATGGCTGCTTTAAAATCCTTGTCAGATAATTATGTCTGATATATCTTGGGATTGGTGTCTGTTCATTGTCTTTTCTCATTTCTGTTGTGATTTTCCTGGTTCTTGGTAAGATGAGTGTTTTTTTGTTATATCCTAGATATTTTGTGTATTATATTATAAGATTATGGATTCCATTTAATATTCATTTTAGTAGTCATTGTGTAAGAGCCAGGTGGGTATATTTGTTCAGCTTCCTGCCAGGCTCTTACAAACCATCCTGGCCAAAATGTGACACTGACTCACACTGCTTTGTTGCAGATGGGTAGGACGAAAGTTCAGGTCCCTCATCACCTCATTGTCACCTTCCTGGCAAAGGTGGGGCACTGACCCACACCACCTTATTGCCTCTGAGTGGTGTTGTATGACCAGCTCACTGCTTGGCTCCACTGCCTCCAAGGTAGGGAAGGAGGGTGGGCAGAAGGCTGACTGACACCACTTTGTTACTGTGGGTAGGGGTGAAGCATCATCTCCCCACAGGGCCCCTCTGACATCAGGGGAGGGGAGAAGTAGAGTGTCAGCTACCCCTCCTTGCACTACTCCCTTCTGCCTCATTGATGCCAGGTGAGGTGGAGGGTTAGCTTCCCAATAGGCCTTGATGACAGGGGTGGGAAAGGTGAAGCCTAGTTGTAACTAGCTCTACCTTGTACAGCTTTGTGAAGTTTCATTGCTGCCACGTGGGGGTGGAGGATCAGTTCAATGCTTGGCCCCACTGATGCTCTCCTGGAGGAGCAGGGGGAAATCAGACCACTGCTTGCTTCCAGGAAAGTATGGAATCCCAGCCCCTTTGACACTACTGTCTCTCTCTCATTGTTTGTGTCTGGGTTTCAAAAATATGGTGGTTTTGCTTTCTGAGATGTCCTGCTTTTATTCTCCTCCCTAATTTCAGTTTAAATCTCCTCTTTTCATCATCTCTGTTTTCCCTATCATGCTTGATTTTGATTCCACTGTAAGCAATTTCTCCTCATTGTGGGGCCTTGTCCTAAAAGTGAACCCCAGCAGGTCAATTCAGAGTTCATAGGAGCTATACTGCTCTTTCCCTTTTAGTCCATATTAACATAGGCTCCTTGCACCCAAGTGGTACTGGAGACAATTAACTTCCTTTTAGAGCTGCTGTTCTCAAACTGTCCTATCTCATTGTTTTCCTTTCTTTCTCTTGCACAGATGCTACTAGTATGCAGGTCGTTTGTCTCCACATCCATATTTTGGAATTTGTGGGGATATCTTGTCACCTGTTTTCCTTTTTTGGTAAATTTGTCCCTGATATTTGATGTTTAGTTTTGTTTTTTATTTTTATTTATATTTGTTTCTTCTTTTTTTTATTTCTTTATTTTTTTATTTTTTAAACATTTTTATTGGAGTATAATTGCTTTACAATGGTGTGTTAGTTTCTGCTTTATAACAAAGTGAATTGGTTATACATATACATATGTTCCCATATCTCTTCCCTCTTGCATCTCCCTCCCTCCCACCCTCCCTATCCCACCCCTCTAGGTGGTCACAAAGCACAGAGCTGATCTCCCTGTGCTATGCAGCTGCTTCCCACTAGCTATCTATTTTACATTTGGTAGTGTATATATGTCCATGACACTCTCTCACCCTGTCGAATCTCACCCCTCCTCCTCCCCATATCCTCAAGTCCATTTTCTAGTAGGTCTGTGTCTTTATTCCCGTCTTGCCACTAGGTTCTTCATGACCTTTTTTTTTTTCCTTAGATTCCATATATATGTGTTAGCATACTATATTTGTTTTTCTCTTTCTGACTTACTTCACTCTGTATGACAGACTCTAACTCCATCCACCTCATTACAAATACTTCCATTTCATTTCTTTTTATGGCTGAGTAATATTCCATTGTATATATGTGCCACATCTTCTTTATCCATCCATCCGATGATGGACACTTAGGTTGCTTCCATGTCCTGGCTATTGTAAATAGAGCTGCAATGAACATTTTGGTACATGACTCTTTTTGAATTATCGTTTTCTCAGGGTATAGGCCCAGTAGTGGGATTGCTGGGTCATATGGTAGTTCTATTTTTAGTTTTTTAAGGAACCTCCATACTGTTCTCCATAGTGGCTGTATCAATTTACATTCCCACCAACAGTGCAAGAGGGTTCCCTTTTCTAAACACCCTCTCCAGCATTTATTGTTTCTAGATTTTTTTTTTTTAAGTGATCTCTTTGTTTACTTCGCACTTTTTTCCTTGACATTGTTAATGCCGTGGCATTTTTTTCATAATGCTTATGAGCATCTTCATTATTTTTTTTTTAAACATCTTTATTGAAGTATAATTGCCTTACAATGGTGTGTTAGCTTCTGCTTTATAACAAAGTTAAGCAGTTATACATATACAATATGTTCCCATATCTCTTCCCTCTTGCATCTCGCTCCCTCCCACCCTCCCCATCCCACCCCTCTAGGTGGTCACAAAGCACCGAGCTGATCTCCCTGTGCTATGCGGCTGCTTCCCACTAGCTATCTGTTTTACATTTGGTAGTGTATATATGTCCATGACACTCTCTCACCCTGTCACATCTCACCCCACCCCCTCCCCATATCCTCAAGTCCATTCTCTAGTAGGTCTGTGTCTTTATTCCCGTCTTGCCACTAGGTTCTTCATGGCCTTTTTTTTTTTTTTTTCCTTAGATTCCGTATATATGTGTTAGCATACTGTATTTGTTTTTCTCTTTCTGACTTACTTCACTCTGTATGACAGACTCTAATTCCATCCACCTCACTACAAATACCTCCATTTCATTTCTTTTTATGGCTGAGTAATATTCCATTGTATATATGTGCCACATCTTCTTTATCCATTCATCTGTCGATGGACATTTAGGTTGCTTCCATGTCCTGGCTATTGTAAATAGAGCTGCAATGAACATTTTGGTACATGACTCTTTTTGAACTATGGTTTTCTCAGGGTATATGCCCAGTAGTGGGATTGTTGGGTCGTATGGTAGTTCTATTTTTAGCTTTTTAAGGAACCTCCATACTGTTCTCCATAGTGGCTGTATCAGTTTACATTCCCACCAAAAGTGCAAGAGGGTACCTTCTTCTCCACACCCTCTCCAGCATTTATTGTTTCTAGATTTTTTGATGATGGCCATTCTGACCGGTGTGAGATGATACCTCATTGTAGTTTTGATTTGCATTTCTCTAATGATTAATGATGTTGAGCATTCTTTCATGTGTCTGTTGGCCATCTGTATATCTTCTTTGGAGAAATGTCTATTTAGGTCTTCTGCCCATATTTGGATTGGGTTGTTTGTTTTTTTGTTATTCAGCTGCATGAGCTGCTTGTAAATCTTGGAGATTAATCCTTTGTCAGTTGCTTCATTTGCAAATATTTTCTCCCATTCTGAGGGTTGTCTTTTGGTCTTGTTTATGGTTTCCTTTGCTGTGCAAAAGCTTTTAAGTTTCATTAGGTCCCATTTGTTTATTTGTGTTTTTATTTCCATTTCTCTAGGGGCTGGGTCAAAAAGGATCTTGCTGTGATTTATGTCATAGAGTGTTCTACCTATGTTTTCCTCTAAGAGTTTGATAGTGTCTGGCCTTACACTTAGGTCTTTAATCCATTTTGAGTTTATTTTTGTGTATGGTGTCAGGGAGTGTTCTAATTTCATACTTTTACATGTAGCTGTCCAATTTTCCCAGCACCACTATTGAAGAGGATGTCTTTTCTCCACTGTATATGCTTGCCTCCTTTATCGAAGATAGGGTGACCATATGTACGTGGGTTTATCTCTGGCCTTTCTATCCTGTTCCATTGATCTATATTTCTGTTTTTGTGCCAGTACCAAACTGTCTTGATTACTGTAGCTTTGTAATGTAGTCTGAAGTCAGGGAGCCTGATTCCTCCAGCTCCATTTTCGTTCTCAAGATTGCTTTGGCTATTCGGGGTCTTTTGTGTCTCCATACAAATTGTGAAATTTTTTGTTCTAGTTCTGTGAAAAATGCCAGTGGTAGTGTGATAGGGATTGCATTGAATCTGTAGATTGCTTTGGGTAGTACAGTGATTTTCACAATGTTGATTCTTCCAATCCAAGAACATGGTATATCTCTCCATCCATTTGTATCATCTTTAATTTCTTTTATAAGTGTCCTATAATTTTCTGCATACAGGTCTTTTGTCTCCTTAGGTAGGTTTATTCCTAGATATTTTATTCTTTTTGTTGCAATGGTAAACGGGAGTGTTTTCTTAATTTCACTTTCAGATTTTTCATCATTAGTATATAGGAATGCAAGAGATTTCTGTGCATTAATTTTGTATCCTGCTACTTTACCAAATTCATTAATTAGCTCTAGTAGTTTTCTGGTAGCCTCTTTAGGATTCTCTATGTATAGTATCATGTCATCTGCAAACAGTGACAGCTTTACTTCTTCTTTTCCGATTTGGATTCCTTTTATTTCTTTTTCTTCTCTGATTGCTGTGGCTAACACTTCCAAAACTATGTTGAATAATAGTGGTGAGAGTGGGCAACCTTGTCTTGTTCCTGATCTTAGTGGAAATGGTTTCAGTTTTTTACCATTGAGAACAATGTTGGCTGTGGGTTTGTCATATATGGCCTTTATTATGTTGAGGAAAGTTCCCTCTATGCCTACTTTCTGCAGGGCTTTTATCATAAATGGGTGTTGAATTTTGTCAAAAGCTTTCTCTGCATCTATTGAGATGATCATCTGGTTTTTCTCCTTCAATTTGTTAATATGATGTATCACATTGATTGATTTGCATATATTGAAGAATCCTTGCATTCCTGGAATAAACCCCACTTGATCATGGTGTATAATCCTTTTAATGTACTGTTGGATTCTGTTTGCTAGTATTTTGTTGAGGATTTTTTCATCTATGTTCATCAGTGATATTGGCCTGTAGTTTTCTTTCTTTGTGACATCTTTGTCTGGTTTTGGTATCACGGTGATGGTGGCCTCGTAGAATGTGTTGGGGAGTGTTCCTCCCTCTGCAATATTTTGGAAGAGTTTGAGAAGGATAGGTGTTAGCTCTTCTCTAAATGTTTGATAGAATTCGCCTGTGAAGCCGTCTGGTCCTGGGCTTTTGTTTGTTGGAAGATTTTTAATCACAGTTTCAATTTAAGTGCTTGTGATTGGTCTGTTCATATTTTCTATTTCTTCCTGGTTCAGTCTCGGCAGGTTGTGCATTTCTAAGAATCTGTCCATTTCTTCCAGGTTGTCCATTTTATTGGCATAGAGTTGCTTGTAGTAATCTCTCATGATCGTTTGTATTTCTGCAGTGTCAGTGGTTACTTCTCCTTTTTCATTTCTAATTCTATTGATTTGAGTCTTCTCCCTTTTTCTCTTGATGAGTCTGGCTAATGGTTTATCAATTTTGTTTATCTTCTCGAAGAACCAGCTTTCAGTTTCATTGATTTTTGCTATTGTTTCCTTCATTTCTTTTTCATTTATTTCTGATCTGATCTTTATGATTTCTTTCCTTCTGCTAGCTTTGGGGTTTTTTTGCTCTTTTTTCTCTAATTGCTTTAGGTTCAAGGTTAGGTTGTTTATTCGAGATGTTTCCTGTTTCTTGATATAGGTTGTACTGCTATAAACTTCCCTCTTAGAACTGCTTTTGCTGCATCCCATAGGTTTTGGGTCGTCGTGTCTCCATTGTCATTTGTTTCTAGGTACTTTTTGATTTCCCCTTTGATTTCTTCAGTGATCACTTCGTTATTAAGTAGTGTATTGTGTAGCCTCCATGTGTTTGTATTTTTTACAGATCTTTTCTTGTAATTGATATCTAGTCTCATAGCGTTGTGGTCGGAAAAGATACTTGATACGATTTCAATTTTCTTAAATTTACCAAGGCTTGATCTGTGACCCAAGATATGATCTATCCTGGAGAATGTTCCATGAGCACTTGAGAAAAATGTGTATTCTGTTGTTTTTGGGTGGAATGTCCTATAAATATCAATTAAGTCCATCTTGTTTAATGTATCATTTACAGCTTGTGTTTCCTTATTTATTTTCACTTTGGATGATCTGTCCATTGGTGAAAGTGGGGTGTTAAAGTCCCCTACTATGATTGTGTTGCTGTCGATTTCCCCTTTTATGGCTGTTAGTATTTGCCTTATGTATTGAGGTTCTCCTATGTTGGGTGCATAAATATTTACAATTGTTATACCTTCCTCTTGGATCGATCCCTTGATCAGTATATAGTGTCCTTCTTTGTCTCTTGTAATAGTCTTTATTTTAAAGTCTATTTTGTCTGATATGAGAATTGCTAGTCCAGCTTTCTTTTGATTTCCATTTGCATGGAATATCTTTTTCCATCCCCTCACTTTCAATCTGTATGTGTCTCTAGGTCTGAAGTGGGTCTCTTGTAGACAGGATACATATGAGTCTTGTTTTTGTATCCATTCACCCAGTCTGTGTCTTTTGGTGGGAGCATTTAATCCATTTAAATTTAAGGTAATTATCGATATGTATGTTCCTATTCCCATTTTGTTAAATATTTTGGGTTTGTTATTGTAGGTGTTTTCCTTCTCTTGTGTTTCTTGCCTAGAGAAGTTCCTTTAGCATTTGTTGTAAAGCTGGTTTGGTGGTGCTGATCTCTCTCAGCTTTTGCTTGTCTGTAAAGGTTTTAATTTCTCCATCAAATCTGAATGAGATCCTTGCTGGGTAGAGTAAACTTGGTTGTAGGTTTTTCTCCTTCATGACTTTAAATATATCCTGCCACTCCTTTCTGGCTTGCAGAGTTTCTGCTGAAAGATCAGCTGTGAACCTTATGGGCATTCCCTTGTGTGTTATTTGTTGTTTTTCCCTTGCTGTTTTTAATATGTTTTCTTTATATTTAATTTTTGATAGTTTGATTAATATGTGTCTTGGCGTGTTTCTCCTTGGATTTATCCTGTATGGGACTCTCCGTGCTTCCAGGACTTGATTAACTATTTCCTTTCCCATTTTAGGGAAGTTTTCAACTATAATCTCTTCAAATATTTTCTCAATCCCTTTCTTTTTCTCTTCTTCTTCTGGAACCCCTATAATTCGAATGTTGGTGCATTTAATGTTGTCCCAGAGGTCTCTGAGACTGTCCTCAGTTCTTTTCATTCTTTTTTCTTCATTCTGCTCTGCAGTAGTTATTTCCACGATTTTATCTTCCAGGTCACTTATCCGTTCTTCTGCCTCAGTTATTCTGCTATTAATCCCTTCTAGAGTATTTTTAATTTCATTTATTGTGTTTTTCATTGTTGCTTGGTTCCTCTTTCGTTCTTCTACGTCCTTTTTAAATGCTTCTTGCATTTTGTCTATTCCATTTCCAAGATTTTGGATCATCTTTACTATCATTATTCTGAATTCTTTTTCAGGTAGACTGCCTATTTCCTCTTCATTTTTTAGGTCTGGTGTGTTTTGACCCTGCTCCTTCACCTGCTGTGTGTTTTTTTGTCTTCTCATTTTGCTTATCTTACTGTGTTTGGGGTCTCCTTTTCACAGGCTGCAGGTTCGTAGATTCCGTTGTTTTTGGTATCTGTCCCCAGTGGCTAAGGTTCATTCAGCGGGTTGTGTAGGCTTCCTGGTGGAGGGGACTAGTGCCTGTGTTCTGGTGGATGAGGCTGCATCTTGTCTTTCTGGTGGGCACGTCCACGTCTGGTGGTGTGTTTTGGGGTGTCTGTGGCCTTATTATGATTTTAGGCAGCCTCTCTGCTAATGGATGGGGCTGTGTTCCTGTCTTGCTAGTTGTTTGGCATAGGGTGTCCAGCACTGTAGCTTGCTGGTCGCTGAATGAAGCTGGGTCTTGATGTTGAGATGGAGATCTCTGAGAGATTTTCTCCGTTTGGTATTACGTGGAACTGGGAGGTCTCTTGTGGACCAGTGTCCTGAAGTTGGCTCTCCCACCTCAGAGGCACAGCCCTGATGCCTGGCTGGAGCACCAAGAGCCTTTCATCCACACGGCTCAGAATAAAAGGGAGAAAAAAATAGAAAGAAAGAGGATAAAATAAAATAAAATAAAGCTATTATAATAAAAAATAAGAAAAAAATTATTAAGAATAAATTTATTAAGAAAAATATTTTTTTAATTTTAAAAAATAGATTTATTAATTTTTTATAATAAAAAATAAGAAAAAATTTATTAAGATAAAAATTTTAATTTTTTAAAATAAAAAATATGAAAAAACTTATTAAAATTTTTTTTTAATTTCTAAAAATAGAAAATAAGGAAAGATTATTAAGAAAATATTTTTAGGAAAAAAAATTTTTTTAAGTAAAAAAAGAAAAAAAAAAAAAAACGGACGGACCTAACCCTAGAACTAATGCTGAAAGCAAAGCTATGCGGACAAAATCTCACCCAGAAGCATACACATATACACTCACAAAAAAAGGAAAAGAGGAAAAATTAATATATTTTGCTCCCAAAGTCCACCTCCTGAATTTGGGATGATTCGTTGTCTATTCAGGTATTCAACAGATGCAGGCACATCAAGTTGTTTGTGGAGCTTTAATCCGCTGTTTCTGAGGCTGCTGGGAGAGAGTTCCCTTTCTCTTCTTTGTTCATACAGCTCCCAGGGTTCAGCTTTGGATTTGGACCCGCCTCTGCATGCAGGTCGCCTGAGGGCGTCTGTTCCACGCCCAGACAGAACGGGGTTAAAGGAGCAGCTGCTTTGGGGGCTCTGGCTCACTCAGGACAGTGGGAGGGAGGGGTATGGAGTGCTGGGCGAGCCTGCGGCGGCCGAGGCCAGCGTGACGTTGCAGCAGCCTGAGGCGCGCCATGCGTTCTCCCCAGGAGGTTGTCCCTGGATCACAGGAGCCTGGCAGTGGCAGGCTGCACTGACTCCCAGGAGGGGCGGTGTGGAGAGTGACCTGTGCTCGCACCCAGGCTTCTTGGTGGTGGCAGCAGCAGCCTTAGCGTCTCCTGCCCATCTCTGGGGTCCGCGCTGATAGCCGCAGCTCGCACCCGCCTCTGGGGTCCGCGCTGATAGCCGCGGCTCGTGCCTGTCTCTGGAGCTCGTTTAGGCAGCGCTCTGAATCCCCTCTCCTTGCGCACCGTGAAACAAAGAGGCAAGAAAAAGTCTCTTGCCTCTTCGGCAGCTGCAGACTTTTTCCCGGACTCACTCTCGGCTAGCACTGAAGCCAGAGCCTCAGCTCCCAGCCCACACCGACCCTGGCGGCTGAGCAGACAAGCCTCTCGGGCTGGTGAGTGTTACTCGGCACCGATCCTCCATGCGGGAATCTCCCCGCTTTGCCCTCTACACCCCTGTGGCTGTGCTCTCCTCCATGGCTCCGAAGCTTCCCCCCTCCGCCACCTGCAGTCTCTGCCTGCGAAGGGGCTTCCTGGTGTGTGGAAACCTTTTCTTCTTCACGGCTCCCTCCCACTGGTGCAGGTCCCATCCCTTTTCTTTTGTCTCTGTTATTTCTTTTTTCTTTTGCCCTACCCAAGTACGTGGGGATTTTCTTGCTTTTTGGGAGGTCTGACGTCTTCTGCCAGCGTTCAGTGGGTGTTCTGTAGGAGCAGTTCCACGTGTAGATGTATTTCTACTGTATCTGTGGGAAGGAAGGTGATCTCCGTGTCTTACTCATCCGCCATCTTGCCCCTCCCACCCTTTAGTTTTGTTTTGATACCTAGATGCTCTGTCTTTTTTTTTTTAATATGATTTTTAAATTTTTATTTATTTATTTTTGGCTGTGTTGGGTCTTCGTTGCTACACGCGGGCTTTCTCTAGTTGCAGCGAGCAGGGACTACTCTTCGTTGCGGTGCAGTTTCTCACTGCATTGGCTTCTCTTGTTGTGGAGCACGGGCTCTAGGCGTGCAGGCCTCAGTGGTTGTGGTACGTGGGCTCAGTAGTTGTGGCTTGCAGGTTCTAGAGCGCAGGCTCAATAGTTGTGGCACACGGGCTTTGTTGCTCAGTGGCATGTGGGATTTTCCTGGACCAGGGCTCGAACCCATGTCCCGTGCATTGGCAGGCAGTTTCTTAACCACTGCACCACCAGGGAAGCCCACTCTGTCTTTTTTTTGTAGCAGTTTAGAGTGATTAAACAACTTTTCTACCACTGTTGTTGTCTTCCCAGAATCCTCTCTTTCTTTCCATTCTTCATTTTCTATTGTCCATTCTTCTCAGAACAGTCAGTGTGATGTTCTCTCTGCATTGTTTCTTCATGGATAAAGTGGTATCACATGTGTTCACATGTTATCCAAATAGAAGAGAGAATTCTCATTTTGAGTCAATGACTGATTTAAGCCAACCCTCCTACAGGTTCAATGATGATAACTGCTGCAAAGGAAATTTCAGCTAGTCTTTTATAGCCAACAGTGTGGAAGGATGAGATGTGTTTTTCAAATTTAAAATTTCTGTAATGGCATTGACGTTTCATAATTAGACATAATATAAATATGCATGCAGTTAAAATAAATATATAACTCTTGCCACATGACTGAGACCAAGAGATAGATTCTTCCCTACTAATGTTTTTGTGAATTTTTTTAAATCAGAGGCTTTCTGGTTCCACAGTTTCCAAGGAATAGAGATTAAAATGAGTCTAAAAAAATCATCTTTTAAAATGAAATAGAAAATGTTTATCAAGAAATTAATATAATCTCTGTAACTGAGAATCAAAGGATAATTCAAAATACCTTATTAAAGGAAGCCTATCCTTCTTCTAGAAATGCCCAATTTTCCATTGGTGCTCAAGCTTAAAAAGAATTTATCATGCAAAATCTGCATAAGGAAATAATGAAAAACTTACTGGGTAAAGGCTACTAATATGGCCTCATTATGATTACTAATAGATGAATATGCTCAAATTCTCAATAACTAAGGCTGCTTCCCTCCAATCACTCAGCAAATAGTTTTTATTTTTAAAAACTCAGATATAGTCACTTTTCTCATAGCCTTTAAAATCCCTCTCTTCACAGAAACTGTAGAATTTTAAAACACAAATTGACTTATCTTCATGAATTTAGGTCCTTTTTTTTTTTAATCAGTCATCAGTTTTATACACATCACTGTATACATGTCAATCCCAATCGCCCAATTCAGCACACCACCATCCCCACCCCACCGCAGTTTTCCCCCCTCGGTGTCCATACGTTTGTTCTCTATATCTGTGTCTCAACTTCTGCCCTGCAACCCGGTTCATCTGTACCGTTTTTCTAGGTTCCACATACATGCATTAATATACGATATTTGTTTTTCTCTTTCTGACTTACTTCACTCTGTATGACAGTCTCTAGATCCACCCACGTCTCAACAAGTGACTCAATTTCGTTCCTTTCTATGGCTGAGTAATATTCCATTGTATATATGTACCACCACTTCTTTATCCATTCATCTGTCGATGGGCATTTAGGTTGCTTCCATGACCTGGCTATTGTAAATAGTGCTGCAATGAACATTCGGATGCATGTGTCTTTTTGAATTACGGTTCTCTCTGGGTATAGGCCCAGTAGTGGGATTGCTGGGTCATATGGTAATTCTATTTTTAGTTTTTTAAGGAACCTCCATACTGTTCTCCATAGTGGCTGTATCAATTTACATTCCCACCAACAGTGCAAGAGGGTTCCCTTTTCTCCACACCCTCTCCAGCATTTGTTGTTTGTAGATTTTCTGATGATGCCCATTCTAACTGGTGTGAGGTGATACCTCATTGTAGTTTTCATTTGCATTTCTCTAATAATTAGTGATGTTGAGCATCTTTTCATGTACTTTGTGGCCGTCTGTGTGTCTTCTTTGGAGAAATGTCTATTTAGGTCTTCTGCCTATTTTTGGATTGGGTTGTTTGTTTCTTTAATATTGAGCTGAATAAGCTGTTTATATATTTTGGAGATTAATCCTTTGTCCGTTGATTCACTTGCAAATATTTTCTCCCATTCTGAGGGTTGTCTTTTCGTCTTGTTTGTGGTTTCCTTTGCTGTGCAAAAGCTTTGAAGTTTCATTAGGTCCCATTTGTTTATTTTTGTTTTTGTTTCCATTACTCTAGGAGGTGGATCAAAAAAGATCTTGCTGTGATTTATATCAAAGAGTGTTCTTCCTATGTTTTCCTCCAATAGTTTTATAGTGTCTGGTCTTACATTTAGGTCTCTAATCCATTTTGAGTTTATTTTTGTGTATTGTGTTAGGGAGTGTTCCAATTTCATTCTTTTACATGTAGCTGTCCAGTTTTCCCAGCACCACTTTTGAAGAGACTGTCTTTTCTCCATTGTATATCTTTGCCTCCTTTGTCATAGATTAGTTGACCATAGGTGCGTGGGTTTATCTCTGGGCTTTCTATCTTGTTCCATTGATCTATGTTTCTGATTTTGTGCCAGTACCATATTGCCTTGATTACTGTAGCTTTGTAGTATAGTGTGAAGTCAGGGAGTCTGATTCTCCAGCTCCGTTTTTTTCCCTCAAGACTGCTTTGGCTATTCGGGGTCTTCTGTGTCTACATACAAATTTTAGGATGATTTGTCCTAGTCCCATAAAAAATGCCATTGGTAATTTGATAGGGATTGCATTGAATCTGTAGATTGCTTTGGGTAGTATAGTCATTTTCACAATATTGATTCTTCCAATCCAAGAACATCTTATATCTCTCCATCTGTTGGTATCATCTTTAACTTCTTTCATCAGTGTCTTATAGTTTTCTGCATACAGGTCTGTTGTCTCCCTAGGTAGGTTTATTCCTAAATATTTTATTCTTTTTGTTGCAATGGTAAATGGGAGTGTTTTCTTAATTTCACTTTCAGATTTTTCATCATTAGTGTATAGGAATGCAAGAGATTTCTGTGCATTAATTTTGTATCCTGCAACTTTACCAAATTCATTAATTAGCTCTAGTAGTTTTCTGGTGGCAGTTTTAGGATTCTCTATGTATAGTATCAAGTCATCTGCAAACAGTGACAGTTTTACTTCTTCTTTTCCAATTTGTATTCCTTTTATTTCTTTTTCTTCTCTGATTGCCGTGGCTAGGACTTCCAAAACTATGTTGAGTAATAGTGGTGAGAGTGGACATCCTTGTCTTGTTCCTGATCTTAGAGGAAATGCTTTCAGTTTTTCACCATTGAGAATGATGTTTGCTGTGAGTTTGTCGTTTGTGGCCTTTATTATGTTGAGGTAGGTTCTCTCTATGCCCACTTTCTGGAGAGTTTTTATCATAAATGGGTGTTGAATTTTGTCAAAAGGTTTTTCTGCATCTATTGAGATGATCATATGGTTTTTATTCTTCAATTTGTTAATATGGTGTACCACATTGATTGATTTGTGTATATTGAAGAATCCTTGCATCCCTGGGATAAATCCCACTTGATCATGGTGTATGATCCTTTTAATGTGTTGTTGGATTCTGTGTGCTAGTATTATGTTGAGGATTTTTGCATCTATATTCATCAGTGATATTGGTCTGTAATTTTCTTCTTTTGTAGTATCATTGTCTGGTTTTGGTATCAGGGTGATGGTGTCCTCATAGAATGAGTTTGGGAGTGTGCCTTCCTCTGCAATTTTTTGGAAGAGTTTGAGAAGGATGGGTGTTAGCTCTTCTCTAATGTTTGATAGAATTCACCTGTGAACCCATCTGGTCCTGGAATTTTGTTTGTTGGAAGATTTTTAATCACAGTTTCAATTTCATTACTTGTGATTGGTCTGTTCATATTTTTTCTTTCTTCCTGGTTCAGTCTTGGAAGGTTATACCTTTCTAAGAATTAGTCCATTTCTTCCAGGTTGTCCATTTTATTGGCATAGAGTTGCTTGTAGTAGTCTCTTAGGATGCTTTGTATTTCTGTGGTGTCTGTTGTAACTTCTCCTTTTTCATTTCTGATTTTATTGATATGAGTTCTCTCCCTCCTTTTCTTGATGAGTCTGGCTAATGGTCTGTCAATTTTGTTTATCTTCTCAAAGAACCAGCTTTTAGTTTTATTGATCTTTGCTATTGTTTTCTTTGTTTCTATTTCATTTATTTCTGCTCTGATCTTTATGATTTCTTTCCTTCTGCTAACTTTGGGTTTTGTTTGTTCTTCTTTCTCTAGTTTCTTTAGGTGTAAGGTTAGATTGTTTACTTGAGATTTTTCTTGTTTCTTTAAGTGGGCTTGTATAGCTATAAATTTCCCTCTTAGAACTGCTTTTGTTGCATCCCATAGGTTTTGGGTCGTCGTGTTTTCATTGTCATTTGTCTCTAGGTATTTTTTGATTTCCTCTTTGACTTCTTCAGTGATCTCTTGGTTATTTAGTAACGTATTGTTTAGCTTCCATGTGTTTGTGTTTTTTACGGTTTTTTCCCTGAAATTCATTTCTAATCTCATAGCGTTGTGGTCAGAAAAGATGCTTGATATGATTTCAATTTTCTTAAATTTACTGAGGCTTGATTTGTGACCCAAGATGTGGTCTATCCTGGAGAATGTTTCATGAGCACTTGAGAAGAATGTGTAATCTGCTGTTTTTGGATGGAATGTCCTATAAATATCAATTAAATCTATCTGGTGTATTGTGTCATTTAAAGCTTGTGTTTCCTTATTTATTTTCATTTTGGGTGATCTGTCCATTGATGTAAGTGAGGTGTTAAAGTCCCCCACTATTATTGTGTTACTGTCGATTTCCTCTTTTATAGCTGTTAGCAGTTGCCTTATGTATTGAGGTGCTCCTATGTTGGGGGCATATATATTTATAATTGTTACATCTTCTTGGATTGATCCCTTGATCATTATGTTGTGTCCTTCCTTGTCTCTTGTAATAGTCTTTATTTTAAAGTGTATTTTGTCTTATATGAGTATAGCTACTCCAGCTTTCTTTTGATTTCCATTTGCATGGAATATCTTTTTCCATCCCCTCAATTTCAGTCTGTATGTGTCCCTAGGTCTGAAATGGGTCTCTTGTAGACAGCATATATATGAGTCTTATTTTTGTATCCATTCAACAAGCTTGTGTCTTTTGGTTGGAGCATTTAATCCATTCACGTTTAAGGTAATTATCGATATGTATGCTCCTATGACCATTGTCTTAATTGTTTTGGGTTTGTTTTTGTAGGTCCTTTTCTTCTCTTGTGTTTCCCACTTAGAGAAATTCCTTTAGCATTTGTTGTAGAGGTGGTTTGGTGGTGCTGAATTCTCTTAGCTTTTCCTTGTCTGTAAAGCTTTTGATTTCTCCATCAATTCTAAATGAGATCCTTTCTGGGTAGAGTAATCTTGGTTGTAGGTTCTTCCCTTTCATCACTTTAAGTGTATCATGCCACTCCCTTCTGGCTTGTAGAGTTTCTGCTGAAAGATCAGCTGTTAACCTTATGGGGATTCCCTTATGTGTTATTTGTTGTTTTTCCTTGCTCTTTTAATATTTTTTCTTTGTATTTAATTTTTGATAGTTTGATTAATATGTGTCTTGGCTTGTTTCTCCTTGGGTTTATCCTGTATGGGATTCTCTGCACTTCCTGGACTTGGGTGGCTATTTCCTTTCCCATGTTAGGGAAGTTTTCAACTATAATCTCTTCAAATATTTTCTCGGGTCCTTTCTCTCTCTCTTCTCCTTCTGGGAGCCCTATAATGCAAATGTTGTTGCATTTAATGTTGTTCTAGAGGTCTCTTAGGCTGTCTTCATTTCTTTTCATTCTTTTTTCTGTAGTCTGTTCTGCAGCAGTGAATTCCACCATTCTGTCTTCCAGGTCACTTATCCGTTCTTCTGCCTCAGTTATTCTGCTATTGAATCCTTCTAGTGTAGTTTTCATTTTAGTTATTGTATTGGTCATCTCTGTTTGTTTGTTCTTTAATTCTTCTAGGTCTTTGTTAATCATTTCTTGCATCTTCTCAATCTTTGCCTCCATTCTTATTCTGAGGTCCTGGATCATCTTCACTATCATTATTCTGAATTTTTTTTCTGGAAGGTTGCCTATCTCCACTTTATTTAGTTGTTTTTCTGGTTTTTTTTCTTGTTCCTTCATTTGGTATATAGCCCTCTGCCTTTTCATCTTGTCTATCTTTCTGTGAATGTCTAGGTCCTTTTTGGGGAACCTATTTTTCAATCACATCAATCTACATAAATGTCAAGTAAATGACTAAATTCTGAACACTTTTAATATGAATATGACTTTCCATATTATTTGTTTACATCTCTGATAATATGTTGTTAGAATAAGTACACACACACACACACATTTCCAAACTATTTCATTTAATGCAATCCAAGCATTTTTTTATTAAATTAACAAGAAAAGTTTAACATTCATGTGGAGACGCAAAAGATCTAAATAACCAAAACAATTTTATAAAATAAAAATAAAGTTGGAGGGTTATATTATCTGATTTTAAGAATTACTATAAATCTATAGTAATCAAAATAGTGTGATATTGGCATAAGGATGGGCATACAGAGCAATACAGTAGAATAGGAAATCCAGAAATAAACCAAAACATTATGGTCTGGTCAATTAATTTTCTATACAGGTGCCAAGGTACTTCAATGAACAAGGATAGTCTTTTCCATAAATAGTGATGGAATAAGTGAATATTTGTAGAGGGGAAATGCTTAATCCTTACCCCATACTCCATATTATGCATAAAAATTAACACAAAGTGGATCATAGTCTTTACTTTAGAAGTTAAAAATATAAAGTTTCTAAAGGGTGAAATTGTTTTTATGACTGTGAGGTAGGCAAGGATTTCTTTAACATTAAGCAAAAAGAAAAAAAATCTATAAATTAGACTTCATCAAAATGAAACCTTCCGCTCTTTGAGAAAATCTCTTAAGAAAATAAAAAGCTAATCATGTGATGAAATGTTTTATATCTTGATTATCAATGTCAAATCCTGGTTATGATACTTCACTCTTGCCTTGCAAGATATTACCATTGGAGGAAAATGGGATATCTCTGTACATTTCTTACAACTGAATATTTATCTACAATTACCTCAAAATAAAATACTTAATCTAAAAAGAGCACACCACAGACTGAGAGAAAACATTCTCAAAATATATATCTGACACAGAGTCTGTATACAAAATATATTGTAAAATTTTAGAGCTAAAAAATAAGATGAAATCTCAATAAAAGGCAAAAATTTGAACAGGCCCTTCATAAAAAAAGTTGCATACAAATAATGACAGGAAAATACATTCAATATAATTTTCTAGCCAAGAGATGCAAGTGAAACCCCTAACCAATAGAGTGGCTAAAATTAAATGACTGATACTTTTCTGGTTCCAGACTAGATATAAGCACATGCTCCTATGTTCCCCCCACTATTTACAAAACAAACAAACAAAAAACCAAAATAACCCTAGACAAAATTTATAAAGCAACCAACAATATACTCTGAAGGCAGAGAGAAGAAGACAGATTGTATAAAGATCTTGAGACTAGAGAAAAGCCAGTGGTGATTTCCTGTAGGTTTTTTGTTGTTTGTTTTTGTTTTTTTGCCTCATATATCATAGCCTGGGCACTGAAGAGACCTGTGACCTGGAAAAAATAATGGGCACAGACAAAAAGAAAAACTTCCAGAAAAAGCCCACTCTCTCTAGCAAAAGGACCAGGAAAAAGGACAGAAACTATTTACCATTCCTTCCCAATTTAGGAAAACAGAAAAAAGCACACACACACACACACACACACACACACTCCCCTTAATTGTCACTGGGCACTGCAGCTGCAGAGACTGTAGACAGAGTCTTGTCTTCCATCCCCACCCTGCAATAACAGGGAGGCACCCCCTTGTCAGCCATGGACCCTGTGTATGAAGTCCTGACATTCATTCCTGACAAGTAATAATGAAGCAGCACTTTCCATTTACAACCATGGAGACTGTGGGCAAAGAATGATTTTCTATCTCTTCCCTTCAATAACTAGGTGGAACCCAACCCTCTCCAGATGACCAGAGACTGTGGGAACAGACTTGTCTTCCATGCCTGACCTGAAATAGCAAGGTGGTATCCCTTCCTCTCCACATGGAAGGCTGCAGCTGCAGAGAATATCAACAAAGTTCTGTCTGTGCTTACCACCCTTCAGAAAAAGGGATGCCCCTCCCAACTAGATAATGGGAAGGGGGGCACTATAGAGAGAAGTGAACTAGAGAAAGAAATTTTCTTAATCTGTGCATGAAGTCCTGGACAGAACTCTGAACAGCCCATGCATAAAACCAACAAGAAACAAGAAAAGGTTTGAGAACTGAACACTGGTGTGGAATTCTGCCCAGGTTTCAAATGGGTCTCTGGACAGCACATAGTGGAACAAATCTGGATAGCCCTGCAAAGTCTTTGAAAACTAAATTAATTTTTGAACCACAGCCCACAAAATTGGAACAGGAAGTGCATTTTAAACCAAAAAGTTTGCCTGCTAAAATGGAAGATTTAAATAGGAACCAGAATCTCAACCCCAAATTGCACATCACTTTGACAGTTTAAAAAATCTCAACTTAAATGAGAAATGTAAATCATAGACTAGCAACACTGATATGACACAGATGTTGGAATTATCTGACAAGGGTTTTAAAGTAGTTGTCATTAAAATGCCACAATAAGCAATTGTGAACTATCTTGAAACAAATGAGAAAATAGAAATTCTTAGCAAAGAAAAAGAACACATAAGGAAGTGGAATTCTGTCAAAGTGAAAAATGCATTATCTGAAATAAAACTTCACTGGATGGGCTCATTACCTGAATGAAGATGAAAGAAGAAAGAATTAGTGAATTCAAGGAAATATCAATAGAAATTATCCAATCTAAATGACAGACAGAAAACAACCTTAGGGACCTGTGGAACAAAACCCAAAGGTCTGACATTGATGTCATCCAAGTCCCAGAAACAGAAGAGAAAGAGTATGGAACTGAATAAATACTTGAAGAAAGAGTAACCGCGAACTTTCAGTATGTAGAAAAAGGCAAAAAACTAATGTCTGAAGAAGCTGAGCAAAGCCCTGACAAGAAAAATCCAAATAATTTCATATTGAGACATATCAGAATAAAATTTCTGAAAAATAAGCACAAAGAAACATCCTTGAAAGCAGCCAGAGATAAATGAGGCTTAACGTATAAGAGAGTAATGATTTGAATGACAGAGGATTTATCATCAGAAACGATGGAAGCCAGAATGAATGGCACAACCTTTTTAAAGTGCTGAAAGAAAGAACTGTCAACCCAAAGTTTTATATCCAGAAAAAATATTCTCTGAGACGAAGATGAAATAAAGACATTCCAAAAGAATCAAAAGTAAGAGAATTTGTCATCAGCAGATCTTCTCTAAAAGAATGGCTAGTAGAGAAGGGAAGATGGCGGAAGAGTAAGATGCAGAGATCACCTTCCTCCCCACAGATACATCAGAAATACATCTACACGTGGAACTGCTCCTATAGAACACCCACTGAACGCTGGCAGAAGACGTCAGACCTCCCAAAAGGCAAGAAACTCCCCACGTACCTGGGTAGGGCAAAAGAAAAAAGAAATAACAGAGACACAAGAATAGGGACGGGACCTGCACCAGTGGGATGGAGCTGTGAAGGAGGAAAGGTTTCCAGACACTAGGAAGCCCCTTTGCTGGCAGAGACTGCGGGTGGCGGAGGGGGGAAGCTTCGGAGCCACGGAGGAGAGCGCAGTAACAGGGGTGCAGAGGGCAAAGCGGAGAGATTCCCGCACAGAGGATCAGTGCTGACCAGCACTCACCACCCCGAGAGGCTTGTCTACTCAGTCACTGGGGTGGGGGGGGTTGGGAGTTGAGGCTCGGGTTTCGGTAGGATTGTAGGGAGCAGACTGGGGTTGGTGGTGTGAACACAGCCTGAAGGGGTTAGTGAACCACGGCTAGCCAGGAGGGAGTCTGAAAAAGGTCTGGACCTGCCGAAGAGACAAGAGACTTTTTCTTCCCTCTTTGTTTCCTGGTGCGTGAGGGAAAGGGATTAAGAGCGATGCTTAAAGGAGCTCCAGAGACGGGCGCGAGCCGCGGCTATCAGCGCGGACCCCAGAGACAAGCATGAGACGCTAAGGCTGCTGCTGTAGCCACCAAGAAGCCTGTGTGCGAGCACAGGTCACTATCCACACCGCCCCTCCCGGGAGCCTGTGCAGCCCACAACTGTCAGGGTCCCGTGATCCAGGGACAACTTCCCCAGAAGAATGCACAGTGCGCCTCAGGCTGCTACAACGTCACGCCGGCCTCTGCCGCTGCAGGCTTGCCTCGCATCCGTACCCCTCCCTCCCCCCGGCCTGAGTGAGCCAGAGCCCCCAAAGCAGCTGCTCCTTTAACCCCGTTCTGTGTGAGGGAAGAACAGAGGCCCTCAGGCGACCTACTCACAGAGGCGGGGCCAAATCCAAAGCTGTACCCCAGGAGCTGTGCGAACAAAGAAGAGAAAGGGAAATTTCTCCCAGCAGCCTCAGAAGCAGCAGATTAAAGCTACACAAACAACCTGATGTACCTGCATCTATGGAATACCTGAATAGACAAAGAATCATCCCAAATTGAGGAGGTGGACTTTGGGAGCAAGATATATTTTTTCCCCTTTTCCTCTTTTTGTGAGTGTGTATGTGTATGCTTCTGTGTGAGATTTTGTCTATATAGCTTTGCTTTCACCATTTGTCCTAGGGTTCTGTCGGTCCAGTTTTTGTTTTTTTACTTTAAAAATTTTTTTCCTTAATAATTATTTTTTATTTTTTATTTTAATAGCTCTATTTTATTTTCCCTTACTTTATCTTACTTTATTTTATTTTATCCTCTTTCTTTCTTTCTATTTTTTCTCCCTTTTATTCTGAGCCGTGTGGATGAAAGGCTCTTGGTGCTCCAGCCAGGCATCAGGGCTGTGCCTCTGAGGTGGGAGAGCCAACTTCAGGACACACGTCCACAAGAGACCTCCCAGCTCCATGTAATACCAAATGGCGAAACTCTCCCAGAGATCTCCATCTCAACACCAAGACCCAGCTTCACTCAACGACCAGCAACCTACAGTGCTGGACACCCTATGCCAAACAGCTAGAAAGACAGGAACACAGCCCCATCCATTAGCAGAGAGGCTGCCTAAAATCATAATAAGGCCACAGACACCCCAAAACACACCACCAGACGTGGATGTGCCCACCAGAAAGACAAGATGCAGCCTCATCCACCAGAACACAGACACTAGTCCCCTCCACCAGGAGGCCTACACAACCCACTGAACCAATCTTAGCCACTGGGGACAGATACCAAAAACAACGGGAACTATGAACCTGAAGCCTGTGAAAAGGAGACCCGAAACACAGTTAGATAAGCAAAATGAGAAGATAGAAAAACACACAGCAGATGAAGGAGCAAGGTAAAAACACACCAGACCTAACAAATGAGGAGGAAATAGGCAGTCTACCTGAAAAAGAATTCAGAATAATTATAGTAAGGATGATCCAAGATCTTGGAAATAGAATAGACAAAATGCAAGAAACATTTAACAAGGATAGAAGAACTAATGAGGAACCAAGCAATGATGAACAACAGAATAAATGAAATTAAAAATACTCTAGAAGGGATCAATAGCAGAATAACTGAGGCAGAAGAACGGATAAGTGACCTGGAAGATAAAATAGTGGAAATAACTACTGCAGAGCAGAATAAAGAAAAAAGAATGAAAAGAACTGAGGACAGTCTCAGAGACCTCTGGGACAATATTAAATGCACCAACATTCGAATTATAGGGGTCCCAGAAGAAGAAGAGAAAAAGAAAGGGACTGAGAAAATATTTGAAGAGATTATAGTTGAAAACTTCCCTAATATGGGAAAATAAATAGTTAATCAAGTCCTGGAAGCACAGAGAGTCCCATACAGGATAAATCCAAGGAGAAACATGCCAAGGCACATATTAATCAAACTATCAAAAATTAAATATAAAGAAAACATATTAAAAGCAGCAAGGGAAAAACAACAAATAACACACAAGGGAATCCCCATAAGGTTAACAGCTGATCTTTCAGCAGAAACTCTGCAAGCCAGAAGGGAGTGGCAGGACATATTTAAAGTGAGGAAGGAGAAAAACCTACAACCAAGGTTACTCTACCCAGCAAGGATCTCATTCAGATTTGATGGAGAAATTAAAACCTTTACAGACAAGCAAAAGCTGAGAGAGATCAGCACCACCAAACCAGCTTTACAACAAATGCTAAAGGAACTTCTCTAGGCAAGAAACACAAGAGAAGGAAAACACCTACAATAACAAACACAAAACATTAAGAAAATGGGAATAGGAACATACATATCGATAATTACCTTAAATGTAAATGGATTAAATGCTCCCACCAAAAGACACAGACTGGCTGAATGGATACAAAAACAAGACTCATATATATGCTGTCTACAAGAGACCCACTTCAGACCTAGGGAAACAAACAGACTGAAAGTGAGGGGATGGAAAAAGATATTCCATGCAAATGGAAATCAAAAGAAAGGTGGAGTAGCAATTCTCATATCAGACAAAATAGACTTTAAAATAAAGACTATTACAAGAGACAAAGAAGGACACTATATAATGATCAAGGGATCGATCCAAGAAGAAGATATAACAACTGGAAATATTTATGCCCCCAACATAGGAGCACCTCAATATACAAGGCAAATACTAACAGCCATAAAAGGGGAAATCCACAGTAACACAATCATAGTAGGGGACTTTGACAGCCCACTTTCACCAATGGACAGATCATCCAAAATAAAAATAAATAAGGAAACACAAGCTTTAAATGATACATTAAACAAGATGGACTTAATTGATATTTATAGGACATTCCACCCAAAAACAACAGAATACACATTTTTCTCAAGTGCTCATGGAACATTCTCCAGGATAGATCATATCTTGGGTCACAGATCAAGCCTTGGTAAATTTAAGAAAATTGAAATCGTATCAAGTATCTTTTCCGACCACAATGCTATGAGACTAAGTATCAATTACAGGAAAAGATCTGTAAAAAATACAAACACATGGAGGCTAAACAATACACTATGTAATAACGAAGTGATCACTGAAGAAATTAAAGGGGAAATCAAAAAATACCTAGAAACAAATGACAATGGAGACACGATGACCCAAATCTATGGGATGCAGCAAAAGCAGTTCTGAGAGGGAACTTTATAGCAATACAAGCCTACCTCAGGAAACCGGAAACATCTCAAATAAACAACCTAACTTTGCACCTAAAGCAATTAGAGAAAGAAGAACAAAAAAACCCCAAAGCTAGCAGAAGGAAAGAAATCATAAAGATCAGATCAGAAATAAATGAAAAAGAAATGAAGGAAACAATAGCAAAGATCAGTAAAACTAAAAGCTGGTTCTTTGAGAAGATAAACAAAATTGATCAACCATTAGCCAGACTCATCAAGAAAAAAAGGGAGAAGACTCAAATCAATAGAATTAGAAATGAAAAAGGAGAAATAACAACTGACACTGCAGAAATACAAACGATCATGAGAGATTACTACAAGCAACTCTATGCCAATAAAATGGACAACCTGGAAGAAATGGACAAATTCGCAGAAATGCACAACCTGCTGAGACTGAACCATGAAGAAATAGAAAATATGAACAAACCAATCACAAGTAATGAAAGTGAAACTGATTAAAAATTTTCCAACAAACAAAAGCCCAAAACCAGATGGCTTCACAGGCGAATTCTATCAAACATTTAGAGAAGAGCTAACACTTATCCTTCTCAAACTCTTCCACAATATAGCAGAGGGAGGAACACTCCCCAACTCATTCTACGAGGCCACCATCACCCTGATACCAAAACCAGACAAAGATGTCACAAAGAAAGAAAACTACAGGCCAATATCACTGATGAACATAGATGCAAAAATTCTCAACAAAATACTAGCAAACAGAATCCAACAACACATTAAAAGGATCGTACACCATGATCAAGTGGGGTTTATTCCAGGAATGCAAGGATTCTTCAATATACGCAAATCAATCAACGTGAAACACCATATTAACAAATTGAAGGAGAAAAACCATATGATCATCTCAATAGATGCATAGAAAGCTTTTGACAAAATTCAACACCCATTTATGATAAAAGCCCTGCAGAAAGTAGGCATAGAGGGAACTTTCCTCAACATAATAAAGGCCATATATGACAAACCCACAGCCAACATTGTCCTCAATGGTGAAAAACTGAAACCATTTCCACTAAGATCAGGAACAAGACAAGGTTGCCCACTCTCACCACTATTATTCAACATAGTTTTGGAAGTGTTAGCGACAGCAATCAGAGAAGAAAAAGAAATAAAAGGAATCCAAATCGGAAAAGAAGAAGTAAAGCTGTCACTGTTTGCAGATGACATGATACTATACATAGAGAATCCTAAAGATGCTACCAGAAAACTACTAGAGCTAATCAATGAATTTGGTAAAATAGTAGGATACAAAATTAATGCACAGAAATCTCTTGCATTCCTATACACTAATGATGAAAAATCTGAAAGTGAAATTAAGAAAACACTCCCATTTACCATTGCAACAAAAAGAATAAAATATCTAGGAATAAACCTACCAGAGGAGACAAAAGACCTGTATGCAGAAAATTATAAGACACTGATGAAAGAAATTAAAGATGATACAAACAGATGGAGAGATATACCATGTTCTTGCATTGGCAGAATCAACATTGTGAAAATGACTCTACTACCCTAAGCAATCTACAGATTCAATGCAATCCCTATCACACTACCACTGGCATTTTTCACAGAACTAGAACAAAAAAATTCACAATTTGTATGGCAAGACAAAAGACCCCGAATAGCCAAAGCAATCTTGAGAAAGAAAAATGGAGCTTGAGGAATCAGGCTCCCTGACTTCAGACTATACTACAAAGCTACAGTAATCAAGGCAGTATGGTACTGGCACAAAAACAGAAACATAGATCAATGGAACAGGATAGAAAGCCCAGAGATAAGCCCACACACATATGGTCACCTTATCTTTGATAAAGGAGGCAAGCATATACAGTGGAGAAAAGACAGCCTCTTCAATAAGTGGTGCTGGGAAAATTGGACAGGTACATGTAAAAGTATGAAATTAGAACACTCCCTAACACCATACACAAAAATAAACTCAAAATGGATTAAAGACCTAAGTGTAAGGCCAGACACTATCAAACTCTTAGAGGAAAACATAGGCAGAACACTCTATGACATAAATCACAGCAACATCCTTTTTGACCCAGCTCCTAGAGAAACGGAAATAAAAACACAAATAAACAAATGGGACCTAATGAAACTTCAAAGCTTTTGCACAGGAAAGGAAACCATAAAGAAGTCCAAAAGACAACCCTCAGAATGGGAGAAAATATTTGCAAATGAAGCGACTGAGAAAGGATTAATCTCCAAAATTTACAAGCAGCTCCTTCAGCTCAATACCAAAAAAAAAACCAACCCAATCCAAAAATGGGCAGAAGACCTAAACAGACATTTCTCCAAAGAAGATATACAGATTGCCAGCAAATACGTGACAGAATGCTCAACATCATTAATCATTAGAGAAATGCAAATCAAAACTACAATGAGATATCATCTCACATGGGTCAGAATGGCCATCATCAAAATATCTAGAAACAATAAATGCTGGAGAGGGTGTGGAGGAAAGGGAACCCTCTTGCACTGTTGGTGGGAATGTAAATTGATACAGCCACTATGGAGAACAGTATGGAGGTTCCTTAAAAAACTAAAAATAGAACTACCATATGACCCAGCAATCCCACTACTGGGCATATACCCTGAGAAAACCATAATTCAAAAAGAGTCATGTACCAAAATGTTCATTGCAGCTCTATTTACAATAGCCAGGACATGGAAGCAACCTAAGTGTCCATCATCGGATGGATGGATAAAGAAGATGTGGCACATATATACAATGGAATATTACTCAGCCATAAAAAGAAATGAAATGGAGGTATTTGTAGTGAGGTGGATGGAGTTAGAGTCTGTCATACAGAGTGAAGTAAGTCAGAAAGAGAAAAACAAATACAGTATCCTAACCCATATATATGGAATCTAAGGAAAAAAAAAAAAAGGTCATGAAGAACCTAGTGGCAAGACAGGAATAAAGGCACAGACCTACTAGAGAATGGACTTGAGGATATGGGGAGGGGGAAGGGTAAGATGTGACAAAGTGAGAGAGTGGCATGGAGATATATACACTACCAAACGTAAAATAGATAGCCAGTGGAAAGCAACCACATAGCACAGGGAGATCAGCTCTGTGCTTTGAGACCACCTAGAGGGGTGGGATAGGGAGCGTGGGAGGGAGGGAGATGCAAGAGGGAAGAGATATGGGAACATATGTATATGTATAACTGATTCACTTTGTTATAAAGCAGAAACTAACACACCATTGTAAAGCATTTATACTCCAATAAAGATGTTAAAAAAAAAAAAAAGAATGGCTAAAGTAAGTTCTTCAGACAGAAAGGAAATAATAGCAAAAGAAATCTTAGAACATCCAAAATGGAGGAAAACCAATAGGAAGAGTAAATATATAGTTAATACAATATACTATTCTTTCTGTCTTCTGAGTTTTTCAGTTTTTAGTGAGTCAAAGCAAAAATGATAACATTGTCTAATGTGATTCTCAATGTAAGTAGAAGTAATATTTAAGACAACTGTATTACAAAGAGGGTAGTTTAAGGGACCAGAAAGCTCATAAAGCTTCTACATAATCTTTGAAGTAGTAAGACACTGATACCAGTAGAAAGTGATATGTTACAGAGATTGGAAGAATGGATTACAAAAAACAAAGACAAAACAAAAAAAGACCAAACTATTTGCTACATACAGAAAACTCACTTGAAATGTAATGATGTAGGTATGCTAAAAGTAAAAGTACCAAAAAGATATAACATGCAAACACTAAGCCAAGAAAACTGGAATAACCATATTAATATCAGACAAAGTAGGTTTCAGAACAAAAAAAAAAATTACCAGGGACCAAAAGAACATTACATAACTATAAAATAAAATAGTCACTTCATGAAGAAGAGATAATAATTCTAATTATATATGCATCGAACAACAGAGATTCAAAATACAGTACAGGAAGAAAAATCTGACAGAACTGAAAGGATAAATAGACAATAGACTATAATTATAGGTGGGGATTTTAACACCTCAGTGATTGATAGAAGCAACGAACAGAAAGTCAGCAAAGATATAAAAGAATTGAAGAACACCATCAATCAACAGGATCTAGGGAATTCCCTGGTGGTCCGGTGGTTAGCACTCAGTGCTCTCACTACCATGGACCCAGGTTCGATCCCTGGTCGGGGAACTAAGATCCCGCAAGCCATGTAGCATGGCAAAAAAAACCCCAAAAAACAGGATCTAATTGAAATTTATTGAATAACAGCAGAATACATCATTTCAAGTGCACCTGGAACACAAAGATAGGCTATGTCCTGGGAAATAAAACAAATATGTAAAATATTAAAAGAATTAAAGTCATACAAAATATATTCTCTGACCATGGGGGAATCAAACTTGAAAGCAATAACAGAAAAGTAATAGGAAAATCTCCTGACCTTGGAAATTAAACAACACTATTCTCAACATTCCAGTGGTCAAAAGGAAGCTTCATGAAAAAAAATACATAAGTGAAAGTAAAAATATAGCATAACATCTATTGGATGTAGGTAAAGCAGTGTTTATCAGGAAATTTAGAGTACTAAAGTTTTATATTAGAAAAAAAATCTCAAATCAACAATCTAAGTTTCTACCACAAGAAAATAGAAAAAGAAGGGAAAATAAACAGAAAGCTAGAAGAAAGGGAATGATAAAGATAAGAACAAGGATTAATACAATTGAAAACATGAAAACAAAAGAGAAAATCAAAGCCAAAACTTTGGGTTTTTTGAAAATATAAGTGAAATTGATAAACTTCTAGCAAGACTGACAAT
The DNA here is from genome assembly GCF_965194805.1 of Balaenoptera borealis. Classification (NCBI taxonomy): domain Eukaryota; kingdom Metazoa; phylum Chordata; class Mammalia; order Artiodactyla; family Balaenopteridae; genus Balaenoptera; species Balaenoptera borealis. The sequence continues at coordinate 34,299,936 of NC_138865.1, forward strand.
GACAAAAGGAAGATACAAATTACCAACATCAGGGATGAAAGAGAATTCCTACAGAACCCACAGATACTAAAAAGGATAATAAGAGAATAATATGAACAAGTCTATACATAGAAATTCAACAAATTAGACAAAATGGTCCAATTCCTTGAAAACTACAAACACAAAACTCACCCAAGATGAAATCGATCATTTAAGTAATCTTATATTAAATAGATTGAACGTGCAGAAACACACACACACACACACACCTGCAAAAAAGGAAATTTCCAGATCAGTTGTCTTCACTGGTGGGTTTACCAAACATTTAAAGATGAAATAATGTGTGGAATCTAGTCAAACTCATAGAAGCAGACAGTAGAATTGTGATAACCCAGGGCTGGGAGGAGGAGGAAATGGGGAGATGCTGGTGACAGGGTACAAAGTTTCAGTTATGCAAGATAAGTTCTGGAAATCTAATGTATGGTGGGCAATGTGACTATAATTAACAATATTTGAAATTTGCTATGAGATTAAATTGTGTTATCACAATAAAAAAAAGAAGAAGAAAAAGAAAATGGTAACTATGTGAGGTAGTGGATATGTAAATTAGCTTCTTTGTGGTGATCACAATATATATGTATAACAAAGTACCATGTTATACACCTTGAATATAAATGATTTTTATTTGTCAATTATACCTCAATGAAGCTGGGGGTGATATAACACCAATTCTACACAAACTCTTCCAGAAAACAAAAGTGGAGGGAACACTTCCCACCTCATTTTATAAGGCCAATATCAAAGTCAAAGACAGTACGAAAAAAGAAAACTATATCAATTTCCCTTATGAACATAGACACACAAGTTCTCAACAAAATATAAGTAAATCATATCCATAAGTATATAAAAAGAAAGATACACTACAACCAGGTATGGTTTAGTCCACAAATGCAAGGCTGGTTCAATATATGAAAATTTACCAGTGTAATCTGCAATTTTGACAGGGTAAAGAAGAAAAACCACATGATCCAATCAGTTGGTACAGAAAAAGCATTGGACCAAAGCCAACATTTACTCAACAACAACTCTCAGCAAACTAGAAATAAAAGGGAACTTCCTCAATCTGATAAAGAACTACAAAATTACTGAAGCTAACATCACACTTAATGATTAAAGTCCTAATGCTTTTCCCTTAAAATTACTACCACGGCAAGGGTGCTCACTTTCCCCAAAACAACTTACATAGTACTGGAAGCCCTGGCTATTTCAATAATTTGAGAAAAGAAAAAGCAAGGCAAGTCATACAAATTGGAAAGGAAAAAATAAATCTACCCTTATTTGCTGATTGCATGATTGTCTACATAGAAAATCCAAGGAATTTACCAAAACATTCCTAAAACTATATAGAGTATAGCAAGATCATGGAATACAAGATCAACACACAAATATCAGTTATATTTCTATACATTAGCAATGAACATTGGAAACTGAAATAAAAAACATATTATTATTTACAATTGTTCCAAAAAATTAAAAAGAATTTGACAAAACGTGCAGGATCTGTATGCAAAAAATACAAAATGCTGACTAAAAAGTCAAAGACAAATGGAGACACACGCCATGTTCATAGATTAGAAGCCTCAATACAGCTCAGGTTCCTGGGGTTTTGGAGTAAGTTATTCCTTTACCTCATGATAATCATCTTCCATTTGAAAAGCAGCTTCTGATTTGCCATTGGGTCCTGATGGAGACTGAACATGGGATACCAAGTGACTATGTGACCCAAAATATCTATCATCAACTTGTATAATCTACTTCACTGAATCAAAATATTGGATATGTGTAAAGCTATTCCTTTGTTAAATGGGATGGTAAATATAAGACCAGACCAAAACAGGACCAGAAGGTATAAGCAAACTGTATAATCAAGTGGTTCACAGTCACATGGTACTTACATTAGGGAACTGTTGACCAAAACCGCCTGCATATTTGGCCAGGTATAATGATAACCACTTGCATGAGATATCTCGCAATAAGAGATCCCGATAAGGAACACAGTGCTGTCACAATAACTAACTGGGAGAATTCAGGAGGGGCCTAAAAGAGGGGGGTAGACGCCAGTCCATGTCCTACCAACCTCCCAGAATCCTTCTCACTGGAATCCATCTTGGCTGAGATGCACGGGCCACCAGGAAGGACCATGAGTCAGACCGAATATGGGCCAAGAAAGATGATTGGCCAGAGACAAGCCGGAAACTAATCACATTACCATAAAACCTGAGACTGTGAGCCACGTGGCAGAGCAGTTCTTCTGGTTTCCCTTACCCTGCTGCTCTCTGCCTGGGCACCCCTTCCCAATAAAGTCTTCTGCTTTGTCAGTACATGTGTTTCCTCGGACAATTCATTTCTGAGTGTTAGACAAGAGTCCACTCTCGGGCCCTGGAAGGGGTCCCTTTCCTGCAACACTTACTCCTATTGACTCACCACATGACCTTCAATGCTCCTTAGAGTCCCATGGGGAGTCCACTATAAACATTTAACAGAGGAGGAAAGAGTACTCTCCTTGGGTGACAGATGTGTCTGCAAGGGATGGTGGCCCTGAAAGGCTGTAGTGAAGAGAAATCCTCCCTAGTGGGCAGAGCTTGGGGAGGTATATCTGATTGTCCACTTTGTGTGGAAGGAGATATGTTTAGAATCATAATAATTCAATATGAATGGCTCAATGAGCTCACTGGTAATCCGGGGCTGGTAAAGAATATAACTGGAAAATTAACAAGGAGACCTGGAGGAGACTATGTGGATGCACTTCTAGGAACCAAACAGAGTGGTAGGATGTAAATAGTCACTACCGGACAGGACATGAGAGGGTGAAAAACAAGTGAAGTTTGGATATTTATTCCTTTGGCCTTCTATACTAAGCCATTCTAATGTTCCTCTTCTTAAGACTATAGCTCCTCTTGGGGCAGTCTTTCCTGCCAAGTTGTAGTTATACTCCCTGCACGCCTTTTGGTGATAATGTCTCCCTACAGTCACTAGTCACAGGGTGTGTCTCACCAACTGGGCCCTTATTTTATTAGATCTCCTTCAGTGTCCCATTGTTTCTTAACAATTGACCACAGCAACCCTGATCATAAACTCCACAAGAGTAGGGACTTTTATCTCTTATATTGTTTGTTAAAATCCCAACACCTAGAATGATGTGTCACACAGCAGGCTTTCAATAAATATTTGTTGAACGAATATATGTATGGTCCACTTTCTCTCCATTAGAACATGAATAGCAATTCCTTAAGCATCACTAATAATTACTTATCAAAAATGCATGCTATCTGGTGTTGGAATGGATGTGAGGAAACAACATAAACTGATACAGCCTTTCTCAGGACTATTTGTTAGCATCTATAAAATTATAAAATGTTTAACATGTACACTTTTTTTTCTTTCCTTTTCTTTTTTTTTTTTTTTTGCCACGTGGCTTTCAGGATCTTGGTTCCTGGACCAGGGATGGAAACCGGCCCTTGGCAGTGAAAGCACAGAGTCTTAACCACTGGCCCGCCAGGGAATTCCCACTTGCACACATTTTTAACTGAGCAAGTCTATCATTTTGGCTTTTGTGCCAAAGAAATAATCACACATATATGCAAAAGATGTATGGGCAATGATATTTGCTATATATTATTTATAAAAGTGAAAATTGGAAACAACTGAACATCAATAACAAAAAGATTGATTAAATAAACATGATATACCCCTACAATGCAGCTAAGGAAAAGAATGATTTAGCCTGACCAGACAACTGGATCAGGAGACAACTTGTACAAAAACAAGTTGTAAATAAGTAGTAACCACGCTTTTCGAAAAATGCAGTTAGCTGTAACATAAAGTCTAGAATTCAGCATCAGTTAATACTGGTTTTATATGGAAGATGGGATGGAGAGTAGAGGTAAATTCCATTATCCAGCATGTATTTATAATTTAAAAAGAAACATTTAAATATACTTACATTAAAAATAAACAGGAACAACTCAAGTGTTTAAAAAATAACAAGGCTTATTTAATAGCCTTGCTCAGCACATAATGTAAGGGTGATAAAATATCACGTTGTGAAGCTTATTGCCACACTAATAAATGTAGTTGGGTTGACCATCTACTATACTGTCACACTTAGCTTTCACAGTATGAGTTCAAGGATATTTATCTAGAAAGCTGCACTTAACAAAAAAGGGTATTTGATTATTAATAAACCAATTGCTTTTTTTATGGATAATACATTTTTTTGTCCTTCCCAAAGAGTCCACATGACAGAGTAGGGTTCATTTTTGCAAAGATGGAAAATTCAGTCTAATTAAGGGGACACGCCTGAAGCAGGAGACAGATGGGCCCCAAGCTAAACAGTTTATCCCCTGTGGACAGAAACTCCACAATGGAGGATTATGGAGGAGGCTGGGATGATGGATGGAGGCTGGGATCTGTGCAGATAAGAGATAAAAGACCACATATTCCTCATTCTCGAAGTCAAGGAGACCTCCCTGACTATACACAGCGCAGAAAGGCTCCTTGGAGGTCAAAAAGGGAGGGGGCGCCACCCCACAGTAAGTGATGCCAACCTACCCATAGGCCTTTTCGCTAGAACCCATCTTGGCTAAGAGATGTGCGCAAGGGAGGACCCTGAGATATACCATATACGGACTCAGAACCAGGCAAAGCAAGATGATTGGCCAAAGGAAACCCGGAAGAAATGCCCCATAAAAGTGATTCAAACTACCGGGAGGGCGTGACTCTATCTGAGGCCGCCCGTGTGTCTCTCCACATATATGTACTGTTTTTCCTCCTAATAAACACTTCTCTTGTTTCACTACTTTCCGTCTCTATGTGGAAATTCATTTCTGCACAGCTGACAGGCCAGGGCCTTGTCACTGGCCACTGGTCCCTGGTGGTCAGGTAACTAGGATTCAGTGCTCTCACTGCCACTGCCCGACTTCAATCTCTGGCTGAAACCGAAATCCTGCTTAAAAGCCTCTGCAGGCCGAGGCCACCTGAGGTCATATTCATGACCATCGGGAACTGACCAACGTAGAAGACTCCTTTCCCAGCTGAGGTAAACCCAGACTCCTTTCACACTGGCCCAGGGCCTGGAGGGTGTGGGTGCGGTGGCAGGAGCTAACCTCACGGGAGACGTGCCTAGATCCCGGCTGCGTCTGTCCCCCAAGACTCAGGCATCGGAGCACGCCAGCAGACCCGTCCTGGGCGGCTGAGGACGCGCCCAAACCCGCGCCGCCAGAGCCGCTCTGGCAGAGCTGCGCCGGAAGACGCCTCCAGATCCAGCCAAGCAAGGCAGGAGGACGCGTCCAGACGCAGGACTGCGGAGGATTCCCCAAGTGAGGTGGAGCTAGGCTGGAGGACGTGCCAAGGGAGCCGCGTCGGTGGCGGCGGGGCCTGGGGAGCAGCGAGGAGAGCTCTTTAGCGCCCGCTGAACTGTGCCCGCCGCCCCCTCCGCTGGCCCCGAGCCCAGTCCACACCCACAACACGCACTCTGAGGAGGCTGAGCTGCCCGGGGAAGGGGGTTCCCAGGCGTGGGCGGGGACGAAAGCTTCCTAGGAAAGCTGCTGAACCTCTATGCCTGTGTTCACTTAAATTGCGCTAACTTCTTGATGGCTGTATTCCTTTTTTCACCGTATGAATAAGACTAAACTTTAACAATCATTGTCATAGAAAAAATGATTGATGTGAAATAATATTGACCAGATACGTGCTCAATATATGTAATTTAGTTAAAAGATGTTCCTATAATATTATGCTCATATGTGCCTAATTTGGTTAAAAAAAAACAACAACAGGATGCTCACTAAGGCTGCAGTAGGGTCACCGCTGAGAAATGAGTGCTTTTCTTGATAATCATTTTCTTATTTTGCATTGTGTGTATTTTCGTACATTATGCATTTTTGAAATTTGCTCTTTTCCCTTTCCTGAGATAAATTCTGTTGGTCACAGATACTTTCTTTTATGGTACTGTTGTGCTTAATGTTCAAGTGTCTTATTTGCCTTATTCCCCAAAGATATTTGTATCTTGACTACTTTTGGCAACTTAGAGTTTTAACAGGGCATTGAGGGAAAGAGAATGCCTATCCTTTTCTTTTATTACAAAAAATTTGAAAAACAGTGATGGAATAAAAGCTATGTCTTAAGGCAGGACAAGAAATTTTAAGCATACATATTCCTTGCCCCTATTAGGCCAGCCCTAAAGTGCTGTATGCATCTGCATTATACATTAACCAGACCTCCTCAAAGGCAGGAATGCCTGCTCCACCATAAAGATCAATGTTTTCTTTTTCTCCTTCTGATACCAGTAACATAACTTCTTAGAAGATTAATTTTTCCTTTCCTAATCCTGTAAGGGGTCATAGTGACCTACTTCTCCCCTTGTACGTGCAGGTCTGGACTATGTATCTTTAGTGAACTTTCTGTAAAATATCAGTGTGTCATTTTGATGTACCATCCTTTGTCTCAAAAATGTATATGACTATGACTTTGACTTCTAACAGGTGGAATAGTCCTCAGTTTTCTGAAAGACGGTTTCCAGGTCTGTAATCCACAGGTTGGCTTGAATAAAATTCTTTTTCCTTTAGATCAGCTATTAATTTTTCCTAGACAACAGAAAAGTAGAAAATGGTAAAATGAGTATCCATAAATAGCTATGCCCTCCATCAGCTTAAGAAACCTAACCTTTTGCTGTATTTGCTTTAATTAGTTTTTGCTCAAATTTTATAAAATGAACTAACAAGATGACTTCAGTGCTAACCGTGTTATTATGCATGCCTTTACAAAATCAATACATTTCCAGTCAATCAATATAATTCCATGTAACAACTGAGTAACTAATATTCGCTGACATTATTATGCTCAATTCCTAATTGCCATTCCACATTCAAATTTCCCTAATTGTTCCCAGCGTCTTTGGCAACTGTTGTTTTCCCCTTCGGAGTGTGATGGAAGACCATGCGATGTAGTATTTGGCAGTAAAGTTCAAATTAACCCATAACGCCTGGGGTCTCTGAGAGAACCTGGGCAGAAGGGAACATATAGCACACCTTGCAACAGTCTAACACAGAAGAAACGCTGCAAAGAAATGGCAAGGCACAGAGACTTATGGGAAATGTAGTCTTGAATCTGGTTGGGTCACCGTGCAGCCCTCTGGGTAGTGTCTAGGCTACATTTGGGCGTGTGCAGGGCCCGCTGCGCGTTCCTGTTTCCGCACTTTCATCCCTGGTCGATAGTTGGTGCTGAGTCCTTGATTGTCCTCCTGTAGAGTGGATTTAGGGGGATGGAGACTCCGCGCCGCACGGGAACTTCTGGAGAGGAGTGGGCTTGTGACCCAGAGAGCGGGAGCAGAAAGTCCCGGGGGCCCCCAGGTTCAACCCCGTGTTAGACTCAGATGCGGCTGAGCCCTTATCAGAAGCAAGTGCTTGATGCAGGCCGGAGTGTACGGGGATCGTTTGCCTGGCCCCACCTGCAGCCGGACCGGAGAAAAGCCCCCGCGGCGGCCTTGGTAGGGAGCGTGGTGCTTGTTTGTTCATAATGCGGATGGTGAGCGTGCCAGAAAGCGCAGGCGGTGGGTCTGCGGTGGAGCCCGAGCTCTGGAGCCAGAAAGACCCAGGTAAATTCCAGCTCTGTCACCTTTAAGCAGGGGCTACAGAAGGAACCTGGATAAGAAGCAAGTTTCTCATCTGTCAGTAAGGACATTAATAATGACTGCTTCATGGCATTGTTTTAAAACTCAGATAAGTCATCACCTGTAAATCAGGTAGGCTAGTGCAGAGTACTAAGCCCTGAGTACGTGACAACTGCTGTTATATTTAGAAGACACTTCGTTCTTTTTATTGGTTGGCGTATGTATAAACCTCAACCATTCTGTGAGGTCTGTATAACCATCTGCATTAAAAATAACCGAAGCTCAGGCTAGTGGACTGATGGCTCAGGTCACAAGCTAGCAATGAGGGAGTCTGGATTCAAGAGCAGGTGTGCTTTACTTCCAATCTCAGGCTTTGTCTAAATATCACATCTGCCAGAAATCAGCATTGCAGCCTTCAAAGCACCTAACAGAGTAACTTGTCCCCAAATCTCCAGGGATATAGTAGTAAGTGAATGTAGATGGAATCCTACCATACGTCAAATGTACTCTGAGATTTCTGTTGTCTCCTCAGATCCTTTGAGTCAGACAGAGCCTCCTATCCCCTCATGCACTTCAGGCTGTGTTTTCAGTCTAAGATTATAATGAATTCCAAGAGAGTCAGCTTTCTGGCCTTAAAATTGTGGCCTAGGACTAGATTCCAGCTCCTGGGAAATTCATTTTAGCGCACAGCAGCTCTTGTGAAGTAGGAAGCAGGGGGACTCTGGTAAAGGAGTCTTACCTGGAAGAGAGCACCCCCTGACCTAGACCTCTCTCCAGAGCTACAGAGTAGAGGCAGAAGAGCCCAGGAGCAGGTCTGCACAAGATCAAGAAGTAGTTCTTGATCCTTCTGCCAGGAATGAGCCAGACTCGGTAATGCCACCACATTCAGAAGCCACCACATGGTGTGACGGTTGGGAGTTTGGGCCAGTCTTGAAAAGAGCAAGGTGAGCTGGGGTGGCCCAGGGGCAGGCTGCTCAGGAAAGGCCACTTTGTTGGAGAGCTAGTGAGGTTGAGGTCTGGGAGTAAAGGATAACCAGGCAGAGGGAGGAAATGCTGTCTCCACTCTCCCTAAATTGCCCTTTTACAGATGCTGCTGTCACACATGTGACACTATCCTGACTTCACAGAGTCCCACAGTGATGGTTCCTGAAACGTTTCTATGGTCATCTACCTCTGACTCATTTAAAACTTTAAAGAAATTAGACCTGAGAGTGTCAGTGAATTGTCCAGGGCCAATTATTGTGACAGATCCAGGAGTCAAAGACAGTGCCATTCACTCTGTCTCCGGTCCATGTTTCAGTAGTTTGTTCCTTTCTATTGATGAGTAGTCATCTGTTGTGTGGCTATTCCACAGTTTATTTACCCATTCACCAGTTGATGCATATGTGGGTTATTTCCAGCCATAAATATTCATATATAGGTTTCTTTGTGTGAGCATATGTCTTCAGTCTCTTGGGTTAATGTGAAGGAGTGAGTGGATTTGCTGGGTCTCATAATAATTATATGTCTAATGTCGTAAGAAAATGTCAAATTGTTTTACAAAGTGGCTGTCCTAGTTTGCATTCCCATCAGCAATGTGTCAGGGTCCTGGTTACTCTGTATCTTCACCAGCATTTAACAATATCAGGGTTTTATTTGAGCCATTATTTTAGGTTTGTAATGGTATTTCATTTTAGTTTTAATTTGAATTTTTCTAATGCCTAATAATAAGCATGTTTTTGTTCGTTATCCATTACTCTTTGGTGAAGGTGCCTATTTGATTGGAGACTTACATATGTTCTATAAAAAATATTTCCTCAGATACATGATTTGTAGATATTCTCTCTCAGTTTTAGTTTTTTTCATATTCTTAACAGTATTTTTCAAAGAGCAGAGGTTTTAAATTTATCAATTTTTCATAACTTTTTCAGTTTCTTTTATGAATGTATTAGTCTGTGTGGGCTGCTATAACAGAATATCACACATTGGGTGGCTTAAACAACAGAAATATTTTATCTTATAACTCTGGAGGTTGGAAGTCCAAGATCAGGATGTCATCAGTGTTGGTTCCTGGTGAACCAACTCTTCCAGGCTCACAGAAGGCCACCTTATTGCTCTGTTCTCACATGGCCTTTCCTCTGTACACACACAGAAAGAGAAAGATCTCTGGTGTCTCTTCCTCTTCTTATAAAGACATTGGCCCTATCAGATTAGGGCCCCACCTATTTAACTTCATTTAACCTTAATTACCTCCTTAAAGACCCTATCTCCAAATACAGTCACATTGGGGGTTAGGGCTTCAACATATGAATTTTGGGGGACACAATTCAGTAAATAACAACGTCCTATCTAAGAAATATTTGCCTAATATGGCCAAAAACATTTTACCTTTTTATTCCCCTTATATATGTTTGAAAATTATAGCACCATTTGTTGAGAAATATGTACTTTGTTCATTGGATTGCCATGGTACCTCTGCTGGAAATCTATTGAGTATAAATATGAGCTCCTGAAATACAGGTCTGGTTCTGAGTATTCCTTCCAGGAATACTGGGGCCTGCGCACCGCGATGAAGAGTGGCCCCCGCTCGCCGCAACTAGAGAAAGCCCTCGCACAGAAACGAAGACCCAACACAGCCAAAAATAAATAAATAGATAAATAAATTTATTTTTAAAAAAAAGATGTGGTACATATATACAATGAAATATTACTCAGCCATAAGAAAGAACGAAAAATGCCATAGTTACATGCATCTATTCATTGATTCCCCCATTACCCCAGCAGAGGACTCTGGCAGAGGATGTGTGTAACCTAGAGAGTGCTCAGGTGTATGAGCCATTGGTGTATAAGAAATGATTATAGGAACCCTATTTATAATGACTTTATCTTTAAAAAGACACTAAGCTTTGGGACTCCCCTGGTGGTCCAGTGGTAAAGAATCCGCCTTCCAATGCAAGGGACATGGATTCAATCCCTGGCTGGGGAACTAAGATCCCACATGCCGCGGGGCAACTAAGCCTGTGCACCACAACTACTGAGCTCACACACCTCAACTAGAGGGCCCACGTGCCGCAAACTACAGAGCCCACTTGCCCTGGAGCTTGCACACCACAACTAGAGAGAGAAAACCCAGAGGCCGCAACTAGAGAGAAGCCCACGTGCCACAACTAGAGAGAAGCCTGCAAGCCACAATGAAAGATCCCACATGCTTCAGGGACGATCCCCCGTGCTGCAACTAACACATGGCGCAGCCAAAAAATAAAATAAAATAAATAAATAAAATGTTGTTTAAAAAAGGCACTAAGCTTTCTTGGTAGTATATTAACTGAGAGTATAAGTACATATTTTAGAAATACATACAAATGAATTATGGCATGAAAATAATATTTGTGCTAATTGTGTGATGCCCCCAAAGTATAAGACAAAATTAAGGCTGTAATAATTTATAATTTTATTTATTATTTTACAATATTTTGCTTTAAACTCTCAGCAGTAAACATCACAAGAGTTTTCAAAAGTATTTTTTATGTTACCTGTTTCTAAACCCTTCAGATTAATCAGAAATGTGCTATTACAGGCATGAGTGTCATTCAAGGATGTGACTGTGGATTTAACCCAGGAGTGGAAACACCTGGGCCCTGCTCAGAGTATCCTGTACAGAGATGTGATACTGGAGAACTACAGCCACCTCCTCTCAGTGGGTGAGCAGACCTTACCATGTGAATGCCTCAAGAATGCAATCCTGTTTATTCTCTTGTTCTTAACTGCTACTTTTATCATATGTGTCATATCCTGTTGTTTCTTTTGATTGACTCTTCTCCTGGTTAAGGGTCATATGTGCCTTCTTTTCATACTTCATAATTTTTTATTGGTTGCTAGTTATGGATTTTAATTTGTCGGATGCTGTATTTTTTGGTATTTTAAAATATCTGGGGACTTTCTCTGGAATAAAGTTATTTGGAATTAGTTTTATCCTTTCAAGATCTACAGCTTTGTTCTCTTGGATTCAGAGCACTTTATAGTCTAGGGCTGACTTTGCTCCTGTACTAAGGCAGATCTTTCAGGTTATTCTACTGAGTTCTCCATGAATTAAGAGATCTTTCTACTCTGGCTGGTAGGATAACAAGCTTCCCATCTCTGTCTGTGCTTTGGTGATTTATCATCCTACTCCTTCCCAGTGATTCTTTCCCCAGTCTCAGATAGTTTCCTTACATGCATGCACAAGTCTCTACTCAGCCAAAGACTCAAGGAGATCTTTCTGCAGATTTCTACAGCTCTTCCTTACTACAGCTCTTTCCCCTCCAGTATTTTGTCTTGCAGATTCTAGTTGCCTTGGCATTCCTAAATTACTAACTCTGTCTCCTCAACTTACTGAGAGTGTCAGGCTCTCTTTGGTTTCCCTTACTGTGTTGTGGCATAGAAATTTTCTATACTGTGGCAATAATGGGACTCACCTAATTTGTTTCCTTTTTCTGAAGAATTCCTGTCCTGCACTGCCTATTGTTCCATTTTGTATGACTTTCTACTTGTTTGACGTGAGGAGGTAAAGTGATAGTCCCCATGAAGTCCCTTGTATAAAACCCCACACATGGACTATTTTTAGAATTTAATTATTTAGTCCTAAGATTCAGGGATTTAAGAAGATTCATTCCTTCTGTCACCTCTTCAAAAAGGTCAAATGAGCACCTTCATTGTATAGTTCCTGAAGCTGTACCTTCCTTTATATTCAGAAGTATTGAAGCCCATGTAGCTGATCCAAATTATAAATTCTTTTCCACTTATGGAGTATTGCTTTAGAAAACCAGATGTGACCTTCAAGTTGGAGGAAGGAGAAGATCCATGGTTATTAGAGGAAGAATGTCTAATAGGAGCTACTCAGGTGAGTTACTGAGTACTAGAAGAAGGTATCCAGGGAAAAGTAAATCCAAAGTGATCAGTCATAGGTAGGAATTTTAATTTTAATTTTATTTATTTATTGGCCATGCCACATGGCTTGCGAGATCTTAGTTCCCCAACCAGGGATCAAACCTGCACCCTTGGCAGTGAAAGCGTGGAGTCCTAACCCTGGACCACCAGGGAATTCCCTAGGTGGGAATTTTTAGAGGCCTGTGTCTTTGGTAGTTTACAAAGAATAGATCCAGTGCAATGTGGAAGATGAAGGTATAACATAACCAATGCAATACTAGCATACTGATTTTCTGATCTTTAAAGGCTGGGAGTCCAAGTGTATCATTTACAACTGACAAACCAAGTTATAGGATTTTTATTTAATTGTAAAATGATAAACACTAAGAAATATTAGAAAAGGCACTAAAATTGAGCATTAAAGGATGGTTAAGGAGAGAGAAAAAACACTGATTTCATCATTGGTTCTATAATATGGAATTACTAGTTACTGTCTAAGTAAGTAGAAGATCAAAAAATACATAAGTTTATAATTATAAAAGTACCTACTAGAGCAAAAACACAATCTTCCTAATTTTTAGAAGAAAAATTAACAGAGCTATGAAAACAGAACTATTTACTAAAAAGACTTTTTAATAACATAACTGAACATAAACTAAAACAAATATATCTGCCACTCAACTTACTTAAAGTAGTTAAGTTACTTATTAAATAAGTGCTATCAGATTGTACCAAAGAGTTATACCTAAAAAATAATGTACAAAGTTTGAAATATAAAACAGTAAATTTAATAAGCCAATAAATGTACAAATAAATCAAGGTTCATTTACCTGGCTGCTAAAGTTCGAATTTAGGCAAAATAGTATGAAATCAGAAAAAGGGCACTTGAATGATGTTTTTTAAAGACCATTTTAAAAGGACAATAAATGTTTTGATTATCTGTGCATGAAATAAGTTATCAGGATCCATAAAACAACAATTGTAAGAGGTATAACGTAAAAGAGAAACATATTAGATATAGTAGATCTTAATATACCTTTCTGGTTTTATACCACATATAGTGGAGAACAAATGAAGTTCTAGAACAAGGGTTGGCAAACTACAGTCCTTGAGCCAAATGCAACCTGACACTTCTTTTTCTAAATTAAATTTTTTGGAACTCAGCCACTCTAGTTCTTTTACGTATTGTCAGCACTGTCTTCATACTACAAAGGTGTAGTTGACTGGTGACAAGGACCATATGGCTTGCAAAGCCTAAAATATTTATTATCTTGCCTTTTACAAAAAAGCGTTTGCCAGTCCATACTCTAGAACAATGGTATTCAACAGAGGATGATTTTACCCACCATAGGACATTTAACAATGTCTAGTGACATTTTTAGTTGTCACAGCTAAGGGGAAGATACTACTTTTATCTCATGGAGAGGCTGGGGATGCTGCTAAACATCCTGTAATGCACAGGACAACCATCACCACCCCCACCACACACGTGCACAACCAAGAATTATCTGGTCCAAAATATTAGTAGTGACAAATACGAGAAATTCTGGCCTAGAATGCATACATAGCATATTTTATAAAGTGAATGTAATACATATCTAGATATATCTTTCAAACTGTGTCCTCTGGAAATAAAGAGTAAACCAGTGCTGATGGTATGTGTAGAAAATATAAAAGTACATTACAGCAACAAAAAACTTCAATAAATTCCTCGGAGTAGAAATTTCACAATTCAGTAAAACTAGAAATTGCAAATAATGTGAACAAACTAAAATTCAGTAATTAAAAAAACCTTTAAAAATCTATTTGTTCAGCTAAATGAGGAAAATTGTGGAGCAGGAAGCTCCAAGCTCATTTCCCCACAGCAATAGTGTAAAAAAAAAAAAAAAAACATGCAGGAAGCTTTCTGAACCAACTTTGTCATAGCTGTGGAAAACAAAGTTTTATAGCAACCAAGCCAATATCTGATTAAGAAAAATCCATCTTAAAACTAATAGAAAAGTTTTGTAGCATTTTTACTCATTCCTTCCCTAACCCCTCCAGGGCATGATGGTAGTTTTGGCGTTGAAGCAGTGGCAGTCTGGTTCCCAGTTCCCTCCCTTGAGCCGGGGATCAGAGCAGACCTTATTTATTTATTTATTTGTTTTTAACATCTTTATTGGAGTATAATTGCTTTACAATGGTGTGTTAATTTCTGCTTTATAACAAAGTGAATCAGTTATACATATACCTGTGTTCCCATATCTCTTCCCTCTTGCATCTCCCTCCCTCCCACCCTCCCTATCCCACCCCTCTAGGTGGTCACAAACCACCAAGCTGATCTCCCTGTGCTATGTGGCTGCTTCCCACTAGCTATCTATTTTACGTTTAGTAGTGTATATATCTCCATGCCACTCTCTCACTTTGTCACAGCTTACCCTTCCCGCTCCCCATATCCTCAAGTCCATTCTCTAGTAGGTCTGTGCCTTTATTCCCAGAGCAGACCTTATTTACAAGTTATTGTGTACATCTGTTTTAACCTGGGGGAATACAAGATACTTGTATGTTTCATATAACTTGAAACTCAGGCAGAAAAGTGGTAGGCACTGCTATTAATAGTCACAAGATTCACAGATGCCTGGAGCAAGAGATTACAGGTGGAAACATATAATTGGCCATTTAAGGTCTGGAGGAGAAGCTAGAGTGAGATTACATGAGAAATTAGTACATTCAAAAGCAGCCCATGTATACAAGGGACTTTAGAAAGCCACCTGCATACCCAGGCAAGATGCATGCTCAGAAAGCTCTAAGAAGACTTTAAGCTTTCACTTGAGTTGATCTCTAGGCTCAGAGCAAGCTTGACTAAGTGTTGAATGACTGCTCCAGCACAAAGCCAATTTGCAAAGCCTATGAGAGCTCTTGGCATTCAAGAAATCTCTGTTAAAACATTAGCTAAACATGAGCTAAGGGAACAGATTTCAGTGATGAAACACAGCAAAGAATAGTTTCTGCAAAAATAAGTGGAAAAGTCTCAAAACAAATGGAGTACTACAGTCTTCAACAATAAAAAAATAAACAGCAAACCCTGATGAAAGAGTTACTATATTATAATAGTCAAATGAACAGTTTTCAACAAGAAAAAAAATTACAGTGATACAGAGAAACAAGGAAGCATGACCCCTTCAGAGGAACTAAATAAATTGCTAGAAACCATCCTCAAGGAAGCCCAGGAACAAAGAATTTAAAACAACTGTCTTAAATATGCTCAAAGATCTAAAGGAAAGCATGGACAAACAACTTGAGGAAATCAGGAAAATTGTGTAAGAAAAAATGTGAATCAATAATAACAAATTATTGAAAGAAACCAAACAAATTATGGAGATGTAAAGTACTATAACTGAAATGAAAAATTCACTAGAGATATTCAACAGCAAATTTGAGCAGGCAGAAGAAAGAATCCATTATTCTGAAGATAGGATAATTGAAATCATGAACTCTGAGGAGCAGATAAGAAAAAAATGAAGAAAAGTGAATAGAGTCTAAGGGACTTGTGGAACACCATCAAGGGAACAATATGGTAGTCCCAGAAGAAGAGAGAGAAATGTGCAGAAATATTATTTTAAGAAATAATGGCCTAAATTTTCCAAAATTTGTTGAAATACATGAATCTACAAATTCAAGAAGGTGAACAAACTCCATGTTGGATAAACTCAAAGAAACTCACCCTGAGACACATTATAATGAAACTAGCAAAAGACAAAGAGAATCTTCAAATCAGCTGGAGAGAAGCGGTTCATTTCATGTCAGTCTTAGCCTATCAGTAGTGATGTTATTGGCTCAGAATGCCTGAGGCAATCACCTGGGCCCATACTACTTGTGGCAAGCTCCCACAGATATTTCCCTGACCAAATGCAGTGTTGCAGTGGGACTAACCCTTGTGGTTCTTATTATGATTGCAAGATGCACCTCAGCAACAACTATCAGAGAACTTTGAAAAAACAAGCTTTATTACTCACACGTCCTGGAGGGTACACAACACACCTGAGAGCCACACAACATGGTCACAGATCGAGAGAATGGACCTGGGGTTCTGAATTTATTGGGGTCAAGTGTGGGTTGCCTGGGGTTTCAAGGTTCACTCTTTATTGGCAAATTTGAAACTTAAGACTGGGAATTTAGGCACAGGAAGGGAAAAACAAGGTCACTCAAGTGGTCAGTTATCTAGGTTACTCAGGGGTTTCTAAAAGGGGAACTTCATGGATGAAGGAGGTCTGATTCCTCGTCTAGTTTTTTAGATAATACCTGGGTCATAGCTGGCAATATGCTTGTTTGAAATTGATGCCTTGGCAATCAAATCTTAATGTTAGGCATTTACATTACAATAAAAAAGGCTTAATGTCAGGCACTTACTACATATAAGTGATCCTCAATGAAATTATCAGGTGATTTCTAATCAGAAATCTTGGAGGCAAGAAGGCACTGGAATTATATATTTAAAGTGCTAAAAGAAAAAAATGGTCAACCTAGAATTCTATACCCAGCAAAATGTTCATTTAATAATGAGGGAGAAGTTAAGATATTCCCAGATAAACAAAAACTGAGGGAGTTCATTACCACCACACATGCCCTGCAAGAAATGATAAAGGAACTCCTTCAGACTGAAATGAAAAAAAGACAGATAGTAACTGGAATCCATATGAAGAAATAAGAACTCCATTAAAAGTAAGTATGTGGACAAATATATGAGCCAGTACTGTAATTTTGGTTTCTAACCTTTTCTTTTTCAACAGGTTCTGAAAGATGAATGGATAAAAAAAAATTATGTCTTTGTTATTGTACATACAATCTATAAAGATGTAATTTGTGACACCAGTAACATAAAGGAGGGAGTTGGAGCTGTTTGGGAGTAGCATTTTGGTATGTGATTGAAGTTAAATTGGTATCAATTCAAATTAAATTGTTACAACTTTAGGATATTATATGTAATATACCCATGGTAACCATAATAAAAATACCTATAAAATAAGTGTACACAAAATAAAATGAAAAGGAATCAAAATGTGTCACCACAAAAATTAAACACAAATGAAGGAAGTAATGGAAGAAATGAGGAACAAAGAAGCTATAAAACATACAGAAAGCAGATAGCAAAATAGCAGAGGTAAGTCCTTGCTTATTAGTAATTACTTTCAAAAATAGATTAAACTCTTTAATCAAAGGGTAGAGATTAGCAGAATGAATTTTTAAATGATCCAACTATATGCTGTTTATAAAAGACTTATTTAGATCTAAAGACACAAATTTGTTGAGAGGGAAGGAATGGAAAAAGATATTCCCTGAAAATAGTAGCCAAAAGAGAATTGGGGTGGCTATACTAATATCAGACAAAATAGACTTTAGGTCAGAAACTGTTGCAAGAGGCAAAGAAGGGCATTATATTATTTTTTTTTTAGTTGATAATTTTCTTTCAATTGCACAGCATAAATTATTTTCCCTTATTAAAATAATAACTGAATCCAAACAACCCAGCTTTCTAGAATTTCCATGAAAATTTCCAGATATTTCAGAGTAAATTTTAAACCTCACAGATATTGCTAACAATGATATTTTGGGGTACAAAAACAATATGTCATCATTATTTTTCCTTAAAAGTTTTACTAGTTAGTGTGTTCACCATTCCATCTCCTCCCAAACACACACACCATCATCATCTCTACCATCACCAGTAACAGATATTAAAAGCATGTTATATACAGAGTATTGGCCAAATTTTCCCCAAGGCATAATCCATTCTCAGATTATAAAATCTCTTGTTGCATTAAAACAAAGTAGAGATTGGGGGATTCAAGGTGGTGGAGGAGTAGGAGGACGTGGAGTTCATCTCTCTCCACAGATGCATCAGGAATACATCTACAGATGCAACAATTCTCACAGAACACCAGCTGAACACTAGCAGAAGACCTGGGACACTGAAAAGGACTATAAAGATCCCTGCATAACTGGGTGGGATGAAAGAAAGAAGGGAGAAGGAGAAGAGGAAGTGGGA
Organism: Balaenoptera borealis; assembly: GCF_965194805.1. Taxonomy (NCBI): domain Eukaryota; kingdom Metazoa; phylum Chordata; class Mammalia; order Artiodactyla; family Balaenopteridae; genus Balaenoptera; species Balaenoptera borealis. Next base: position 34,318,493 of record NC_138865.1, read on the forward strand.
TGGGACTGGCACCCCAGGGTGGGGGAGTTGAAGCAGAGGAGAGATTCCTGCATCTGGGGAAGCCCCCCCCCCCATGGGGAAATCAGTTGGGATAGAAGGGAAGCATTTAAGGCTGTTGGAGGAGGGTGAAGCAGCCAATCTGTCACAGACAGGGCAGAGTGAGAACTACACAGATGGCCTGTGCCACAGCCCTACTGTGCCACAGACTGGGGTGTGTGTTCACTGGTGTGCAAGGCTGGGAAATGGAGTGTAGGGATTGGAGAGCAGGCCTGGGGCGAGGACTGCTGTTTGCTGCAGGGAGACGAACTGAGGGGGTGGGAGGGAGGAAATCTGCAACAGGAAATGCCTACGGAGGAAGACCAGACTGCCGTGGAAGCAGGGCGCTACTGCTGAGTCACACGCAGGGGGTGGAGCCATTATTGTAGCCTCTCTCTCCCCATATGCCAGGATCTGCTGATGGACAATAGAAAAAGCCCTCCTAGGGCTGGTCCTCACACACCTGCCACCAGGTGCAAAAAAAAGGCCTTCACTAGGGCCATATTGCTTACACCCATGGCCACCAGCTTCCCTGCACATTTGGCACTGCTGGGTCTCCCACAATCCAAACAGCCCTACCACCTCCATGCCCTGTCCTCACCAGGGCAGACACCAGTGCTCCAGGGCAGCCCCAGGAGCAGACCCTTCGTGGCCCACACGCAGAGGTGGGGATAAAACCAAAGCTGAACCTCAGGGGCAGGGCGACCAAGGAAGAGGATTGAAAATCTTCCCATCAGCTGCACAAGCTGAAGATTAAATCCCCACGATCAGCTAGGTAGACCTGCATCTATGGAATATTTGAGTAGACAATGAGAACTCCCATAAAAGAAAATGGTCAAGCTCTGGCAGCTGTGGACTTTGGAAGCAAGCACACATGGGTGTTCGACCAGATCAGAGTCTGAGTCGTCCCCACGGGGCCCACAACAGGTCCAGAGACCAACCCAGAGGCAATGGAGGGCCTCTTGGGGAAGTGGAGGTGGGCTGTGGCTCACAGCGGGGGCAAGGACACTGACAGCTGAGACCCCAGGAAAACATTATTATTACTGTTACTTTTATTATCTTTTGATTTGTTCTGTTGTTCTGTTTTTTCTCTTTTATTTCTGGTTCTTATTGATTTATTTTTTTATTTACTTTTTTGGGATTTTCTTGTTTTTTAATATATTTCTTATATTTTTTTTTTTTACATATTTCTACTTCTACTTTGCTTTTCAGTTCTGTGTTCTTTTCCCTTTTTTTCTTCTTTTTCTTTAATATATGTTTTATATTTCTATTTCTACTTTGCTTTTCTGTTGTTCTGTGTTTTTTCCTCTTTTTTAAAAATCATTTTTGTTGGTTAGTTTTGTTTCTTTGCTTTATTCTTCAGCTGGCACTCTGCTCTGGTTTTGTTTTTTGGCTTTCTGTCTTTCTTAGTTTTGTTTTTAATTGTTTGATTTCGTTTTTGGATTCTTTTGTTTGTCTGGTTGTCCTCTTGCCTTTTGTTTTATTTTGTTCTGTTTTTGTTTCTTTTGTGTGTGTGCATGTTTCCTTGTTTCAGTTTCTGTTTGTTTGATTTTACTTTTACTATTTGAGGTTTTGTTTGTCTTTTTTTCTTTTTTTTTTTCTTAATCCCCTTTATTGCCATAATGAGTGACTTGCAGGGTCTTGGTTCCCCGACTGGAAGTCAGGCCTGAGCCTCTGGGGACGGAGTGCTGAGTCCAGGATGCTGGACCACCAGAGAATTCCTGGCCCAAGGGAATATTAATCAGTGAGAGCTCTCAAGGAGACCTCTATCTGAGTACAAGACCTGGCTCCACCCAACTGCCTGCAGCTCCCAGCGCTGGACACCTCACACCAAACAACAAACAAAACAGGAACACAAACCCACCTATCAGCAGACAGGCTACCTAAAGTCATACTAAGGTCACAGACAACCCAAAACACACCACTGACAAGGTCCTGCCCATCAGAGGGAAAAGACTCAGCTGCACCCACCAGAACACAGGCACCAGTCCCTCTCATCAGGAAAGCTACACAAGCTACTGGACCAACCTCACCACCAGGGGCAGTGAACACAAGCAAGAGGAACTACAACCCTGCAGCCTGGAGAAAGGAGACCTCAAACACAGTAAATTAGAAAAAGTGAGAAGACAGAGAAATATCTTGCAGACAAAGGAGCAAGATAAAAACCCATAAGACCAAATACATGAAGAGGAAAGAGGCAAACTTCCTGAGAAAGAATTCAGAGTAATGATAGTAAAGGTGATCCAAAATCTCAGAAATAAAATGGAGGCACAGATGGAGAAGATACAAGAAATGTTTAATAGGGACCTAGAAGAACTAAAGAACAGACAATCAGTGATGAACAACACAATAACTGAAATGGAAAATACACTAAAAGGACTCAGTACAGAATAACTGAGGCAGAAGAACGGATGAGTGAGCTGGAAAATAGAGTGGTGGAAAAAACTGCAGCAGAGCAGAATAAAGAAAAAAGAATGAAAAGAAATGAGGACATTCTCAGAGACCTCTGGGACAACATTAAGTGCACCAACATTCGAATTACAAGGGTCCCAGAAGAATAAGAGGAAAAGAGAGGGTCTGAGAAAATATTTGAAGAGATTGTAGTTGGAAACTTCCCTAACATGGGAAAGGAAATAGTCAATTAAGTCCAGGAAACACAGAGAATCCCATACAGGATAAACTCAAGACACCGAGACACCTATTAACATATTAACGCCGAGACACATATTAATCAAGCTAACCAAAATTAAACACAAAGAAAAATATTGAAAGCAACAAAGGAAAAGCAATAAATAAAATACAAGGGAATCCCCATAAGGTTAACAGCTGATCTTTCAGCTGAAATTCTGTAGGCCAGAAGGTAGTGGCAGGATATATTTACAACCAAGATTACACTACCCAGCAAGGATCGCATTCAGATTTGACAGAGAAATCAAAAGCTTTACAAACAGGCAAAAGTTAATAGAATCCAGCACCATGAAACCAGCCTTACAACAAATGCTAAAGGAACTTCTCTAGGCAGGAAACACAAGAGAAGGAAAAGACCTACAAAAACAAACCCAAAACAATTAAGAAAATGGTAATAGGAACATGCATATCAATAATCACCTTAAATGTAAATGAATTAAATACTCCAACCAAAGACACAGACTGGCTGAATGGATACAAAAACAAAACCCGTATATATGCTGTCTACAAGAGACCCACTTGAGACCTAAATAGACATTTCTCCAAAGAAGACATACAGATGGCCAACAAACACACGAAAGGATGCTCAACATCACTAATCATTACAGAAATGCAAATCACAACCACAATGAGATATCACCTTACACCGGTCAGAATGGCTATCATCAAAAAATCTACAAGCAATAAATACTGGAGAGTGTGTGTAAAACAGGGAACCCTCCTGCACTGTTGGTGGGAATGTAAATTGATATAGCCACTATGGAGAACAGTGTGGAGGTTACTTTAAAAACTAAAAATGGAACTACCATATGACCCAGCAATCCCACTACTGGGTATATACCCTGAGGAAACCATAATTCAAATAGATACATGCACCCCATTGTTCATCGTAGCACTATTTACAATAGCCAGGACATGGAAGCAACCAAAATGACCATCGACAGATGAATGGATAAACAAGATGTGGTACATATATGCAATGGAATATTACTCAGCCATAAAAAGGAATGAAATTGAGTCATCTGTAGTGATGTGGATGGAGCTAGAGTCTGTCATACAGAGTGAAATGAGTCAGAAAGAGTAAAACAAATACTGTATGTTAACACATATATATGGAATCTAGAAAAACAGTACTGATGAACCTAGGGCAGGATAGGAACAGAGACACAGACGTAGAGAACAGACTTGTGGACATGCAGGGAAGGGGAGGGTGGGACGAATTGAGAGAGTAGTGGTAACATATATACACTACCATGTGTAAAATAGATAGCTTGTGGGAAGCTGCAGTATAGCACAGGGAGATCAGCTCAGTGCTCTGTGACGACCTAGAGGGGTGGGATGGGGAAGGTGGGAGGGAGGCTCATGAGGGAGGGGATATAGGTATACATATAGCTGTTTCACTTTGTTGTACAGCGAAACTAATTCAACATTGTAAAGCAATTATAATCCAATAAAGATATTAAAAAATAAAGGTTAAAAACATAATGGAGAAGAAAATGAAAAAGATTATATATATGTATAACTGAATCACTTTGCTGTACATCAGAAATTAACACAACATTGTAAATTAACTATACTTAAATAAAATTATTTTTAAAAATAAAAAAAGTAGAATATGACACAAAGTAAAATTAAGTAGCATTTGCCTGTATTGTAAACATTTGTAACAAACATGCTGGGTTTCTGGGAGGCACTTGCTTGCAGGAAACAACTAAGTCATTGTCTGGGAATAATTAAAAGACACATTAACGAGTTTATTGATATGGATAGGACAGATCCAATTGAGGTGATGGATTGTTTGCCATTATACTGTTGTATCCCCTTTAGCAGAAGAAAGAGAGATTACATAAAAATGTATCCATCTTGTGAAATTCTCCTTATAACAAGGAAAAGTGTGGTTTACCCTGTATCAGGTCCTTTATGTGATAAAGTTTATTCCACAAGAGGGAATGTATCTAGTCTTACCAAGAGGAAAAGGCAAGAAGGACATTATATTATTTATCAAAGGGTCAATTCACCAAAAAGATATAACAATTTTGTAAACATATAACTGAACATCAGACCCCAAAATATCAATATATGAAGCAAACATTGACCCTAATCTCTGGTAGAAAACCCCAGAGATTACAGCCATGTGCATGCCTGCATGTGCACACAGACACACACATGCACACACAGCTAATTCAGGGAAGTTGCTAATAAACCAATCCAAGACAGTTGCAGGATCCAAATTAAGACACAAAAATCAGTTGCATTTCTGTACACTAGAACAATGAATAATCCAAAAGAAAATTAAGAAAACAATTCCATTTACATAGCATCAGAAAATAAGTAGATAAAACACTTAGGAATAAATTTAACCAAGAAGGAAAAGATTTGTGCACTGAAAACTACAAAGCATTGCTGAAAGGAATTAAAGAAGACAAAAATAAATGGAAAGGCATCTTATGTTAATGGACTGGAAGACTCAATATTATTAAGATGACAGTACTACTCAAAGTGAAATACAGGTTCAATACAAACTCTATCAAAATCCCAGCAACATTTTTTTGCAGAAATGGAAAGACTAATCCTAAAGTTAGTTTGGAATCTCATGGGACTCCAAATAGCCAAAACAATCTTGAAAAAAAAAAATTCGGAGGACTCACACCTGATTTCAGAACTTACTACAAAGATAATAGTAATCTATACACTGTGGTACTGACATAAGGGCACATAGAGAACAGAATTGAGAGCCTAGAAATAAGTCTTCATTTATATGGCCAATCTGTTTTTGACAAGGGAAAAAAACCATTCAGTGGGGGAAAGGCAAGTCAACAAATGTTACTGGGAAACTGTATATCTACATGCAAAAGAATGAAGCTGGACCCTTATGCCACACACAAAATAAACTCAAAATAGATTGAAGACCTACATGTAAGATCTAAAACCATAAAACTCTTGGAAGACAACATAGGGAAAAATCTTCATGACAATGGGTTTGGCAACTGGATATGACAGCAAAAACACAGATGGTAAAAGGGAAAAAATTAGGTAAATTGGACTTAATCAAAATTTAAAACTTTTGTGCATAATAGGACACTATCGACAGAGTGAAAAGGCAACTCACAGAATGGAGAAAATATTTGCAAATCATGTATCTAATAAGGGATTAATATCCAGATTATTTAGAGAACTTCTAAAGCTCAACAACAACAACAACGTAACCTGATTATAAAATGAAAAAAGGACTTGAATAGTTATTTTCCAAAGAAGATAAACAAATAGAAAATAAGCACATAAGCTGGCAAGCACCATTGTGGAATCCTCCCTCTAGCTTATTAGCCCTAGAACCCAGCCCTACCCTGGCCCAACAACCTGTAGATACCATTGCTGGGAAACCTCAATGGTTTGAGGCAACTTGACTGGGCAAGGACGTGGCCTCACACGTTAGCAGACAGGCTGCCTTAAGAACCACTGAACCCATGGCCCCCTCTGGACATGACCCTGCTGACCAGATGGCCCAGAACCCAGCTCCACCCATCAGTGGGCAGGTACCAGCCCTAAAATCCCCTGGGCCCCAGCCCTGCCTTCCAGGGCCTGCTTTAGCCTCTGGACCAGCCTCACCTACCAGGGGGCAGATACCAGATGCAAGAAAACCAGAATCCTGCAGCCTGTGAACCCAGCCTGCCCATCAGCAGGCTGGACCCTGCCCTGACCCAGCTGGGCCCTGTCCTGCCAACTAGCAAGCCAACACAAGCTTTGGGACACCCAGACCCCTTACCCAACTGTGTCAGGAACCACTCCCCCCTCCACCACCAGTGATCTGGCATCAGCTCTGGGACTCCTGGGCCCTGCAACCAGACTCCAGGACCTGACTCTGCCCACCAGTAGGCTGGCAGTAACCCCAGGACCTGGCTTCACCCAGCAGTGGGTAGGCAACAGCCCCAGAGTCTTCTGGACCCTGACGCCACCCACCAGTGAGCCACACTAGCCCTGAGGTCCCCTGGGGTTCTCCAGTCAGCCACCTCATGACCCAGTCCTGCAATCAGCAGCTGGCAGGCTTTGCACAAGGCAGGGCCTGGCAACCAACCAGACTGGGGGCAAACCAAGCCTAGCAGACCACCCAGATAGCTCACCATGATAGAAGGACCCACGCAGCCCTCATAAGGGGAACCCCTAGAGGGTATAGCTTGGGTGACAATAGAGGAGTCTGCTGCTGGGACCCATAAGACATCTCCTACAAAAGGCCACTTTTCCAATGTCAGAAAACATAACCAATCTACCAGATAGATTAAAATATAAACAGTAACTTAGGCAAAATGAGTCAACATAGGAATATATTCTAGACGAAAGAACAAGATAAAACCCTAGAAGAACTAAGTGAAGTGAAGATAGGCAATCTACCCAAGAAAGAATTCAGGGTAGTGATTGTAAAGATGATCAAATAACTTGAGAGAAAATGAAGTTGGAAGTTTTTAACAAAGAATTAGAAAATATAGAGAACAACGAAACAGAGATGAAGAATAAAATAACTGAAAAGAAAAATGCACTAGAAGGAATCAACACTACACTAAATGATACAGAGGAGAGGATCAGTGAGCTGGTAGACAAAGAAGTGGAAATCACTGATGCTGAACAGAGAAAAAAATGAAAAGAAATGAGGACAGTTTAAGAGACCTCTGGGACAACATCAAAGGCACTAATAAGGATCCCAGAACAATAAGCAAGAGAAAAAGTGGCTGAGAACATATTTGAAGACAAAATTGCTGAAAACTTCCCTAACCTGTGGAAAAAAACCAGACATCCAAGGCCAGGGAGCAGTCCCATACAGTATTAACCCAGAGAGGAACACACCATGACACATTGTAATTAAAATGGCAAAAGTTAAAGATAGAGAATGTTAAAAGCAACAAGGGAAAAGCAACAGATAACATAAAAGGGAACTCCCATAAGGCTATCAGCTGACTTCTCAGCAGAAACTCTGTAGGCCAGAAGGAAGTGGCATGATATTTTTAAAGTGATGAAAGGGAAAAACCTACAAGCAAGAATACTCTACCCAACAAAGTTCTCATTCAGATTTTATGGAGAGATCAAAAACCTTATAGATAAGCAAAAGCTAAAAGAGTTCAACACCACCAAACCGGCTTTACAAGAAATGTGAAAGGAAATTCTGTTAGCAAAAAAGAAAAAGCCACAATCAGAAACATGAAAATTATGAAAGGAAAAAGCTCATCATTAAAGGCAAACATACAGTAAAGGTAGGAAATCATCCACACACAAAGCTAGTAGGAAGGTTAAAAGACAAAAGTGGTAAAATCATCTATATCCATAAATAGCAGTTAAGGAATACACCAATTAGATATGAAATATGATATCAAAAATAGTAATCACGAGGGGAGGAGTGTAAAATGCAGGGTTGTAAACTTGCATTTGAAGTTAAGAAATCAGCAACTAAAAACAATCACATGTATATACGTTGCTATATAAAAACCTCTTGGTAACCACAAACCAAAAATCTATAATACTTACACACACAAAAAAGAAAAAGCAATCCAAACATAACATTAAAGAGAGTCACCAAATCACAGGAGAAGAGAACAAAAGGAGAAGAAAGGAATGAAAAAAAAAACTACAAAAACAATCCACAAAATGACAATAAGAATATACATATCAATAATTACTCTAAATGTAAATGGACTAAGTTCTCCAATCAAAAGGCATAGAGTGGCTAAATGGATACAAAAACAAAACCTGTATTTATGCTGCCTACAAGAGGCTCACTTCAGATCTAAAAACACACACAGACTAAAATGAGGGGATGGAAGAGTTACTCCATGAGAATAGAAATCAAAGGAAAGTTGGGGTAGCAATACTTATATCAGACAAAATAGACTTTAAACCAAAGACTATAACAAGAGACAAAGAAGGATATTACATAATGATCAAGGGATCAATTCAAGAAGAAGATATAACAATTGTAAATATATATGCATCCACCATAGGAGCATCTAAATATATAAAGCAAATATTAGCATACATAAAGGGAGAAATTGATAATAACATTAATAATAGGGGACTTTAACACTCAACTTACATCAATAGATCATTCAGACAGAAAATTGATAAGAAAACACTGGCCTTAAATGACACATTATAGACTTTATAGATACATATAGAACATTCCATCCAAAAGCAGCAGAATACACATTCTTTTCACGTGCACATGGACCATTCTCCAAGACAGATCATATGCTAGTCCACCCAAACAAGCCTTGGTATGTTTAAGAAAATTGAAATCCAACCAAACATCTTTTCAGACAACAGTGCTATGAGACTAGAAATCAACTACAAGAAAATAACTGCAAAAAGCACAAACATGTGGAGGCTAAACAATATGCTACTACACAACCAATGGATCACTGAAGAAATAAAAAAATACCTGGAGATAAATGAAAACAGGACAATCCAAAACCTATGGGACACAGCAAAAGCAGTTCTGAGAGGGAAGTTTATAGGGATAAAAACTTACCTCAAGAAACAAGAAAAATCTCAAATAAACAACCTAACCTTACACCTAAAGGAGCTAGAAAAAGAAAAACAAACAAACCCAAAGTTAGTGAAAGGAAAGAAATAATAAAAATCAGAGTAGAAGTAAATGAAATAGAGATTTTAAAACAACAGGAAATATCAATGAAACTAGGAGCTGGTTCTTTGAAAAAATATACAAAATTGATAAAACTTTAGCCAGAGTCATCAAGAAAAAGAGAGAGGGCTCAAATCAATAAAATAAAAAAATTTAAAAGTTACAACTGACACCACATTAATACAAAAGATCATAAGAGACTACTAAAAACAATTATATGCCAATGAAATGGACAATTTAGAAGAAATGGACAAATTCTCAGAAATGTACAATCTCCCAAGCCTGAACCAGGAAGATATACAAAGTATGAACAGATCAGTTACCAGTAAGTATATTAAATCAGTAATTTTAAAATTCCCAAGAAACAAAAGTCCAGGACCAGATAGTTTTATAGGTGAATTCACCATACATTTAGAGAAGAGTTAACACCTGTCTCTCTCAAACTATTCCAAAATATTGCAGAGGAAGGAACACTTCCAAATTCATTCTATGAGGCCAGCATCACCCTGATGCCAAAACCAGACAAAGATATCACAAAAAAAGAAAATTATAAGCCAATATCACTGATGAGTAATAGGTGCAAAAATCCTCAGCAAAATATCAGCACACTGAATTCAGTAATACATTAAAAGGATTATACAGCATAATCAAGTTAGATTTATCCCAGGAATGCAAGGATGGTTCAATATTCACAATCAATGTGATACACATTGACAAATCGAAGAATAAAAATCATATGATCATCTCAATAGATGCAGAAAAAGCTTCTGACAAAGTTCAACATTCATTTATTATAAAAATTCTCCACAAAGTGGTTATAGAAACAACATATCTCGACATAGCAAAGGATATATATGACAAGCCCACAGCTAACATCATACTCAGTGGTGAAAAGCTGAAAGCATTTCCTCTTACATTAGGAACAAGACAAGGATACCCACTTTTGCCACTTTTATTTAACATAGTATGGGAAGTCCTAGCTACAGCAATCAGACAAAAATTAGAAATAAAACAAATACAAATTGAAAAGGAAGAAGTAAAACTCTGCAGATGATGTTATACTATACACAGAAAATCCTAAAGATGCTACCAGAAAACTACTGGAGCTCATCAAAGAATTCTGTAAAGTTGCAGGATACAAAATTCATATACAGATATCTGTTGCATTTCTATACACTAACAATGCACTGTCAGAAAGAGAAATTAAGTAAACAATCCCATTTACCATTGCATCAAAAAGAATAAAAAACCTAGGTATAAACCTGTGTAAGGAGCTAAAAGACCTATACTCGGAAAACTATAAGACACTGATGAAAGAAATTGAAAATGATACAAACAGAGAAATATATACTGTGCTCTTGGATTGGAAGAATTACTATTGTTAAAATGTCCATACTACCCAAGGCAATCTACAGATTCAGTGAAATCCCTATTAAAATACCAATGGCATTTTTTACAGAACTAAAACAAATAATCCTAAAATTTGTATGGAAACACAGAAGACTCCAAATAGCCAAAACAATCTTGATAAAGAAGGACAGAGCTGGAGGAATCATGCGCCCTGACTTCAGACTATACTACAAATCTACAGCAGTCAAAACAATGTGGTACTGGCACAAAGACACATAGATCAATGGAACAGCAGAAAGAGCCCAGAAATAAACCCACACAATTATGGTCAATTAATCTACAAAAAGGAAACAAGAATATACAGTGGAGAAAAGAGTCTCTTCAATAAGTGGTGCTGTGAAAACTGAGCAGCTACCTGTAAAAGAATGAAATTATAATGTTTTCTGATACCATATACAAAAATAAACTCAAAATGGATTAAAGCCCTAAATTTAAGACCAGAAATCATAAAACTGCTAGAGGAAAACATAGGCAGAACACTCTTTGACATAAATCATAGCAATATTTTTTTGGCTCTGTCTCCTAAAGCAAAGGAAATAAAAATAAACAAATGGGACCTAATTAAAGTGAAAAGCTTTTACACAGCAAAGGAAACCATCTTAAAACGAAAAGACAACGTACTGAATGGGAGAAATATTTGCAAATGATATGACTGATAAGGGGTTAATATTCAAAATATATAAACAGGTCATATAATTCCATCAAACAAACAAGCAACCCAATTTACAAATGGGCAGAAAAGCTGAACAGAAAGTTTACCAAAGAGGACATGCTGATGGCCTACAGGCACATGAAAAGGTGCTTAACATCACTGATCAGGGAAATGTAAATCAAATCCACAGGAGGGACTTATCATTGTGGCACAGTGGTTAAGAATCTGCCTGCCAATGCAGGGGACACAGGTTCGAACCCTGGTCTGGGAAGATCCCACATTCCACGGAGCAACGAAGCCCACGTGCCACAACTACTGAGCCTGCACTCTAGAGCCCGCAAGCCACAACTCCTGAGCCCACGGGCAACAACTACTGAAGCCCATGTGCCCTAGAGCCCATGCTGTGCAACAAGAGAAGCCACCGCAAGGAGAAGCCCGTGCACCACAATGAAGAGTAGCCCCCGCTCACTGCAACTAGAGAAAGCCCGTGTGCAGCAACGAAGATCCAACGCAGCCCAAGATAAATAAAATTTTTTAAAAAACACACAATGAGATATCCCCATAGTTGTCAGAATGGTTATTATCAAAAAGACAAGAAGTAACAAGTGTTGGCAAGGATCTGGAGAGAAGGGAACATTGTATGTGGTTGGTGGCAATATAAATTGGTGGAGCCACTGTGGAAAACAATATGGAGATTTCTCAGAGAATAAAAAATATAACTACCATATGACCCAGCAATTCAACTCCTGGGTATATACCTGAAAAAAAACACTAATTTGAAAAGATACATGCACCCCAATATTCATAGTAGCATTATTTACAATTGCTAAGATATGAAGCAACCTAAGTGTTCATCCACAGGTGAAGGGATAAAGAAATGTGGTATATGTATACAATGGAATACTACTCAGCCATAAAAAGGAACAAAATTTTGCCATTTGCAACAACATAGATGGACTTGGAGGGTATTATGCTAAGTGAAATAAGTCAGAGGAAGACAAATACTGTATGATATCACTTATATGTAGAATCTGAAAAATACAGCAAATTAGTGAATATAACAAAAAAGAAGCAGACTCACAGATATAAAGAACAAACTAGTGGCTACCAGTGGGGAGAGGGAAGAGAGGAGGGGCAAGAGGGGGTAGGAGATTAAGAGGTACAAACTATTATATATAAAATTGATAAGCTACAAGGCTATATTGTATACCACAGGGAATATAGTCAGTATTTTATAATAACTATAAACAGAGTGTAACCTTTAAAAATTGTGAATCACTGTGTTGTACACCTGTAACTTATATAATATTGTAAATCACCTATACTTCAGTTAAAAAAAATAGAGAATCCAAAAATAAATAAATTAGTTAAATTTTAATTTAAGAAAAGTAGCCAACTCAAACAAATAGAATGTCTAGAAATGTCTAGCTATCTATTTTACATTTGGTAGTGTATATATGTCCATGCCACTCTCTCACTTTAATCCATTCATCCGTTGATAGACACATAGGTTGTTTCCATGTGTTGACTTTTTTGAATAATGCTTCAATGAGCATGGGAGGGCAGATATCTCTTCGAGATAGTGATTTCATCTCCTTTGGATATATACACAGTAATAGGCTTATTGGATTATATGTTAGTTCTATTTTTAATTTTTTGAGGAATTTCCGTACTGTTTTCCATAGTGGCTGCACCAATTTATATTCCCAACAGTGCACCAGCGTTCCCTTTTCTCCACATCCTTGCCAGCATTTGTTATCTATTCCTTTTTGATAATGGCTGGTCTAACAGGTGTGAGGTGATATTTCATTGTGGTTTTGATTTTCATTTCCCTGATAATAAATGATATTGAGCACCTTTTCATGTACTTGTTGGCTAGTTGTATGTCTTCTTTGGAAAAATATCTGTTCCAGTCCTTTGCCCATTTTTCAATCTGATTGGTTTTTTGCTATTCGGTTGTATGAGTTCCTTATATATTTTGAATAGTAACCCCTTATCAGATATATGGTTTGCAACTATTTTTCCCCACTCCATACGTTGCCTTTTTATTCTGTTCGTAGTTTCTTTCTTTGTGCAGAAGCTTTCTAGTTTGAGGTAGTCCCACTTGATTTTTGCTTTTGTTGCTTATGCTTTTGGTGTCATACCCAAAAAATCACAACCAACACTGATGACAAGGTGCTTTCCCCAATGTTTTCTTGTAGGATTTTCATGGTTCTAGGTCTTACATTTAAATGCTTAATCCATTTTGTGTTAATATTTGTGAGTGGTATAAAAGAGGGACCCAGTTTCATTCACTTGCATGTGAATATCCAGTTTTCCCAGCACCATTTATCAAAGAGACTATCCTTTCCCCCACTTATTCATGGATCCCTTGTCAAAGATTAGTTAATCACATACACATGGGTTTATTTCTGGGTTCTCAGTTCTGTTCCATTGAACCATGTGTCTGCTTTTATGCCAGTACCATACTGTACCAATTACTATAGCTTTGTCATAGAATTTGAAATCAGGGAATGTGATACCTCCAGCTTTGTTCTTTCTCAAGATTTCTCGGCTACTTGAGGAATTTTGTGGTTCTTTACAAATTGTAGGATTGTTTTTTCTATTTCTGTGGAAAATACTGCTGGAATTTGGTAAGGCCATCTATAGATGGCTTTGGGTTATATGGACAATTTTAACAATATTAACTCTGCTGATCCAAGAACACAGGATGTCATTACATTTATTTGTGCCTTCAATTTTTCATCAATTTCTTATAGTTTTCAGACTAGATCATTTATTTCCTTGGATTAATTGATTCCTAAGTGTTTTGTTATTTTTTTTTTTTTGCTTTTGTATTTATAGTTTATTCAAAGCCCTCTTTTTTTTTCTATTTATTTTTTATTTATTTATTTATTTATTTATTTATTTATTTTCACACACACACACACTGTATTTTATTTTTACAAGAGATAAATAGACTGACACCAAGCATTGTACATGGATGACCACAACAAAAGCAACAATGATTGCAATTACCAAACATGAAACACACTCATACTATGTCATAATATTGACATTCAGTCCAGTAATCCTCCACTGTAACAGCTCCTTTACTTTGCAGTGAAAATTGATTTGTATATTCTTTGCCTCTGAGTCCTTGTGGGATTTTTTTTTTTTTAATTCAGACAGAAAGTCACACAAATTATACTCATCCTCATCAGTTCACTCAGTCCCATGTAATTAATTTTTTTTTTCATCTTGATCTTTTGTTAGCACTTTTATGAGTTCATCAGTTGTTCATTAGAGTTCTGAAAATGCTTATTCATTCAGTTCAGCAGTACAGTCAGTTACCAGAAACCTGTACTTGTCAGAGTCTTTTCCATGAATTTCTTGAAGATGAAACCCTTTTATAGGAACATATTTTCAAAATCATCAGAGTACACCCAGAACTGTCTGTGAATGACAAAAGACTTAAAAATGACCACGGTTAAAGATTTGATGAAAGTTCATAATAATGCAGTTGACAAGAAAATTAGTTATTTCTGAGATATACATTTTAAAGTAATAACTAGGATTATTACTTATAACATTATACCAGAACATATAAGATTTTTAGAAATTTCATGCAGTGTCTGAAACATTTATATTAACATATTTCCATACAAATACAAATATAAGATTTTTAGAAATTTCATGTAATGTCTGAAACATTTATATTAACATATTTCCATACAAATAGCCCAATGAAAGTTTAGTATTAGTTGTTTTGTTTGTTTTTTTATACTGCAGGTTCTTATTAGGCATCAATTTTATACACATCAGTGTATACATGTCAATCCCAATCGCCCAATTCAGCACACCACCATCCCCACCTCACCGCAGTTTTCCCCCCTTGGTGTCCATATGTCCATTCTCTACATCTGTGTCTCAACTTCTGCCCTACAAACTGGCTCATCTGTACCATTTTTCTAGGTTCCACATACATGCATTAATATACGATATTTGTTTTTCTCTTTCTGACTTACTTCACTCTGTATGACAGACTCTAGATCCATCCACGTCTCAACAAATGACTCAATTTCATTCCTTTTTATGGCTGAGTAATATTCCATTGTATATATGTACCACAACTTCCTTATCCATTCGTCTGTTGATGGGCATTTAGGTTGTTTCCATGACCTGGCTATTGTAAATAGTGCTGCAATGAACATTCGGGTGCATGTGTCTTTTTGAATTACGGTTTTCTCTGGGTATATGCCCAGTAGTGGGATTGCTGGGTCATATGGTAATTCTATTTTTAGTTTTTTAAGGAACCTCCATATTGTTCTCCATAGTGGCTGTATCAATTTACATTCCCACCAACAGTGCAAGAGGGTTCCCTTTTCTCCACACCCTCTCCAGCATTTGTTGTTTGTAGATTTTCTGATGATGCCCATTCTAACAGGAGTGAGGTGATACCTCATTGTAGTTTTGATTTGCATTTCTCTAATAATTAGTGATGTTGAGCATCTTTTCATGTGCTTCGTGGCCGTCTGTATGTCTTCTTTGGAGAAATGTCTATTTAGGTCTTCTGCCCATTTTTGGATTGGGGTGTTTGTTTCTTTGATATTGAGCTGAATGAGCTGTTTATATATTTTGGAGATTAATCCTTTGTCCGTTGATTCATTTGCAAATATTTTCTCCCATTCTGAGGGTTGTCTTTTTGTCTTGTTTATGGTTTCCTTTGCTGTGCAAAAGCTTTGAAGTTTCATTAGGTCCCACTTGTTTATTTTTGTTTTTATTTCCATTACTCTAGGAGGTGGATCAAAAAAGATCTTGCTATGATTTATGTCAAAGAATGTTCTTCCTATGTTTTCCTCTAAGAGTTTTATAGTGTCCAGTCTTATATTTAGGTCTCTAATCCATTTTGAGTTTATTTTTGTGTATGGTGTTAGGGAGTATTCTAATTTCATTCTTTTACATGTAGCTGTCCAGTTTTCCCAGCACCACTTATTGAAGAGACTGTCTTTTCTCCACTGTATATCTTTGCCTCCTTTGTCATAGATTAGTTGACCATAGGTGCGTGCGTTAATCTCTGGGCTTTCTATCTTGTTCCATTGATCTATGTTTCTGTTTTTGTGCCAGTACCATATTGTCTTGATTACTGTAGCTTTGTAGTATAGTCTGAAGTCTGGGAGTCTGATTCCTCCAGCTCCATTTTTTTGCCTCAAGACTGCTTTGGCTATTCGGGGTCTTTTGTGTCTCCATACAAATGTTAAGATGATTTGTTCTAGCTCCGTAAAAAATGCCATTGGTAATTTCATAGGGATTGCATTGAATCTGTAGATTGCTTTGGGTAGTATACTCATTTTCACAATGTTGATTCTTCCAATCCAAGAACATGGTATATCTCTCCATCTGTTGGTATCATCTTTAATTTCTTTCATCAGTGTCTTATAGTTTTCTGCATACAGTTCTTTTGTCTCCCTAGGTAGGTTTATTCCTAGGTATTTTATTCTTTTTGTTGCAATGGTAAATGGGAGTGTTTCCATAATTTCTCTTTCAGATTTTTCATCATTAGTGTATAGGAATGCAAGAGATTTCTGTGCATTAATTTTGTATCCTGCAACTTTACCATATTCATTAATTAGCTCTAGCAGTTTTCTGGTGGCAGTTTTAGGATTCTCTGTGTATAGTATCATGTCATCCGCAAACAGTGACAGTTTTACTTCTTCCTTTCCAATTTGTATTCTTTTATTTCTTTTTCTTCTCTGATTGCCGTGGCTAGGACTTCCAGAACTATGTTGAATAATAGTGGTGAGAGTGGACATCCTTGTCTCGTTCCTGATCTTAGAGGAAATGCTTTCAGTTTTTCACCATTGAGAATGATGTTTGCTGTGGGTTTGTCATATATGGCCTTTATTATGTTGAGGTAGGTTCCCTCTATGCCCACTTTCTGGAGAGTTTTTATCATAAATGGGTGTTGAATTTTGTCAAAAGGTTTTTCTGCATCTATTGAGATGATCATATGGTTTTTATTCTTCAATTTGTTAATATGGTGTATCACATTGATTGATTTGCGTATATTGAAGAATCCTTGCATCCCTGGGATAAATCCCACTTGATCGTGGTGTATGATCCTTTTAATGTGTTGTTGGATTCTGTTTGCTAGTATTTTGTTGAGGATTTTTGCATCTATATTCATCAGTGATATTGGTCTGTAATTTTCTTTTTTTGTAGTGTCTTTGTCTGGTTTTGGTATCAGGGTGATGGTGGCCTCATAGAATGAGTTTGGGAGTGTTCCTTCCTCTGCAATTTTTTGGAAGAGTTTGAGAAGGATGGGTGTTAGCTCTTCTCTAAATGTTTGATAGAATTCACCTGTGAAGCCATCTGGTCCTGGACTTTTGTTTGTTGGAAGATTTTTAATCACAGTTTCAATTTCATTACTTGTGATTGGTCTGTTCATATTTTCTGTTTCTTCCTGATTCAGTCTTGGAAGGTTATACCTTTCTAAGAATTTGTCCATTTCTTCCAGGTTGTCCATTTTATTGGCATAAAGTTGCTTGTAGTAGTCTCTTAGGATGCTTTGTATTTCTGCGGTGTCTGTTGTAACTTCTCCTTTTTCATTTCTGATTTTATTGATTTGAGTCCTCTCCCTCTTTTTCTTGATGAGTCTGGCTAATGGCTTATCAATTTTGTTTATCTTCTCAAAGAACCAACTTTTAGTTTTATTGATCTTTGCTATTGTTTTCTTTGTTTCTATTTCATTTATTTCTGCTCTGATCTTTATGATTTCTTTCCTTCTGCTAACTTTGGGTTTGTTTGTTCTTCTTTCTCTAGTTTCTTTAGGTGTAAGGTTAGATTGTTTACTTGAGCTTTTTCTTGTTTCTTTAGGTAGGCTTGTATAGCTATAAACGTCCCTCTTAGAACCGCTTTTGCTGCATCCCATAGGTTTTGGGTCGTCGTGTTTTCAATGTCATTTGTCTCTAGGTATTTTTTTATTTCATCTTTGATTTCTTCAGTGATCTCTTGGTTATTTAGTAACGTATTGTTTAGCCTCCATGTGTTTGTCTTTTTGACGTTTTTTTCCCTGCAATTCATTTCTAATCTCATAGCGTTGTGGTCAGAAAAGATGCTTGATATGATTTCAATTTTCTTAAATTTACTGAGGCTTGATTTGTGACCCAAGATGTGATCTATCCTGGAGAATGTTCCCTGCGCACTTGAGAAGAACGTGTAATCTGCTGTTTTGGGATGGAATGTCCTATGTATATCAATTAAATCTAACTGGTCTATTGTGTCATTTAAAGCTTCTGTTTCCTTATTTATTTTCATTTTGGATGATCTGTCCATTAGTGTAAGTGGAGTGTTAAAGTCCCCCACTATTATTGTGTTACTGTCGATTTCCTGTTTTATAGCTGTTAGCAGTTGCCTTATGTATTGAGGTGCTCCTATGTTGGGTGCATATATATTTATAATTGTTATATCTTCTTCATGGATTGATCCCTGGATCATTATGTAGTGTCCTTCCTTGTCTCTTTTAACATTCTTTATTTTAAAGTCTATTTTATCTGATATGAGTATAGCTACTCCAGCTTTCTTTTGATTTCCATTTGCATGGAATATCTTTTTCCATCCCCTCACTTTCAGTCTGTATGTGTCCCTAGGTCTAAAGTGGGTCTCTTGTAGACAGCATATATATGGGTCTTGTTTTTGTATCCATTCAGCCAGTCTATGTCTTTTGGTTGGGGCATTTAATCCATTCACGTTTAAGGTAATTATCGATATGTATGTTCCTATGACCATTTTCTTAATTGTTTTGGGTTTGTTTTTGTAGGTCCTTTTCTTCTCTTGTGTTTCCCACTTAGAGAAGTTCCTTTAGCATTTGTTGTAGAGCTGGTTTGGTGGTGCTGAATTCTCTTAGCTTTTGCTTGTCTGTAAAGCTTTTGGTTTCTCCATCAGATCTAAATGAGATCCTTGCCGGGTAGAGTAATCTTGGTTGTAGGTTCTTCCCTTTCATCACTTTAAGTATATCATGCCACTCCCTTCTGGCTTGCAGAGTTTCTGCTGAGAAATCAGCTGTTAACCTTATGGGAGTTCCCTTGTATGTTATTTGTCGTTTTTACCTTGCTGCTTTCAATAATTTTTCTTTGTCTTTAATTTTTGCCACTTTGATTACTATGTGTCTCAGCGTGTTTCTCCTTGGGTTTATTCTGTATGGGACTCTCTGCGCTTCCTGGACTTGGGTGGCTATTTCCTTTCCCATGTTAGGGAAGTTTTCGACTATAATCTCTTCAAATATTTTCTCTGGTCCTTTCTCTCTCTCTTCTCCTTCTGGGACCCCTGTAATGCGAATGTTGTTGCATTTAATGTTGTCCCAGAGGTCTCTTAGGCTGTCTTCATTTCTTTTCATTCTTTTTTCTTTAGTCTGTTCCGCAGCAGTGAATTCCACCATTCTGTCTTCCAGGTCACTTATCCGTTCTTCTGCCTCAGTTATGCTGCTATTGATTCCTTCTAGTGTAGTTTTCATTTCAGTTATTGTATTGGTCATCTCTGTTTGTTTGTTCTTTAATTCTTCTAGGTCTTTGTTAATCATTTCTTGCATCTTCTCAATCTTTGCCTCCATTCTTATTCCGAGGTCCTGGATCATTTTCACTATCATTATTCTGAATTCTTTTTCTGGAAGGTTGCCTATCTCCACTTCATTTAGTTGTTTTTCTGGGGTTTTTTCTTGTTCCTTCATCTGGTACATAGCCCTCTGCCTTTTCATCTTCTCTATCTTTCTGTAACTGTGGGTTTTGGTCCACAGGCTGCAGGATTGTAGTTTTTCTTGCTTCTGCTGTCTGCCCTCTGGTGGTTGAGGCTATCTAAGAGGCTTGATTGGAGGCTCTGGTGGTGGGTAGAGCTGACTGTTGCTGTGGTGGTCAGCGCTCAGTAAAACCTTAATCCACTTGAGTGTTGATGGGTGGGGCTGGGTTCCCTCCCTGTTGGTTGTTTTGCCTGAGGCAATCCAACACTGGAGCCTACCCGTGCTCTTTGGTGGGGTTAATGGCAGTCTCTGGGAGGGCTCACGCCAAGGAGAACTTCCCAGAACCTCTGCTGCCAGTGTCCTTATCCCCACGGTGAAACAGAGCCACCACTCGCCTCTGCAGGAGACCCCCCAACACCAGCAGGTAGGTCTGGTTCAGTCTCCCCCAGGGTCACTGCTCCTTCCCCTGGGTCCCGATGCACACATTACTTTGTGTGTGCCCTCCAAGAGTGGGGTCTCTGTTTCCCCCAGTCCTGTCAAAGTCCTGCAATCAATTCCCACTAGGCTTCAAAGTCTGATTCTCTAGGAATTCCTCCTCCCGTAGCCGGACCCCCAGGTTGGGAAGCCTGACGTGGGGCTCAGAACCTTCACTCCAGTGGGTGGACTTCTGTGGTATAAGTGTTCGCCAGTCTGTGAGCCACCCACCCAGCAGTTATGGGATTTGATTTTACTCTGATTGCGCCCCTCCTACCGTCTCACTGTGGCTTCTCCTCTGTCCTTGGACGTGGGTATCCTCCTTGGTGAAGTCCAGGGGCTTCCTGTCAATGATTGTCCAGCAGCCAGTTGTGATTCTGGTGCTCTCGCAAGAGGGAGTGAGAGCACGTCCTTCTACTCCGCCATCTTGGTTAATCTCTGTTTTGTTATTTTTGATACTATTGTAAACAGAATTTTTAAATTTCTTTTTCAGATAGTTCATTATTAGCATATAGAAATGCAACTCATTTTGTATGCTGATTTGTATACTGTAAATTTATTGAATTCATTTATTAGTTCTAACAATTTTTTGGTGGAGTCTTTAGGATTTTATATATACAAGACCATGTCATCAGCACACAGAGTCGATTTCACTTCTACATTTCTGATTTGGATGACTTTTATTTCTTTGTCTTGCCTAATTGCTCTTGTTAGGACTTCTATTACTATGTTGAATAGGAGTGGTGATAGTGGGCACCCTTGTTTTGTTCCTGATATTAGAAAGAAAGCTTTCAGCCTTTTACTATTGAGTATAATGTTAGCTGTGGGCTTGGCCTTTATTATGTTGAGATTTGATTCTTCTTTACCCAATTTGTTGAAAGTTTTTATCATGAAAGGATATTGAATTTTGTCAAATGTGTTTTCTGCATTTATTGAGATCATTATATGATTTTTGTCTTTTATTCTATTAATTTATCAATTTGCATATATTGAACCATCTTTGCATTCCAGAAGTAAATGACACTTGATCATGGTGTATGATCTTTTTAATGTGCTGTTGAATTCAGTTTGCCAGTATTTTGTTGAGAATTTTTGCATCAATATTCATCAAGAATATTGGCCTACAGTTTTCTTTTCTTGCATTATCCTTATGTGGCTTTGGTATCAGGGTAACACTGGACTCATAAAACAAGTTTGGGACTGTTCCCTTTTTTTCAATTTTTCTGGAAGAGTTTGCAAAGTATTGCCATTAATTATTTAAATGTTTGGTAGAATTCAATGGGGAAGCCATGTGGTCCTGGGCTTTTCTTTGTTTGGTGGTTTTAGATTACTGAATCAATCTCCTTACTCATTACTGGTCTGTTCAGATTTTCTGTTTCTTTGTGATGTGGATATGGTAGGTTTTATGTTTTGAGGAATTTATTCATTTCTTGTAGGTTGTCCAATTTGTTGGCAATACTGTTCATCTTTTTAAAAAACCAACTCAGTTTTATTGATCTTTTCTACTGATTTTTTATTCTCTATTTTATTTATACCTGCTCTGATCTTTGTTATCTTCTTCCATCTGCTAATTTGGGATATACTTAGTATTTTTATAGTTCCTTGAGGTGTAAAGTTAGGTGACTTATTTGAGACTTTTTGTTTTTTTGTTTTTTAGTGTAGTCATTTATCACTATAAACTTTCCTCTTAACACTGCTTTTGCTGCATCCCATAAGTCTTGATATATCTGTTTCCATTTTCATTTGTCTCAAGATGTTTTTTGATTTACCTTAATTTCATCTTTGACCCGCTGGGTGTTCAGGAGTGTGTCATTTGACTTCCATATATTTGTGAAATTTCCAGTTTTCTTCATGTTATTGATTTCTAGTTTCATACCATTGTGGTCAGAAAAAAATACTTGGTAGGATTTCAATCTTTATAAATTTGCTGAGATTTGTTTTGTGACCTAATATATAATCTCTTTTGGAGAATGTTTTATGTGTGCTTGAGAAGAATATGTATTCATTCCATTGCTGTTAGATGGAATGTTCTCTATATGTCTGTTAGGTTCATTTGGTCTAAGATGTAGTCCAACTCAAATGTGTGCTTATTTATTTTCTTTCTGTGTGATCTATCCATTATGGAAAGTGGGGTAATGAAGTCTCCTACTATTATTGTGTTGCTGTCTATTACTCACTTTATATCTGTTAGTATTTGCTTAAAATAGTTAAGTGCTCCAATTATACATGCATCATATTTATAATTATTATATCCTCTTGATGAATTGACCTCTTTAAAATTATATAATGACCTTCTTTATATCTTGTGACAGTTTTTGAAAAAAGTCTATTTTGTCTGACACAAGTATGGCTCTTTTTAGTTTGCATTTGCATGGAATCTTTTCCTATGTCTTCACTTGAGCCTGTGTGTGTCAAGAAGTCAAAGTAAGTCTCTTGTAGGCAGTATATAATTGGATCTAATTTTTTATCTTTCATCTACTCTATGCCTTTATATTTGACAATTTAATCCATTTACATTTAAAGTAATTATTTATAGGTAAGGACTTATTCTTGCCGTCTGTTTATTGTTTTCTGGCTGTTTTAAAGTTCCTTTTTTCCTCTCTTCTCCTCTTCATTTGTGAATTGATATTTCATAGAGGTACACTTGATTCCTTTCTCTTTATCTTGTGTGTACGTACTATAGATTTTGGTTTTGTAGTTATTCTGTTGCTTACTTGAAACATCTGCTAGATAAACAGCTTATTTTTAGCTGTTAACAACTTAATTTTGATCACATACAAAAAGTCTATGCTTTTATTCCCCTCTCCTTTTACATTTTATGTTTTTAATGTCACAATTTATATCTTTTTATATTGTGTATACATTAACAAATTTTTGTAGCTTTAGCTATTTTTAATACTTTTTGTCCTTTACTCTTTATATTAGTGTTAAGTAGTTACCACTGCCATATTACAGTATTAGAGTATTCTGAATATGACTATATACTCACATTTACCAGTATATTATGTATTTTTCATATGTTTTTATGTTAGTAGTTCACCTTTTGTTTCAGCTTGGAGAACTTCTTTCACCATTTCTTGTAAGGCAGTTCTAGTTGTGATGAACTCCCTCAGTTTCTCTTTATTTCTTTATTCCTGAAGGACAACTTTGCTGGGTAAACTATTCTTGGTTGGCGTTTTTTTTTTTTTCTTTTCTTTCAGCTCTTTGAGTATATCCTCTCACTCTCTGCTTGCCTACCAGGTATCTGCTGAGAAATTTGCTGATAGCCTTATGGGGGTTATCTTGTATGACAGAGATTTCTTTTCTCTTGCTGCTTTCAAAATTCTCTCCTTGTCTTTGATTCTAGACAGTTTAATTATAATACATCTTAGAGAAGTTCATTTTGGATTGAAAATTTGAGATGACTTATTAACTCCATGAACTAGGATGTCCAACTCTCTCCCCAAGGTTTGGGAAGTTCTCGGCCGTTATTTCTTTTGTTTGTTTATTTTATTTTATTTTATAGCCATTTTTCTTTAGAAAAGGTTTTTACCCTTTTCTCTCTCTCTTTTCTTTCTGGGACTCCAATGATGTGTAGATTGCTTCTCTTGTGTCTCATAAATCTTGTAGGCTTTCTTCATTCCTTTTTAT
Organism: Balaenoptera borealis; assembly: GCF_965194805.1. NCBI lineage: Eukaryota > Metazoa > Chordata > Mammalia > Artiodactyla > Balaenopteridae > Balaenoptera > Balaenoptera borealis. The sequence continues at coordinate 34,342,718 of NC_138865.1, forward strand.
TCTTTTTTTGTTTTGCTCCTCTGATTGGATCATTTCAATTGATCTGTCTTCAAGCTGACTAATTTCTTCTTCTACTTACTCCAGTCTGCTGTTGAAGCTTTCTATTGAATTCTTCAGTTCAGACATTGTATTCCTCAGTTCCAAAATTTCTGTTTTGTTCTTTTTTATGTTTCTCTCTCTTTGTTGAACATCTTTTTGTTCTAGTAATGTTTTCATGATTTTTTAAAATCGCCTATCTATGTTCTCTTGTAGCTCTGAGTATCTTTAAAAGAATTATTTTGAATCCTTTGTCAAGCAATTCCTGTATCTCCATCTCAATTCCTGTATCTCCATTTCTCCATTCCTGTATTTCCATTTGATCACTCTTTGAAAGATCAAAGAGTCTTTCTGACTCTTTGGAGTCAGTTAATGGAAGTTTACTGTGTTCTTTTGGTGGAGTTGTGTTTCCCTCATTCTTCATGATCCCTCTAGCCTTGTGTAGGTATCTGTGCATTTGAAGAAACAGTCACTTCTTCCTGACTTTATGGACTGACTTTGGTAAGAAAAGACCTTTACCTAGGGGTGGGGATATGCTGGAGCTTGTAGTGACCCTTGATCTAGTGATGCAGAGTGCCAAGTGCAAGGGCATGTGGTGGTTCCAGTTTTGGCAGGGCGTGCTGACTCATTTTTCAGGCCACCAAGTTCTTGGCATGATCAACAACTGTGTGATCCTTGGTGAGCACTGCAGGGAGTCTACAGAGGCTTCTAAGGCTATTAAGGTCCTCACAGGCACCTCCAGTTCCAACAGCTAGGGACCAGGGCAGGCAATGGTGGTAGCCAGAGCCAGTGGTGTATACATGCTCAGCTGCAGGGGTAGCTGTGGGTGCCTGCATAGTGTCAGAGCCAGTTACAAACACACTTATAGTAGTGGGGGCCAGGGTAAGGGTCGAGGCCAACTGCAGGCACCCTGGAAGCTCTGGGGGCCGTGCCTGTTGGCATGCACCACCATGGCTGCTGGTTCTCACTACAGGTGCATGGCAGTGGAGGCCGGTGTTGGGAGTCAGGCCAAGGGCATACAAATATACAGCCCAAGGGGTTAACTGCAGGTGAGCTGAGTGGTGCTGGTCAATTATAAAAGATAGGGACAGATGCCGGCCCACAAGAAGCTACAGGGGCTCTGGCTTGCACTTCTGTGACTGCACAGTCTCCTCACAGGCATACACATGGCAGTGGAGGCCAGGGTCAGGGGTCAGACTGGGGACGTGCAGATGCACAGCTGAAATGGCTAGCTGCAGAGGAGCCCAGTGGTGTAAGCCAGTGACAGGAGACAGGGCTGGGTCCAGGCCCACAAGTAGCTGTGGGGCCCTTGGCTATTGGAGCGTACTTCCTTGGCTGTAAGATCCTCCTATGGGTGCACACACAGCAATGGAGACCAGTGGTGTGCAAGTACAAAGATTGAAGTGGTAGGGGTCATCCACCAGGGTCTATACTGGCATTTCATACTCACGCAGCTGCAGAGGCCTGGACTGGTTGCCAGCATGGGTCCCAGGTTCCAGTGGAAATGGGGATGGGGAGCAAGGAGGGACTCAGGTGGCTGGCATCTACTAAAGTGAATACCCGTGAGGCAAAAATCAGTGAAATCTGGGGGGTTTGAAGTGGCTGTTTCTTCTATGATGGAAGCTGCCGAGGTCAAAGAACTGAGGTTGCTCTCAGTATATGTTGATATTAGTAAACCTTACTTTTCTTCCTTGCTCCTAGCCATCTCTGTACATCTCAGCTTTGCCAGTCTCTGGGAAGGTGAAACTGAATCAAATGCTTTTTGTGTGTCCTGAAAGGCTGGGAAGCTGGTCACTCACTCCACTCTCCCTTTCCCTCCAAGGAGAACGGTTTCTAGCTGGGGAGTTTTCTCTTGGCACTGAGCAGTGCCAGCTTGGAAGACAGGGTGGTGTAGGCAAAATGAAGCTGTTCTTCTTTCCCTTTTTGTGCAGTTATTTTCAATTGCTTTGTTCCACTGTGTTGCTGAAGTTTCTTAAGTGCACTCCAGCACTCTTTTTGTTCATGGAGAGATGTCTAATTGTTGATCTTTGTTGGGGGATGGAGGCTGAAGTCTCCTACTCCACCATCTTGGTGACATTACTCTGGCTTAATAATATATTGTTAAGGATTTTTTCATCTATATTCATGAGGGATATCAGTCTTTTCTTTGCATGTGATGTCTTCATTTGCCTTTGATATCAAGATGAAACTGGCCTAATAGAATGATGTGAGACATGCTCTCTCTTTTCTACATTTTCTGGAATAGATGGTGAGGGATTGAGATTATTTCTTCCTTTAATATTCAGTGGAATTCACCAGTTGATTCATCTGAATCTGGGCTTTTATTTCCTGAAAGGATTTTAATTACTAATTTAATTTATTATTTGTTATAGATCTATTGAGATTTTCTATTTCTTTTTGAGTCAGTTTTGGAAATTTGGATCTAAGAATTTGTCTGTATCTTATAAAACATCTAATTTGTAGCATAAAGTTGTTCATAATATTCTCTCATACTCCTTTAATTTCTGTATTTAAATTTCTTGTTTTGGTAAATTCTTGCTTGGAATGCTAGCTAAAGGATTGTCAATTTTTTTTATCTTTTAAAGAGCCAGATTGACAAAATTCTGGTTTTATTGATTTTTGTGTTTTGTATTTTGTTGACACGTGTTCTAACCTTTATTATTTCCTTTCTTTTGCATGATTTCTTCTTTTTTAGTGTCTTGGGGTAGAAACCTAGGTTATTGATATGAGACTTCTCTTCCACTACAGGTGTTTAACAGTATAAATTTCTTTCTAAGCACTGCTTTAGGCACATCCCATACATTTTGATATACTATTTAGAATTTTCATTTACTTCAAAATACTTTCTAGTTTTCCTTCCAATTTATTTTTTGACTTATGTGTTATTCAGATATGTGTCATTTAATTTCCAAATATTTGTGGATATCCCAGATATACTCTGTTCTTGATATTACACATTCCACTGTGGTTGGAGAACATATTTATATTATTTCATTCCTGTTTAATTTATTGATATTTGTTTATGGCTGAATACATGGTCTATCCTAGAGAATGTTCCATGTGCTGTTGAAAAGAATGTGTATTCTGTATTTATTGAATGGAGCATTTTATATATGTCACTTAAATTACTTTGGTTGATAGTGTTTTTCAGGCCTTTCTTCTATAACCTTGCTGATTTTGTTTCATTTTTTTTTCTATTATTTGTGGACATTAGGAAATTGAAATTCCCAACTATTATTGTTGTATTGTCTATTTCTCCTTTCATTTCTATCAGATATTGCTTCATGTATTTTGAAGTTCTGTTATTATATTTGTATACATTTATAATTTTATTGACATTTTATCATTTGGATTTGTCCCTCTTTATCTCTAGTAATATTTCTTGTTTTAAAATCTACCTTGTCTAGTATTAATACAACCACTTCAGCAGGTTACTACTTGCATAACGTATCTTTTCCAAACTTCTACTTTCAATGAATATGTGTCTTTAAATCTAAGATATGTCTTTTGCAGCTTGTGTATAGTTGGATCTTGCTATATTATCCATTTTGTCAATCTCTGTTTTCTAACTGAGTTGTTTAGACTATTTACATTTAGTGCAGTTATTGATAGGGTCAGAGTTACATTTGCCATTTTGCTATTTGTCTTCTGTTTTCAGTCTTCTTTGTTCCTCTGTTCTTCCTTTAATGACTTCTTTTGTGTAAAATATTTTAGTACATTATTTTAATTCTTTTATTGATTTTTACTACATTTTTGAATTATTTCCCTAGTGTCTGAACTTCGTATTCCAATATACATCTTAACTTATTGCAGTCTATTTCAAAATAATGTTAACTGAATTCCCATGAAACACAGAATGTTTTCTACAATATAACTCTATTCTTTTCCCTTCTTGAGTAATTGTTTTAATATATATTACATCCATATGCCTTACAAACCAACAATACAGTGTTATAATTATTTCTTTATACAATCTTATGCATTTTAAAGAATTTAATAGAAGAAATGAGAAAATATATTTATAAATTCTTTTATTCTTAATCTAGATATTTATTACTCCTGGTACTTTTCATTTCTTCCAGTTGATTTGTGCTAGTATCTAATGTCATTTTCTTCTAGCCCAAAGAATTTACTTTAGTATTTGTCATAAATCAGTTCTGATAGCAAGGAATTCTCCCAGCCTTTTAAAATTCAGAAATGTCCTTATTTCACCTTTATAACTGGTGGATAGTTTTGCTGGATAAAAAATTCTTCATTAGCAGTTTTTCTTTCGGTATTTTGAATATGTTATTCCACTGTCTTCTTGGGTCCATTTTCTCTGGTGATAAGCTAGGCTTTTTTTATAGTGATGCTCTCCAGTATGTATTAAGTTGTTTTTCTCTTGCTACTTTTAAGATTTTTCTCTTTGTGTGTGGCTTTCAACATTTTGACTACAGTGTGTCTGGGTACACATCTCTTTGTATTTATTCTACTTAGGATTCATTAAGCTTCTTGGATGAGTAAATTAACATTTTTCATCAAAGTTAGGAAGTTTGGGCCATTATTCTTCAAAAAATAACAATAACTATTGGATTCACAATTTGAGGAAGTATATTAGATGAAACCTGATACATTTAGTGCAAAAGTCTAGAGACCTTGAAATTGGAATGACTACATGTCTTTGGATTCAGACATAGCCTGAATACATTGAGCATGATGAGTACACCTTGATCTCATAAGCAGTTTTTTCTCCCCATGTGAGACAGTTTCTACATTGCTGGTACGCAACTATTAGATGAATCTCAAAATCATTATCCTGAGTGGAAAAAAAAAAAAAGACATACAGAAGAGTATGCACCATATGATTCCTTTTGCATGAAACACTACAGAAGACAAAGCTAACCTATAGTGACCAAAATGGAGGGGGACAATTCCTAGATGGAAGTGACTGAACAGTTTAAAAAGTGATCCAATATATTTGGGCTCTCAATAGATGGAAATTATTTTAAGTATTCATTCTGACAAGGCTTGAATATAAGAATATCTTCAAGAGGGACATTATACTTCTGAATCTTTTATAAAGTTCTACGCATAGGAGGATGGATGCCAAATAAATACACCTTCTCCCCCAAACCCTACTAGGATGGACTCAATGTGAGGTCAAGATCAAGGTGAAGATCTTCACTTAGACGGATTTACCAAGCATCCAGGAAGCCTAATGTTATTATCAGAGGAGAAAGATATGGCCAAGCAACTGCTACTAGTTGGTCAGAGCAGATATTCTCTGCTCTGTACACCTTACCTGGCAAATTAGATACTTGAAGCTTGTGAGGCAGTTCAGGTTTGTTGTACCTGAAATGCTCTCTGAAATTTTAAGGCCTCTAAGGTTGACTAAAAGTTACTGCTTGTGAGCAGATATGAAAAAGAAGTGATTAACTGACTTCTAACAGTGGCACTCTCATTTCTTTCTCACCTAATACTAAGGAGTGATCCTAATATAACGCATCCCTCTTTTAGGGGATTGCACACTCTCCTCAGGGCCTGCCTGTACAACCTCCCTTACTGACTCCAGGCACATAATGGGAATTTAAAAACCAACTATGCTTGGAGGGAAAATTGCAAGGTGTAATCCAGAAAACACACACACACACACACACACAAAAGGAACTCAAGATCTTTCTCAATGCTAAATGCTGCAATCAAAATACACAGGGTAGCGGATTGGATGAAAAAAACAAAATCCATCTACATGCTGCCTATAAGAGACTCACTTCAGAGCTAAAGACACACAAAGATTGGAAGTGAGGGGATGGAAAAAGCTATCTCATGCAAATGGACATGACAAGAAAGCAGGAGTAGCCATACTCATATCAGATAAAGTAGACTTTAAAACAAAGTCTACTACAAAAGACAAAGAAGGGCATTTTTTTAAAATAAATTTATTTATTTATTTGTTTTTATTTTTGGCTGTGTTGGGTCTTTGTTGCTGTGTGCGGGCTTTCTCTAGTTGCAGCGAGCGGTGTGTGGGCTTCTCATTGTCGTGGTTTCTCTTGTTGCAGAGCATGGGCTCTAGGCACGTGGGCTTCAGTTGTTGTGACACACGGGCTCTAGAGAGCAGGCTCAGTAGTTGTGGCACCCGGGCTTAGTTGCTCCGCGGCATGTGGGATCTTCCTGGGCCAGGGATCAAACCTGTGTCCCCTGCATTGGCAGGCGGATTCCCAACCACTGCACCACCAGGGAAGCCCAGAAAGGCATGTTTAATGATACAGGGATCAATATAAGAAGAGGATATAATATTTGTAAACATATGTGCACCTAATATAGGAACACCTAAATATATAAGGCAAATATTAACAGACATAAAAGGGAGAAATTTACAATAATACGATAATAGTAGGGGAATTTAACACCAACTTACATCATTGAACAGATCATCCAGACAGAAAGTCAGTACAGAAACAGTGGCCTTAAATGACATATTAGACCAGTTGGAATTAATAGATATCTACAGGACATTCCATCTCCAATAAAAACATAATACACAATATTTTCAAATGCATGTGGAACATTCTCCAGGATAGATCACATGATAGGCCGCAAAACAAGTCTCAACAAATTAAAGAAGATAGAAATTTTACCAAACATCATTTCTGACTACAACGCTATGAAACTAGTAATCAATTACAGGAAGAAAAGTGGAAAAAACACAAACACATGGAGATTAGACAACATGCTATTAAAAAACCAATGGGTCAACAAACAAAGAGCAAATCAGAAAATATCTTGAGACAAATGAAAATTAAATGCAACTTTCCAGAAGCAATTCTAAGAGGGAAGTTTATAGCAATACAGGCTTACCTCAGGAAATAAGAAAAATATCAAATAAACAACCTAAGCTACCATCTAAACGAATTAGAAGAAGAAGAACAAAGCCCAAAGTCAGGAGAAGGAAGGAAATAATAACGATCATAGCAGAAATAAATAAAACAGAGACAAAAAAATAACAACAGCAACAACAGAAAAGATCAATGAAACCAAGTGTTGGTTTTTGGTTTTTTAAAAAGCTAAAAAAAATAGATAAGCCTTTATCCAGTCTCATTAAGAAAATAAGAGAAAGGACCCAAATAAACAAAATAAGAAATGAAACAAATATCACAAAAATACAAAAAAAAAATCCTTAGAGTACTACAAACAGTTATATGCCAACAAATTGGACAACCTGGAAGAAATGGATAAATTCGTAGAAACATACAATCTTCCAAGACTGAATCAGGAAGAAATAGATAATCTGATCAGACTGATTATTAGTATTGAAATTAAATCAGTAATCTAAAAACTCCCCAAAAAACAAAATCCCAGGACAGAACAGCTTCACAGGGGACTTCTACCAAACATAAAAATAAGAGTGAATACCTATCCTTCTCAAACTATTCCAAAAAGTTGAAGAGGAAGGAACATTCCCAAACTCATTCTATGAGGCCACAATTACTCTGATACAAAAACCAGACAAAAAAGAAAATTACAGGTCAATATCATTGATGAACATAGATGCAAAATGAAATATTAGCAAACCAAATTCGACAATACATTAAAAGGATCATACACCATGATCAGAGGAATTTATTCCAGGGATACAAAGATGGTTCAATATCTGCAAATCAACCAATGTGATACACTATATTTTAAAAAAAAGGATATAAATCACATGATCATCTCAATAGATGGAGAAAAAGCATTTGATGAAATTCAACACTCATTCATGATAAACTCTAAACAAATTGGTATAGAGGGAACATATCTCAACATAATAAAGGCCATATATGATAAGCTCACAGCTAGCATAATACTCACTGGTGAAAAACTGAAAACTTTTCTTCTAAAATCAGGAATAAGAAGGAATGCCCACTTGACACTTCTATTTAACATAGTGTTGGAAGTCCTAGCCACAGCAATCAGGCAAGAAAAGGAAATAAAATGCATCCAAATTAGAAGGGAAGAAAACTGTCACTATTTGCAGATGACATGATACTATATTTAGAAAACCCTAAAGTTTCTACCAAAAAAACTACTAGAACTAATAAATAAATTTAGAAAAGTTGCAGGATACAAGATCAATGTACAGAAATCTGTTGCTTTCTGTACACTAATAATGAGCTATCAGAAAGAGAAAGCAAAAAAGCATTCCCATTAACAATTTCATCAAAATGAATAACATATCTTTTAGGCATAAACTTAACCAAGGAGGTCAAAGACCTAACTCTGGAAACTATAAGACATTAATGAAGGAAACTGAATAGGAAGCAAATAAATGGAAAGATATCCAATATTTGTGGATCAGAAGAATTAATATTGTTAAAATGTCCATACTACCTAAAACAATCTACAGATAAAATATCCATGAAATTTTTCATAGAAGTAGAATAAATAATCCTAAAATTTGTGTGGAACACAAAAGACCTCGAATGGCCAAAACAATCTTGAGAAAGAAGAACAGAACTGAAGGAATAATGCTCCCTGACTTCAGACTTTACTACCAAGCTACAGTCATCAAAACAGTATGGTACTGGCACAAAACAGGCACATAGATCAATGCAACAAAATGAAGTGTTCAGAAATAAACCCACGCACTTAAGGTCAATTATTCTATGACAAAGGAGGCAAAAATATACAATGGGGAAAAGACAGTCTCTTCAATAAGTGGTGCTGGGAAAACTGGACAGCTACATGTAAATATTGACATTAGAACATTTTCTCACACCATATACAAAAATAAACTCAAAACTGATTAAAGACCTAAACATAGGACTGGAAATCATAACACTCCTAGAAGAAAACGTCAGAAGTACACTCTTTAAGATAAGTCTTAGCAATATATTTTTTTGATCTGTCTCCTAAAGCAAAGGAAACAAAAGCAAAAATGGGACCTAATCAAACTTAAAGGCTTTTGAACAGAGAAAGAAACCATCAACAGAACAAAAAGGCAACCTACTGAATGAGAGAAGGTATTTGCAAATTATATTTCTAGTAAAGGGTTAATATAGAGTTCATACAACTCAACATAAAAAGAAAAGCCCTATTTTAAAATGGGCAGAAGACCTGAATAGACATTTTTCCAAAGAAGACACAGATGGCCAACAGGCACATGAAAAAATGCTCAGCATCACTAATAAATGCAAATCAATCACCATGAGATATTACCTCACACCTGTCTAAATAACTATCATCAAAAAGATAACATATAATAAATGTTGGCAAGGATACGGAGATAAGGGAACCCTCATACACTGTTGATGAGAATGTAAATTGGTACAGTAACTATGGAAAACAGTATGGCTGTTCCTCAAAAAAATAAAAACAGAGCTACTGTATGATCCAACAATTCTGCTCCTGGATATGTGTCTGAAAAAAAATGAAAACACTAATTTGAAAAGGTATGTGCACCCCCATGTTCATAGCAGCGTTATTTACAATAGCCAAGATATGGAAGCAACCTAAGTGTCCACCAACAGATGAATGGATAAAGAAGATGTGGTATATATACAATGGAATACTACTCAGCCATAAAAAAGAATGAAATTTTGCCATTTGCAACAACATGAATGGACCTGGAGGGTATTATGCTTAGTGAAATAAGTCATACAGAGAAAGACGAATACTGTGTGTTTTCACTTATACGTGGAATTTTAAAAAGTAAACGAATGACTATAACAAAACAGAAACAGACTCACAGATACAGAGAACTAACCAGTGGTTACTAATGGGAGAGGTGTAGCAGAGGGGCAATGTAGGAGAAGGGGATTAAGACGTACAAACTACTAGATATAAAATAAATAAGATACAATGTTGTAATGTATAGCACAGGGAATATAGCCAATATTTTATAACTTTAAATGGAGTATAATCTATAAAAATATCGAATCACTATGTTGTATACCTGAAACTAATATAATATTGTAAATCAACTATACTTCAATGTTTAAAAAATGATCTTGCTCAGTAGTACAAGCAGAAACTTGGTCGCATATATTTGGGTGGATCCTTAGAGTATTAAACCAGGAGGGATGAATTATGTTCAGATAGGGGCAAATTTATCAATATGAGTATACCCACGATGGACTCAGGAGCAGCCCATGCTGCATTTCATACCAATGAAATATGTATTTCTCTAATGAGATCCTGATAAATATTTTTTAAAACTCTCTGAGTTTTTTTGACGTGCAGCCATCTTTTGTGGTAACCTGAAGACATCTGTGGTGGTGGCTCTTCAATAATGACGTCTGTGAAATAGAATAGATGGGCACCCTACAAAGATACTTCTTGACATATATACCTATAATATATGAAATTCTGTGTCTGTGGGCAGAAAACACAAGTCATCATAACAGGGATTCAGATCCTCTTTCTCAGTCCTTGATACGTCCTACTTTATAGACAGGAGGCTTCAAGTAAAGGAGAGACTGGGTCCTTTTGACAAAATTTCTTGTAACTTAGTCACAAGTATATACAATTAATCATTCCCCAAAAGTCCCTAAGGGAGACCTGTGCCATCTACCAGTTGAATCTCCTTCAAACTGGATCTACAATGTATGGTAGCATCATTGGAAGTTATGGCTACTGCAATTACAGTCTCACTTAGGAGTGGTTCTCAAATGTGTGGTGATAAGAAATCTTCCCAGGGGCAAATTTTAAGGAGGTATATTTAGTAGTTCACTTTGTGAAGAAGAGCTGTGTCCTGAGTTTAGATTTATACTGATTCATGTCCAAAGCTCAATGAGTTGACGGGTAGAAGGGGGCTAGACAAGAATAAGACTGGAATAAGATGTCTGGATGAGACAGATGTGGATGAAGTTCTAGGAATAGGTACTGAATAGGGTTTATAAATGCTTAAGAGAGGATAGAACATTAGAGGGAAGAAAACAAGTGAGGTTTGTGTATTTATAACTTTGGCTGGCTGTGCAGAGCCATGTAATGGCCATTACAATGTTTCTCTTCCTAAGGCCACAGCTCTCATAAGTGTAGCCTTTTCTGCCAGCCTCTGGTAATATTACTTACCCTCACTATAAGCCTGGTGGTGCTAATGGTTCCCTACCATCATCAGTTACAGGATGCTTCACCAACCCTACCCATGTTTTTGGAGCCCCCGTTTATTAAACTCAAGTGTCCTTTTGTTTCTTGACAACTGACACGTGTTTTTTTAGGTGACCCTGACAACAACCCTGATCATAAACTCCATGGGGATAGGGAATTTAATATCTTTTACCTGATGTTGTTATCCCAGCATCTAGAATGATGTCTATCGCACAGCAAGTTTTCAATAAATATTTGTTCCATGAACATATGTAGTGACCACTTTCTTTCTGTTAGTGAAATTTATGTTAAAGTCTATTATGATTGATTTAATGTAATATTGATTTAATACAGTTTGACCAGCATTTTAATGCTGTTATTTGTAATTTATTAAAGAATGACAAAGAATTACGTATGTTAGAAAAAAGCAAGCAAACTTGTTATGTGCACAGAAATCCAAGATCAACGTAATTTAATTAACAAAATTTGTTGAAACAATAATAGAATTCATCCGAAAACAATGTTGATTCATAAAAACTAACAGCTTCCTTATATATCAATACATCTATACCTGCAGCACTGCCTTGACCTCCAGTAGAACCTCCACACTGGGCTCCAGGGGTGCCAGCACGGGGCTTAGGGGTTAATGGGTCTGTTGGCTGTATAGAAACAGTGTAGAGGTCCCAATTGAAAAATTACAAAATTATAATTTTACAGCTATATAATTTCAATCCTAAATACCTCAATCGTCCTGCCTTTGTTTTTTACAAAACCAATTTTCTTACGTAACTCAAAATTTTTTCACACTTTACCTACGTAATGGTAATTTTAACATTTTCAATATCCAGTCCATATTCAAGTTTCCCCAACTGTCTCCAAATGACTTATGAAAAAACTGCTATTTCAATTGGGAGCCAATAGAGGACCACCCTTTGCATCTGGCATTTAAGTTGATATTTAACCCGTTCTCTTCAGGATCCTTGAGAGGCTCACCAGGATACTTTTAAGACATCGCCCTTCAGCTTTCTAGAATGCGTAAATGCCTAAAGAGTGACCGCAGCAGTGGACGCGGAGGTCTATGGGAAATGTAGTCTTGAATCCTTCTGTTTTACCGCGCGGCACTCTGGGAAGGGGCTTCTGGGCTGCTTCTGCGCGTGTGCGGCTGTATCCCCGCCTCCTCCCTCGTCTTCTCTGGACTTCAGGGAAGAGGTTTGGGAGCCTGGGAATCGGCTCGGAAAGTGAAGGGTGCGCACCTGGGGTGAGAGTGCGGGGGGACCAGCTGAGAGGGGTGCATTTGTGCCTAGGGATGGAAGCGGAAAATCTTTGGGACTCCCTCCCACCAACGCCGGTGTTTGCGCCCGGGCGGGCCCCTCAGCCTAGGGAAGGCCGGTAGGGGGTGACCCCGGCCCTCGGGCTCCCGGGGTGCAGGTCGGGCTGGTCCGGTTAAGAGCAGGTGCTCAGTGTAGGCCTGGGTGTGTGGGGACCGTGTGCTCGGCCCCGCCTGCAGCCCGACAGGGGAAAAAAAGCCCATGTCGGCGGCAGGGGGGAAAGTGAATTTATAGTGCTGACGGTGGCCAGGGGTCTGCGATGAGCGCCCCAGCTCTGGAGCAGAAGGACCCGGGTAAATTACAGGTCTGTCACCTGTAAGCAGGGTTACAGAAGGAACCTGGGTAAGAGGTATTTCATATGAAAGTGATACTAATGATGACTGTTTCATGGCGTTGTTTTGAAACTTAGATCTAAGTCTTCACTTGTAAAGCATTTAGACAAGTGCCAGATACTGAGCACTGAGTAAGTGACAACTGCTATTATAGTTGGAAGACACTTTATTCTTTTCCTTGGACGGCTTTATGTTATCTCACAACCACTTTAACAAAAACCGAGGCTCAGGTTGGTGGAACGGTGTGGTCAGGTCACAAGCTAGTAGTGAGGGAGTTTAGATTCAAGGGCAGGTGTGCTTTACTTACAGCCTCAGGCTTTGTCTAAATATCACACCTACCTAATACCGTCATTGTAGCCTTCACGGCACTTAGCGAAGAGGCCTGTCCCTGATTCCCAGAAGTATAAGGGAAAGTGAATGTAGATGGAATCCTACCATGTGTCAAAATGTATTCTGGGATTTCTAGTGTCTCTTCAGGTCACTTGGGGCAGACAGAGGTCCCTGGCCCCTTCTGCATTGTCAGGCTGTCTTTTAAGTCTGGTATTATAATTAATTCCAAAAATTAGGCTTTTGCTCCTAAAATGAATTGTTTCTTGGATCCACGTCCCAGTTACCTTGAAACAAAGTGACCCTTGTGAAGTAGGAAGCAGGGAGTCTCTGTTAACAGGGAGTCTCTGTTAACAGGAGTCTTACCTGGAAGAGAGCACCCCTATGACCTTAGACCTCGTTCCAGAGCCTCAGAGCAGAGACAGAAGAGCCCAGAAAGGAGCAGATCCTAGATTTGCAAGATCAGAAGCTGTTCTTTTTTTTTTTTTTTCCAGAAGCTGTTCTTAATCTCCCTGCTCAGAATGAGCCAGTCTTGGTGATGACCACACCTCCAGAAGCCACCAGACTATGTGACAGTGGGGGGTTTGGGCCAGCCTGAGGAGAGCAAAGTGAGCTGAACTGGTCCAGGGGCAGGCTGTTCAGGAAAGGCCATTTTGTTGGAGAGCTTGTGAGGGTGAGGTCCGGGGGTAAGGGATAACTAGGCAGAGGGAGGAAATGCTGTCTCCACTCCCCTTAAATGCCCGCCCCCAAAGATGCTGTGTTGCTGTCACATGTGTCTATCACCACATGTGACACTAGTGGTATGCTGACCTCACAGGATCCCAGAATGATGATATATGAAGGGTTTTCCAAGGTCATCTATTTCTAACTCTCTTGAAATCTTTAAAGACATCGGACCTGAAAAGTTCAGTGACTTGTCCAGGGAAACCCAGTTTGTTTGTGACAGAATCAGGAGGAAAACAGTGCACTTCGCCCTCTCACAGGTAGGTCACCAAAAGCATCTTATCAAAAGAGCCTTTTGACAAATATATCACGGCTGAAACAATTAAAATTTCCTGCCTTAAGGCATCCCATCTCTTTTATTAGGCTTTCTGTAGATTGTTTATACCAGCGGGTAAATAATATTAATAAGAAAAATAGATAAATGATGCATACTGAGTATTGTTCTGCTAAGTTAATTTTAATGAAAGTATAGTGTCTTATCCTTTGGTGTATTTAATTCAGCTAATCTTCTGTTGTTTTTATTTACTTGTGTTAGGACACATGCATTATTTTTAAAACGATTGAGAAAAGTTTACATTCACTCAGTTAAAAACTGCAGATTTAATCCTCATGGTTATCTCAGAGTCGCACAAAGACAGGTGGTGCCACCTGTACGTGATCACTCTAGTGCCTTTTCAAGGCCAAGAGGGCCCTATGCCTATAAGGAAGCTGATCCCCAACTAGGGTGCTGAGATTTTGGGGGGTGAATCTAGGAGCTATAAGACAGGTTATGTCTCATGACACCCATCTTTCTGTCCCCTCAGCTGAACCACAGTTCTCTACTCTCCCAAGAGCAGAAAATGAACATACCTCAGGTGAGCTCTTTATTCTTTCCCCATTTTGCATTTTTATGGATTTACAAGGTTAAGAAGCATCCATTCATTAAATGGAAAAGGAGAAATAAAAATAGACCAAGTCAATCTTGAGGGATAATATACACTGTTTTACTATTAATTGTGATGTTTGCTGTCAGCTTTTGGTAGGTTACCTTTCTCAGGGTAAGAAGGTTGCCTCCAGGTATCAGTTTGCTAAGATTTCACATTAGTCATGAATGTGCATTAAATTACATTGATTATATTTTGTGTATCTATTGGAGCAAAGCTATAGCTTATTTCCTTTAATCTATAAATACTGTAAACAGTGTAATGGATTTTCTAATGTTAACTTAAATCCCTGTGTAGACCCTAATTGCTAATAAGTGTGGTAAGTTGCTTCTTACATATCTTCCTAGGACTTTTTACTAATACTGTATTTAGGATTTTTATTTTTGTATCCACAAGTTGGATTAGACTATACTTTCTTGTTTCTGTGTCCAATTATAGTATCATGGTCATAGTCTCATAAAAGGAAATGGGACATTTTCCTGCTCCTTTTCTTTAATAATAATTTAGATGAGAAAATTGTGTTACATGTAGATTTTGTGAAACTCACCTATAAATTAGGGCCTTATGAAGACTTTTTGCTTGAAGATTTTGATTAATTTATTGGTCATAAGTCTATGATGGATTTGTATTTTTCTTTTTAGTGTAACTTTCCTCATTACGTTTTCATAGAAAATTGTTCGTTTTTATTTATTTATTTTTTAATTTTGGCTGCGAAGGGTCTTAGTTGTGACATGCTGGATCTTTGTTGTGGCATGCAGGATCTTTAGTTGTGGCATGCAGACTCTTAGTTGTGGCATGCATGCGGGATCTAGTTCCCCAACCAGGGATTGAACCTGGGCCCCTTGCATTGGGAGCGCAGAGTCTTACCCACTAGACCACCAATGAAGTCTCTATTTATGTTTTTAAATGTATTTTCATGAGCTTGTTGATAGTATTCTCTTAGGATTTCAAAATCTTTGTTATATCAATAATTTCCTTTTTTGATCAACTTTAAAATTTTATTTCAGTATAAAGCTTGCCAATCAGAAAAGGACAAAGTATGTTCTCGTTGGCCCAATCTAAAACTAAGAATTTCTGTGTCTGAGGGTCTTAGTATTCTGTGCTGGCAGAATAGAGTAGAGGAATTGGGAGTAGAGGAACGTGCACTTGCCATGTTTGTGCTTTCTACCTTTGCATACCCACCTGTCAGCACCATTTGTTGACAAGAATATCCTTTCTCCATTGAATTGCATTGGCACCTCTGAGGGAAATCAACTAGCAACCTATGTTTGGGTCTGCTTCTGGATTCTGTTCACTTCTTTTTTTTATTTTTTTAAAAATTTTCTTGAAGTATAGTTGATTTACAATGTTGTGTTAATTTCTGCTGTACAGCAAAGTGACAGAGTTAAACATATATATACATTCTTTTTTGTATTTTCATTATGGTTTATCACAGGATATTGAATATAGTACCCTGTGCTATACAGTAGGACCTTGTTATTTATCCATCCTATATATAAAGCTTGCATCTGCTAATCTCAAACTCCCAATCCTTCTGCCCCCCACCCCTCCTCTCCCTTGGCAACCACAAGTCTATTCTCTATATCTATGTGGACTCTGTTCACATCTGATGACCTTAATCCTTTTGCTAATACCACGTTGCTTTGATGAGTGTCTCTTTATAGTAACTCTTGAAATCAGATAATATGTGTCTTCCAACTTGGTTCTTTTTTGGGAGTGTTTTGGAGATTCTAGGTACTTTGCTTCTCTATAGAAAGTTTTGAAAATTGGCTTGTCTATCTCAGGAAAGCCTGCTGAGATTTTGATTTTGACTGCACTGACTCTATAGAATCTGTAATATAGATCAATTTGGGGAGAATTAACATCTTGATCAAAATGCCTTCCAATACATTAACACATTATCTCTCTCAATGGGGGGGTTTTGAGGGTTTTCATTTTTATTCTTTTGAGTCAAAAGGATAGTTTTGACTTACAGTCTAAAAGAATAACTCTACATTTTGAAGATAAACTCTAGTGGGGTAGTAGTGAAAGCAGGAACAATATAGGAGGCTATTTCTGTAATCCTAGCAATAAATGATGATCATTTAAGGGTGTTAGTTGCTTTCAAATGGTCGGATTCTGGAGGTAATTTAAGGTAGAGCCAACAGTCTAGGAGTGTGTGTTTCTTCTCCACAACCTTACAAATAGAGGGTGCCATCAAACTTTTTGAATTTTTACTAAGTGATTAAAAATGATAACTCAAGTTTAGTTTTACAGACTTGCCTCTTCTCATGAGTGAGGTGGAACATCTTTTTTGTTTGTAATTCATCTATATTTCTTTTTTATTGAACTGTTTATTTCTTACTGTTTTCCTGTTGATGTGCTGATTTTAATTAATATATCCAGTATATATTTATAGCTATTTTTCAGTGACATAAGTTGCACAATTTTCCTAGTTTTTCTTATTTTTGCCTTGCTCATGTTTTCTTAATTTTTGCCATAAAGGCACTTGTTCCTGTTTTTAACTGTGGTGAACTTTTTTTGGCATTTAAAAAAAAAGTATTGAAATATAGTTGATTTTCAATGTTGTGTTAGTTTCAGGTATACAGCAAAGTGATTCAGTTATACAAATGTATATACATCTACATATATATACGGTATATATATTCTTTATCAGATTCTTTTCCATTATAGGTTATTACACGATACTGAGTATAGCTCCCTGTGCTATACAGTAGGTCCTTGTTGTTTATCTGTTTTATATATTGTGGTGTGTATATGCTAATCCCAAATTCCTAATTTATCCCTCCCCCCCTTTGCCCTTTGATAACCATAAGTTGTTTTCTACGTCTTTGAGTTTATATCTCTTCTGTAAGTAAGTTCATTTGTATCATCTTTTTAGATTACACATATAAGTGATATCATATAATATTTGTCTTTCTGTTTCTTAATATGATAATCTCTAAGTCCATCCATGTTGCTGCAAATGGCATGATTTCATTCTTTTTTGTGGCTGAGTAATATTCCATTGCATGTATATAGATATATACACAACACATCTTTATCCATTCATCAATTGATGGAAATTTAGGTTGCTTCCATGTCTTGGCTATTGTAAAATGCTGCAGTGAACATTGGGGTGTATGTATCTTTTCGAAGTATGGTTTTCTCCAGATATATGCCCAGGATTGGGATTGCAAGATCATATGGGAGCTCTATTTTTAGTTTTTTAAGGAACCTCCATACTGTTCTCCATAGTGGCTGCACCAATTTACATTCCCACCAACAGTGTAGGAGGGTTCCCTTTTCTCCACATCCTCTCCAGCATTTGTTATTTGTAGATATTTTGATGATAGCCGTTCTGACTGGTGTGAGGTGATACCTCATTGTAGTTTTGATTTGCATTTCTCTAATAATTAGTGATATTGAGCATCTTTTCATATGCCTGTTAGCCATCTGTATGTCTTCTTTGGAGAAATGTCTGTTTAGGTCTTCTGCCCATTTTTTGGTTAGGTTGTTTGGTTTGAGCTGTTTGTATATTTTCGAAATTAATCCCTTGTCAGTAGTATCATTTGCAAATATTTTCT
The DNA here is from genome assembly GCF_965194805.1 of Balaenoptera borealis. Taxonomy (NCBI): domain Eukaryota; kingdom Metazoa; phylum Chordata; class Mammalia; order Artiodactyla; family Balaenopteridae; genus Balaenoptera; species Balaenoptera borealis. The sequence continues at coordinate 34,360,999 of NC_138865.1, forward strand.
CCCAGTCTGTAGGTTGTCTTTTCATTTTGTTTATGGTTTCCTATGCTGTGCAAAACCTCTTTAGTTAGATCCTATTTGTTTATTTTTGTTTTTATTTCCATTACTGTAGGAGACAGATCCAGAAAAATATTGCTGTGATTTATGTCAAAGAGTGTTCTGCCTGTGTTTTCCTCTAGGAGTTTTATAGTATCTGGTCTTACATTTAGATCTTTAATTTATTTTATTTTTGTATATGGTGTTAGAGAATGTTCTTTTTTTTTTTTTTTTTAGTAGATCTTTATTGGAGTATAATTGCTTCACAATACTCTGTTAGTTTCTGTTGCACAACAAAGCGAATCAGCCATATGCCTACACATGTCCCCATGTCCCCTCCCTCTCAAGCCTCCCTCCCATCCTCCCTATCCCACCCCTCTTTTTTTTTTTTGGATGACCACAACAAAAGCAACAATGATTGCAATTATCAAACATGAAACACACTCATACTATGTCATAATATTGACATTCAGTCCAGTAATCCTCCACTGTAACAGCTCCTTTACTTTGCAGTGAAAATTGATTTGTATATTCTTTGCCTCTGAGTCCTTGTGGGATTTTTTCTTTTTTAAATTCAGACAGAAAGTCACAAAAATTATACTCATCCTCATCAGTTCACTCAGTCCCATGTAATTAATTTTTTTTTTCATCTTGATCTTTTGTTAGCACTTTTATGAGTTCATCAGTTGTTCATTAGAGTTCTGAAAATGCTTATTCATTCAGTTCAGCAGTACAGTCAGTTACCAGAAACCTGTACTTGTCAGAGTCTTTTCCATGAATTTCTTGAAGATGAAACCCTTTTATAGGAACATATTTGCAAAAGCATCAGAGTACACACAAAACTGTCTGTAAATGACAAAAGACTTAAAAATGACCACAGTTAAAGATTTGATGAAAGTTCATAATAATGCAGTTGACAAGAAAATTAGTTATTTCTGAGATATACATTTTAAAGTAACAACTAGGATTATTACTTATAACATTATACGAGAACATATAAGATTTTTACAAATTTCATGTAATGTCTGAAACATTTATATTAACATATTTCCATACACATAACCCAATGAAAGTTTAGTATTAGTTGTTTTGTTTGTTTTTTTATACTGCAGGTTCTTATTAGTCATCAATTTTATGCACATCAGTGTATACATGTCAATCCCAATCGCCCAATTCAGCACACCACCATCCCCACCCCACCGCAGTTTCCCCCCCTTGGTGTCCATATGCCCGTTCTCTACATCTGTGTCTCAACTTCTGCCCTGCAAACTGGCTCATCTGTACCATTTTTCTAGGTTCCACATACATGCGTTAATATACGATATTTGTTTTTCTCTTTCTGACTTACTTCACTCTGTATGACAGTCTCTAGATCCATCCACGTCTCAACAAATGACTCAATTTCATTCCTTTTTATGGCTGAGTAATATTCCATTGTATATATGTACCACAACTTCTTTATCCATTCTTCTGTTGATGGGCATTTAGGTTGCTTCCATGACCTGGCTATTGTAAATGAACATTCGGGTGCATGTGTCTTTTTGAATTACGGTTTTCTCTGGGTATATGCCCAGTAGTGGGATTGCTGGGTCATATGGTAATTCTATTTTTAGTTTTTTAAGGAACCTCCATGTTGTTCTCCATAGTGGCTGTATCAATTTACATTCCCACCAACAGTGCAAGAGGGTTCCCTTTTCTCCACACCCTCTCCAGCATTTGTTGTTTATAGATTTTCTGATGATGCCCATTCTAACTGGTGTGAGGTTACCTCATTGTAGTTTTGATTTGCATTTCTCTAATAATTAGTGATGTTGAGCAGCTTTTCATGTGCTCCATGGCTGTCTGTATGTCTTCTTTGGAGAAATGTCTATTTAGGTCTTCTGCCCATTTTTGGATTGGGTTGTTTGTTTCTTTAATATTGAGCTGAATGAGCTGTTTATATATTTTGGAGATTAATCCTTTGTCTGTTGATTCATTTGCAAAAATTTTCTCCCATTCTGAGAGTTGTCTTTTCATCTTGTTTATGATTTCCTTTGCTGTGCAAAAGCTTTGAAGTTTCATTAGGTCCCATTTGTTTATTTTTGTTTTTATTTCCATTACTGTAGGAGGTGGATCAAAAAAGATCTTGCTGTGATTTATATCAAAGAGTGTTCTTCCTCTGTTTTCCTCTAAGAGTTTTATAGTGTCCAGTCTTACATTTAGGTCTCTAATCCATTTTGAGTTTATTTTTGTGTATGGTGTTAGGGAGTATTCTAATTTCATTCTTTTACATGTAGCTGTCCAGTTTTCCCAGCACCACTTATTGAAGAGACTGTCTTTTCTCCATTGTATATCTTTGCCTTCTTTGTCATAGATTAGTTGACCATAGGTGCGTGGGTTTATCCCTGGGCTTTCTATCTTGTTCCATTGATCTATGTTTCTGTTTTTGTGCCAGTACCATATTGTCTTGATTACTGTAGCTTTGTAGTATAGTGTGAAGTCAGGGAGTCTGATTCCTTCAGCTCCATTTTTTTCCCTCAAGACTGCTTTGGCTATTCGGGGTCTTTCGTGTCTCCATACAAATTTTAAGATGATTTGTTCTAGCTCTGTAAAAAATGCCATTGGTAATTTGATAGGGATTGCATTGAATCTGTAGATTGCTTTGGGTAGTAAAGTCATTTTCACAATGTTGATTCTTCCAATCCAAGAACATGGTTTATCTCTCCATCTGTTGGTATCATCTTTAATTTCTTTCATCAGTGTCTTTTAGTTTTCTGCATACAGGTCTTTTGTCTCCCTAGCTAGGTTTATTCCTAGGTATTTTATTCTTTTTGTTGCAATGGTTAATGGGAGTGTTTCCATAATTTCTCTTTCAGATTTTTCATCATTAGTGTATAGGAATGCAAGAGATTTCTGTGCATTAGTTTTGTATCCTGCAACTTTACCATATTCATTAATTAGCTCTAGCAGTTTTCTGGTGGCAGGTTTAGGATTCTCTATGTATAGTATCATGTCATCCGCAAACAGTGACAGTTTTACTTCTTGTTTTCCAATTTGTATTCCTTTTATTTCTTTTTCTTCTCTGATTGCCGTGACTAGGACTTCCAGAACTATGTTGAATAATAGTGGTGAGAGTGGACATCCTTGTCTCGTTCCTGATCTTAGAGGAAATGCTTTCAGTTTTTCACCATTGAGAATGATGTTTGCTGTGGGTTTGTCATATATGGCCTTTATTATGTTGAGGTAGGTTCCCTCTCTGCCCACTCTCTGGAGAGTGTTTATCATAAATGGGTGTTGAATTTTGTCAAAAGGTTTTTCTGCATCTATTGAGATGATCATATGGTTTTTATTCTTCAATTTGTTAATATGGTGTATCACATTGATTGATTTGCGTATATTGAAGAATCCTTGCATCCCTGGGATAAATCCCACTTGATCGTGGTGTATGATCCTTTAATGTGTTGTTGGATTCTGTTTGCTAGTATTTTATTGAGGATTTTTGAATCTATATTCATCAGTGATATTCGTCTGTAATTTTCTTTTTTTGTAGTGTCTTTGTCTGGTTTTGGTATCAGGGTGATGGTGGCCTCATAGAATGAGTTTGGGAGTGTTCCTTCCTCTGCAATTTTTTGGAAGAGTTTGAGAAGGATAGGTGTTAGCTCTTCTCTAAATGTTTGATAGAATTCACCTGTGAAGCCATCTGGTCCTGGACTTTTGTTTGTTGGAAGATTTTTAATCACAGTTTCAATTTCATTACTTGTGATTGGTCTGTTCATATTTTCTGTTTCTTCCTGGTTCAGTCTTGGAAGCTTATAGCTTTCTAAGAATTTGTCCATTTCTTCCAGGTTGTCTATTTTATTGGCATAAAGTTGCTTGTAGTAGTCTCTTAGGATGCTTTGTATTTCTGTGGTGTCTGTTGTAACTTCTCCTTTTTCATTTCTGATTTTATTGATTTGAGTCCTCTCCCTCTTTTTCTTGATGAGTCTGGCTAATGGTCTTTCAATTTTGTTTATCTTCTCAAAGAACCAGCTTTTAGTTTTATTGATCTTTGCTATTGTTTTCTTTGTTTCTATTTCATTTATTTCTGCTCTGATCTTTATGATTTCTTTCCTTCTGCTAACTTTGGGTTTTGTTTGTTCTTCTTTCTCTAGTTTCTTTAGGTGTAAGGTTAGATTGTTTACTTGAGATTTTTCTTGTTTCTTGAGGTAGGCTTGTATAGCTATAAACTTCCCTCTTAGAACTGCTTTTGCTGCATCCCATAGGTTTTGGGTCATCGTGTTTTCATTGTCATTTGTCTCTAGGTATTTTTTGATTTCCTCTTTGATTTCTTCAGTGATCTCTTGGTTATTTAGTAACGTATTGTTTAGCCTCCATGTGTTTGTCTTTTTGACGTTTTTTTCCCTGTAATTCATTTCTAATCTCATAGCGTTGTGGTCAGAAAAGATGCTTGATATGATTTCAATTTTCTTAAATTTACTGAGGCTTGATTTGTGACCCAAGATGTGATCTATCCTGGAGAATGTTTCGTGCGCACTTGAGAAGAACGTGTAATCTGCTGTTTTTGGATGGAATGTCCTATAAATATCAATTAAATCTATCTGGTGTATTGTGTCTTTTAAAGCTTGTGTTTCCTTATTTATTTTCATTTTGGATGATCTGTCCATTGGTGTAAGTGAGGTGTTAAAGTCCCCCAGTATTATTGTGTTACTGTCGATTTGCTCTTTTATAGCTGTTAGCAGTTGCCTTATGTATTGAGGTGTCCTATGTTGGGTGCATATACATTTATAATTGTTATATCTTCTTCTTGGATTGATCCCTTGTTCATTATGTAGTGTCCTTCCTTGTCTCTTGTAACATTCTGTATTTTAAAGTCTATTTTATCTGATATGAGTATAGCTACTCCAGCTTTCTTTTGATTTCCATTTGCATGGAATATCTTTTTCCATCCCCTCACTTTGTCTGTATGTGTCCCTAGGTCTAAAGTGGGTCTCTTGTAGACAGCATATATATGGGTCTTGATTTTGTATCCATTCAGCAAGCCTGTGTCTTTTGGTTGGAGCATTTAATCCATTCACGTTTAAGGTAATTATCGATATGTATGTTCCTATGACCATTTTCTTAATTGTTTTGGGTTTGTTTTTGTAGGTCCTTTTCTTCTCTTGTGTTTCCCACTTAGAGAAGTTCCTTTAGCATTTGTTGTAGAGGTGGTTTGGTGGTGCTGAATTCTCTTAGCTTTTGCGTGTCTGTAAAGCTTTTGATTTCTCCATCAAATCTAAATGAGATCCTTGCCGGGTAGAGTAATCTTGGTTGTAGGTTCTTCCCTTTCATCACTTTAAGTATATCATGCCACTCCCTTCTGGCTTGTAGAGTTTCTGCTGAGAAATCAGCTGTTAACCTTATGGGAGTTCCCTTGTATGTTATTTGTCGTTTTTCCCTTGCTGCTTTCAATAATTTTTCTTTGTCTTTAATTTTTGCCACTTTGATTACTGTGTGTCTCGGTGTGTTTCTCCTTGGGTTTATCCTGTATGGGACTCTCTGCGCTTCCTGGACTTGGGTGGCTAATTCCTTTCCCATGTTAGGGAAGTTTTCGACTATAATCTCTTCAAATATTTTCTCTGGTCCTTTCTCTCTCTCTTCTCCTTCTGGGACCCCTATAATGCGAATGTTGTTGCGTTTAATGTTGTCCCAGATGTCTCTTAGGCTGTCTTCATTTCTTTTCATTCTTTTTTCTTTAGTCTGTTCCGCAGCAGTGAATTCCACCATTGTGTCTTCCAGGTCACTTATCCCTTCTTCTGCCTCAGTTATTCTGCTATTGATTCCTTCTAGTGTAGTTTTTATTTCAGTTATTGTATTGGTCATCTCTGTTTGTTTGTTCTTTAATTCTTCTAGGTCTTTGTTAATCATTTCTTGCATCTTCTCAATCTTTGCCTCCAGTCTTATTCCGAGGTCCTGGATCATCTTCACTATCATTATTCTGAATTCTTTTTCTGGAAGGTTGCCTATCTCCACTTCATTTAGTTGTTTTTCTGGGTTTTTTTCTTGTTCCTTCATCTGGTATATAGCCCTCTGCCTTTTCATCTTGTCTATCTTTCTGTAACTGTGGTTTTTGGTCCACAGGCTGCAGGATTGTAGTTCTTCTTGCTTCTGCTGTCTGCCCTCTGGTGGTTGAGGCTATCTAAGAGGCTTGATTGGAGGCTCTGGTGGTGGGTAGAGCTGACTGTTGCTGTGGCAGTCAGAGCTCTGTAAAACTTTAATCCACTTGACTGTTGATGGGTGGGGCTGGGTTCCCTCCCTGTTGGTTGTTTTGCCTGAGGCAACCCAGCACTGGAGCCTACCTGGGCTCTTTGGTGGGGTTAATGGCAGACTCTGGGAGGGCTCATGCCAAGGAGCACTTCCCAGAACCTCTGCTGCCAGTGTCCTTGTCCCCACGGTGAAACCGAGCCACCCCCTGCCTCTGCAGGAGACCCCCCCAACACCAGCAGATAGGTCTGGTTCAGTCTCCCCCAGGGTCACTGCTCCTTCCCCTGGGTCCCGATGCGGACACTACTTTGTGTGTGCCGTCCAAGAGTGGGGTCTCTGTTTCCCCCAGTCCTGTCGAAGTCCTGCAATCAATTCCCACTAGGCTTCAAAGTCTGATTCTCTAGGAATTCCTCCTCCCGTTGCCAGACCCCCAGGTTGGGAAGCCTGACGTGGGGATCAGAACCTTCACTCCAGTGGGTGGACTTCTGTGGTTTAAGTGTTCGCCAGTCTGTGAGTCACCCACCCAGCAGTTATAGGATTTGATTTTACTCTGATTGCGCCCCTCCTACCATCTCACTGTGGCTTCTCCTCTGTCCTTGGACGTGGGGTATCCTCCTTGGTGAAGTCCAGTGTCTTCCTGTCGATGATTGTCCAGCAGCCAGTTGTGATTCTGGTGCTCTCGCAAGAGGGAGTGAGAGCACGTCCTTCTACTCCGCCATCTTGGTTAATCCGAGAATGTTCTAATTTCATTATTTTACATGTAGCTGTCCAGTTTTCCCAGCACCACTTGTTAAAGAGACTGTCTTTTCTTCCTTGTATATTCTTGCCTCCTTTGTCATAGATTAGTTGACCATAGGTGTGTGGGTTTATTTCTGGGCTTTCTATCCTGTTCCATTAATCTGTATGTCTGTTTTTGTGCCAGTATCATAGTGTTTTGATGACTGTAGTTTTGTAGTATAGTTTGAAGTCAGGGAGCATGATACCTCCAGCTCAGTTCTTCTTTCTCAAAATTGCTTTGGCTATTCAGGGTCTTTCGAAGGCATTTGTTTTTTATGTTGTCAAGTTTAGCAGTTTTTTCTTTTACGCTTTTTGGATTTTTAGTCATAGTTGGGCATTTCCCACTCTGACCTTATAAAAGAATTGCTCTGTGTAGTCTTTTAGAGTATGATTTTATTTTTTACAGTTAGATCTCAAATACATTTTAATTTTATCCTTCTCTGTGGTGTGAGGTATAGATCAGTCTTTTCCCAGATGGGCATCTAGTTATTCTGATGACATTTGTATCTAGCCATTTCTCACTCATTTAAATGATGTCACCTGTATTCAAATAGGAAATTGACTCTGTTTATCATTTTTCCTACTACACAGTTTCTTCAGTTTAAGCTTGGACATCGTTTTGGGCTCTCACCAGTGCCCTGCTCCTTTTGCCCACTTCTACATTTATATTAGATTGTGGGCAATATTGTTCTAATTTTTTTTAATCAATACTACCTTACCCTCTGTCTTCCAGAATTTGTTCAATATTCAGGCCTTGTGCTGGGACGTTTCTCTGAATTCCTCTTTTGTCATACTTTTATAGCTATAAAACCTTTTTATTTTACCTGAATGTGTTTTTGGAGGCAGGGGATGTAAGTGTGTGTGTTCAGTTTATTCCCTTGAACTAGAGAAATAATTTTTGCTTGTAATTCTCTCGTCTCTTAATTTCTGGTACTCTAATCTTTCTGTTTTCTCTTTCTACCACTTCGAAATTCTTTCTCCGCCTTCCTGGCCTATCTTTCTACCTGCCTTTTAAATTTTGCTCTTCCCTTGAATTTTGTACTTGGTCCTTTTCTTTCCTAAAGTTTCTATGTCCTTTCTGAACCAGCCCTTTTTCCCTGATGACTTAAGTTACCATCTTAATGACTGTCTCCTAGATCCTTATTTTCATTTTAGATTTTCCTTCTCCATTCCAGAATCTTGCAGCCAACGATGAAATAAATAATTCCATCTGTATGTTCCACGGGTGTTTTGAGTGCAGTTGAACAACATCTGCTCACTGTGACCCAGCCTCTGATTCTTACTTATTCTTCCAGTCTCTGTGTATGGCATCAGCATCTACCCACTTGCTTGTGCAGCATCTCTGTGTATTAATTTCCCATTCTTTATCTCTGTTGCTTTGCCTTAGTATAGATCATCTCTTAAACTGGGTATTTTGTTTTGTTGCTGAAGATATTGTCCACTGTTCATATAGAGCGATGGTTCCTAACTGGGGGTGATTTTGCTTCCCAGGAGGCATTTGGAAGTATTTGGAGATATTTTTGATTGTCATGACTGGGAATGCTATTGATATCTAATCAGTAGAAAACAGGGATACTGGTAAATATTCTAAAATACACAGGACAGTCATCCACAAAAATAGCATTATCTGGTCCAGAGTGTCAGTAGTGACAAATTGAAGAAACCCTGCTATAGAGCAAAGGCAGAGTTAGTCATCTTTTATAGTATTTTGTTTTAAACTCTAAACAGTAAAAATATATCTGGAGAAAACCATGATTCGAAAGTATACATGCACCCCAGTGTTCATTGCAGCACTGTTTACAATAGCCAAGGCCTGGAAGCAACCTAAATGTCCATCAACAGATGAACTGATAAAGAAGATGTGGTATATATATACAATGGAATACTACTCAGCCATTAAAAAGAATGAAATAATGCCATTTGCAGCAACATGGATGGAAAGGTGGGGAGGGAGGGATAAATTGGGAGTTTGGGATTGACATATACACACTAGTATATTTAAAATAGATAACCAACAAGAACCTACTGTGTAGCACAGGGAACTCTGCTCAATATTCTGTAATAACATAAATGGGAAAGGAATTTGAAAAAGAATAGATATATGTATATGCATAACTGAATCACTTTGCTGCACACCTGAAACTAACACAGCATTGTAAATCAACTATAGTCCACTATAAAATAAAAATTAAAAAAATAAAAATTAAATAAACAGTAAACATAGTAGGAGTTAGTTTTCAAAAATATTTTCCATGTCCTGATTCTGAACCCTCAGATTGATTAGAAATATGTTGTTAACAGGCATCAGTATCATTCAAGGACGTGACTGTGGAGTTCACCCAGGAGGAGTGGTGGCAGATGGACTCTGCTCAGAGGACCCTGTACAGAGATGTGATGTTGGAGAACTACAGCCACCTCGTCTCAGTGGGTGAGCAGACCTTACCATGTGACTTCCTCAGGAATGCAAATTCAGTTTTTTCTCTTTTAAAATGTTAATCACTTTTGTTGAGGAATATTAAATGGAAAATTTAGCACTTTTCAGTGTACAAGTCAATAGGTTTTAAAAGATTATACAGTAGATTACCATCATCAAAGTCATGATTTGGAATATTTTCATCATCCCCCCAAAATTCCTTGTACCCCTTTGCAGTGAGTCCCCTCCTTTCATTCCTACTTCTCAGACCCCAAGCAATCACTGATCTGTTTTCTATTTCAATAGCTTTTCCTTTTTTCGAATTTTATATAAATGAATTCATTAAGTATATACTGTGTTTTGTCTGGCTTCTTTCATTTAGCATGATGCTTTTGAAACTCGTGTGTGTGTGTGTGTGTATCACAGGTTTATTCTTTTTATCCTTAGTAGAATTCCTTTGTGTGCATATACCACGGTTTGTTATCCTTTTCAGTTCATAGACACATGGGTGTTTTTCCAGTTTGGGCCTGTTATGAAAAAGCTTCTATGAACAGTCACATATAAGTTTTTGTGTCAATATGTTTTCATTTCTTGTGTAAATACCTAGGAGTGGGACTACTGGGTCTTCTGGTAAGTTTATATGTAACTTATTCAGAAAGTGCCAAATGTTCCCAAGTTTGGTCTACTGTTTTTCATGCCTGTAAGCAATGTCTGAGAGTTATCATTGCTCTTGGATTACCAACATTTCTAGTTGCATCTTATTGGATTTTAATTTGCATTTCTCTGGTAATTAACAGTGTTGAACTTCTTTTCATGTGCTTTTTAGGCATTCATAATCTCCTTTAATGAAGTGTCTCATGAAATCTTTTGCCCATTTTTTGTATAGTTTTTTGGTTTGGGTCTTATTGTTGAGTTGAAGGAGTTTAGATCTTTATCAGATATATGTTTTGCAAATGTTGTATTCTCCAGCTCTGGCTTGCCTTTTTAAGAAGAAAATGTTTTCAGGTTGTTTTTGGTTTGAATATATACTTAAAAAACTTTTTATATAACATAATTAAGATTCACAGGATTTAGCATAATTGTATTCTTCACAAGTTTCCCCTAATGGTTGTATCTTACGTAACTATAATATAATCTCAACACAAGGATATAAGCATTGGTACAATGTATGTGAATAGCTCTGTGCCATTTTCTTTACCTTATTTTTTTATGGAAGTATAGTTGATTTAGAATATCATGTTAGTTTCAGGTATACAGCAAAGTATGTGTGTGTGTGTGTGTGTGTATATATATATATATATATACACATATATATATATATATATATATATATATATATATATATATATATATATATTCTTTTTCAGATTCTTTTCCCTGATAGGTTATTACAAAATATCGAGTACAGTTCTCAGTGCTATAGAGTAGGTCCTTGCTGGTTATCTGTTTTATACATAAGGGTGTGTATATGTTAATCCTAATTTATCCCTCTCCCCTTTGGTAACCATAAATTTGTTTTCTATGTCTTTGAGTCTGTTTCTGTTTTGAAATACGTTCATTTGTATCTTTTATTTTTTGATTCCACATATAAACAATATCATATGATATTTTTTTTTCTCTGTCTGGCTTCACTTAGCATGATAATCTCTAGGCCCATCCATGTAGCTGCAAAGGCATGATTTCATTCTTTTTTATGACTCAGTAATATTCCATTAGGGGTGTGTGTGTTGTGTGTGTGGTATATATATAAACCACAACTTCTTTATCCATTCATCTGCTGCAGTGAACACTGGGGTGCATGTATCTTTTTGAAGTATGGTTTTCTCTGGATATATGCCCAGGATTGGGATTGCAAGATCATATGGTAGCTCTATTTTTAGTTTTTTAAGGAACGTCCACAGTGGCTGCACCAATTTACATGCCCACCAACAGTGCAAGAGGATTCCCTTTTCTCCACACCCTCTCCAGCATTTGTGATTTGTAGATGTTTTGATGATACCTCATTGTAGTTTTGATTTGCATTTCTCTAATAATTAGTGATATTGAGCATCTTTTCATATGCCTGTTAGCCATCTGTATGTCTTCTTTGGAGAAATGTCTGTTTAGGTCTTCTGCCCATTTTTTGATTAGGTTGTTTGGGTTTTTTTTGTTATTGAGTTGTATGAGCTGTTTGTATATTTTGGAAATTAATCCCTTGTCAGTAGCATCATTTGCAAATATTTTCTCCCAGTCTGTAGGTTGTCTTTTCATTTTGTTTATGGTTTCCTATGCTGTGCAAAAGCTCTTAAGTTTAGTTAGGTCCCATTTGTTTATTTTTGTTTTTATTTCCATTACTGTAGGAGACAGATCCAGAAAAATATTGCTGTGATTTATGTCAAAGAGTGTTCTGCCTGTGTTTTCCTCTAGGAGTTTTATAGTATCTGGTCTTACATTTAGATCTTTAATTCATTTTATTTTTGTATATGATGTTAGAGAATGTTCTAATTTCATTATTTTACATGTAGCTGTCCAGTTTTCCCAGCACCACTTGTTAAAGGGACTGTCTTTCTCCATTGTATATTCTTGCCTCCTTTGTCATAGATTAGTTGACCATAGGTGTGTGGGTTTATTTATTTCTGGGCTTTCTATCCTGTTCCATTAATCTGTATGTCTGTTTTGGGCCAGTACCATACTGTTTTGATGACTGTAGCTTTGTAGTATAGTCTGAAGTCAGGGAGCCTGATTTCCTCAGCTCTGTTTTTCTTTCTCAAGTTTGCTTTCTCAAGATTTGGGGTCTTTTGTGTTTCCATACAAATTAAAATATTTTTTGTTCTAGTTCTGTGAAAAATGCATTGGGTAGTATCATCATTTTGAAAATATTAATTTTTCCAATCGAAGAACATGGTATGTCTTTCCATCTGTTTACATCAACTTCAGTTTCTTTCCTCAGCATCTTAGAGTTATCAGAGTACAGGTCTTTTGCCTCCTGAGGTTAGTTTATTCCTTCCTAGGTACTTTATTCTTTTTGGTGAGATGATAAACGGGATAGTTTCCTTAATTTCTTCTGATCTTTCCTTGTTAGTGTATGGAAATGCAGTAGATTTCTGTGTATTAGTTTTGTATCCTGCAGCTATACTGAATTCATTGATGAGCTCTAGTAGTTTTCTGGTAGCACCTTTAGGATTTTCTATGGATAAGTATCATGTCATCTGCGAACAGTGACAGTCTTAGTTCTTCTTTTCCAATTTGGATTCCTTTTATTTCGTTTTCTTCTCTGATTGCTTGTGGCTAGGACTTCCAAAACTATGTTGAATAAAAGTGGTGAGAGTGGACATCCTTGTCTTGTTCCTGATCTTAGAGGAAATGCTTTCAGATTTTCACCATTGAGTATGACATTAGCTCTGGGCTTGTCATATATGGCCTTTATTATGTTGAGGTAGGTTCCCTCTATGCCTACTTTCTGGAGAGTTTTTATCATAAATGGATGTTGAATTTTATAAAAAGCTCTTTATGCATCTATTGTGATGATCATATGTTTTTTATTCTTCAGTTTGTTGATGTGGTGTATCACACTGATTGATTTGTGGATATTGAAAATCCTTGCATCTCTGGGATAAAGCCCACTTGATCATTATGTATGATTCTTTTAATGTATTGTTGGATTTGGTTTGCTAGACTATGTTGAGAATTTTTGCATCTATGTTCATCAGTGATATTGGCTTGTAATTTTCTTCTCTTGTGGTATTTTTGTCTGGTGTTTGATATCAGGGTGGTGGTGGTCTCATAGAATGAGTTCGGAAGTGTTCCTCCCTCTGCAGTTTTTTTGGAATAGTTTCAGAAAGATAGGTGTTAACTCTTCTCTAAATGTTTGATAGAATTCACCTGTGAAGCCATCTGGTCCTGGACTTTTGTTGGGAGTTTTTAAATCACAGATTCAATTTCAGTACTTGTTTGTTCATATTTTGGTCTGTTCATATTTTCTATTTCCTCCTGGTTCAGTCTCGGGAAATTGTACTTTTTAAAGAATTTGTCCATTTCTTCTAGGTTGTCCATTTTATTGGTATATTTTATTGTCCATGTTGTTGGCCTGTAGTAGACTCTTATGGTCCTTTGTATTTCTGTGGTGTCAGTTGTAAATTCTCCTTTTTCATTTCTAACTTTATTGATTTGGGCCCTCCTCTTTTTTCTTGATAAGTCTGGGTGAAGGTTTATCAATTTTGTTTATCTTTCCAAAGAACCAGCTTTTAGTTTCATTGATCTTTTCTATTGTTTTCTTAGTCTCTCTTTCATTTATTTCTGCTCTGATCTTTATGATTTATTTCCATCTACTAACTTTGGGTTTTGTTTGTTCTTCTTTTTCCAGTTGTTTTAGATATAAGGTTAGGCTGTTTATTTGAGATTTTTCTTCTTTCCTGAGGTAAGCTTGTATCGCTATAAACTTCCTCTTGGAACTGCTTTTGCTGCATGCCATGGGTTTTGGATTGTCATGTTTTCATTTTCATTTGTCTCTGGGTATTTTTCAATTTCCTCTTTGATTTCTTTGGTGATCCATTGGTTGTTTAGTAGCATATTGTTTAACCTCCATGTTTTTGTGTTTTTTGCAGTTTTTTTTCTTGTGGTTGATTTCGAATCTCATAGCATTGTGGTCAGAAAAAATGCTTGATGTGATTTCAGTTTTCTTAAATTTACTGAGGCTTGCTTTGTGGCCCAGCATGTGATCTGTCCTGGAGAATGTTCCATGTGCACTTGAAAAGAATATGTATTTTGCTACTTTCGTATGGAACACTCTATAAATATCAATTAAGTCCATCTAGTCTAATGTGTCATTTAAGGCCTGTGTTTGCTTATTGATTTTCTGTCTGGATAATCTGTCCATTGATGTAAGTGGGGTGTTAAGGTCCCCCACTATTATTGTGTTACTGTCGATTTCTGCTTTTATGGCTGTTAATGTTTGCCTTATATATTGAGGTGCTTCTTTGTTGGTGCATGTATATTTACACTTGTTATATCTTCTTCTTGGATTGATCCCTTGATCATTATGTGGTGTCCTTCTTTGTCTCCTGTAACAGTCTTTATTTTAATGTCTATTTTGTCCGATATGAGTATTGCTATTCCAGTTTTCTTTTGATTTCCATTTGCATAGAATACCTGTTTCCATCCCCTCACTTTCAGTCTGTATGTGTTTCAAGATCTGAAGTTTTCTCTTGTAGACAATATACGTACGGGTCTTGTTTTTGTATCTATTAAGCCAGACTGTGTCTTTTGGTCAGAGCATTTAATCTGTTTACATTTAAGGTAATCATCGATATGTACGTTCTTATTGCCATTTCATTAATTGTTTTGGATTTGTTTTTATAGGTCTTTCTTCTTCCTTTCCTCTTTTCTTTTCTCTCTTGTGGTTTGGATTCCTCTTTCTTTTTCATGTGTATATCTATTATAGATTTTTCATTTGCAGTTACCATGATGTTTTTATACAGCAGTCTATATATATATACATGATTGTTTTAAGTTGCTGATCTCTTAATTTCAAGTGCATTTCAAATATCCTGCACTTCTACTCTCTGTCTCTCACGATTACTGGTTTTGATATCATATTTGTGCCATGGATGATTTCCTACCTTACTGTATGTTTGCCCATTTTGTAATTTTCTTGTTTCTAGTTGTGGCCTTTTCTGCCTAGAGAATTTCCTTAGCATTTGTTGTAAAGCTGGTTTGGTGATGCTGAATTCTCTTAGCTTTCACTTGTGTGTAAAGCTTTTGATTTCTCCATCAAATCTGAATGAGATACTTGCTGGGTAGAGTATTCTTGGTTATAGGTTTTTCCCTCTCAGCACTTTAAATATATCATTCCAGTCCCTTCTGGCCTGCAGAGTTTATGCTGAAAAATCAGCTGTTAGTCTTATGGGGATTCCCTTGTATGTTATTTGTTGCTTTTCCCTTGTTGTTTTTAATATTTTCTCTTTGTCTTTAATTTCTGTCAGTTTGATTACTGTGTGTTTTGGCATTTTCCTCCTTGGTTTTATCTTGTATGGGACTCTGCACTTCCTGGACATGGGTGATTGTTTCCTTTCCCATGTTAGGGAAGTTTTCACCTATTATCTCTTCAAATATTTTCTTAGTCCCTTCCTTTCCCTCTTCTGCATCTTGGACCCCTATAATGTGAATGCTTGTGTGCTTGACGTTGTCCCAGAGATCTCTTAAACTCATTGTTTTTCATTCTTTTTTCCTTTTTGTGCTCCGCAGCAGTGATTTCCACCACTCTGTCTTCTAGCTCACTGATTCATTCTTCTGCCTCATTCATTCTATTAATTCCTAATTGTGTATTTTTTATTTGTTATTATATTCTTCTACTATCTTTGTTCTTTATATTTTCTAACTGTTTGCTAAAAACTTCTTGTAACTTCTCACTCTGTGTGTCCATTCTTTTCCTACCTTCTGGGATCATCTTTATGATCATTCTTCTGAACTCTTACGCAGGTAAATTGGCTATCTCCACTTCACTTAGTTGTTCTTCTGGGGTTTTATCTTGTTCCTTCATCTGGGAAATATTCCTTTGCCATCTCATTTTGTTTAAATTAATACTCGTATTTTTATGAATGTAGTAGCTTAGTTATGTTTTCGACCTTGGATAAGTGGGCCTCTGTAGGGGATGTCCTTTGTGTCCCAGCAGTACACTCCCCTCTCATCACCCAAAGGCTGGGACCAGCTGGTCCCATGGTAGGTTCTGACCTGTGTTTGTGGACTCAGTTCTGCAGGCTGCAGGGTCATAATTTCCTTGCTTCTGGTGTCTGCTCCCTGGAAGGTGAGGTTTGTCTAGAACCTTGTGTGGGCTTCCTGGCAGGAGCATCTGGTGCCTGCCCACTGGTGAGGGGAGCTGGGTCTTGGCCCTCTGGTGGACAGGGCCATGTCAAGGGCTGTGTCTAGAGGTGGCTGTGGACTCAAGAACTCTTTAGGCAGCCTATCTGCTGATGGATGGGGCTTATTCCCCCCTTGTTGGTTGTTTGGCCTGAGGCGTCCCAGCACTGGAGCTTACAGGCTGTTGGGAAGAGCCAGGTCTTGATGCTAAGGACCCAAAATGTCTGCCTCCAGCCAGAGTTCATGTATGTCCCCGCTATGTCTGCCACCAGCTTTTATGACCCCAGAGAGAGCCACAGCCTTCCTAAGAGACCCTCCAAGACCAGCAAATATGTCTGGCCCAGGGTCCTATGGAGTCACTACTTTTGCCTAAGGACCTGGTGTGCACAGGACCTTGTGTGTGCCCTCCAAGAGTGGAGTCTCTGTTTCCCCCAATCCTATGGTGCTCTTGCAGTCAAGCCCCACTGGCCTTCGTAGCCAAATGCTCTGTGGGCTCCTCCTCCCGATGCCAGACCCCTAGGCTGGGGAGCCTGGAATGGGGCTCAGAGCTCTCACTCCTGTGGGAGAACTTCTGCTATATAATTATTCTCGTTTGTGAGTTACCCACCTGGGTGATATGGGATTCGATTATATTGTGAGCGTGCCTCTGCTACCATCTCATGGTTTCTTCTTTGTCTTTGGATGTAGAATATCATTTTCTTGTAGATTCCAGTCTTTTTTATCAATGGTTATTCAGCAGTTAGTTGTGATTTTGGTATGCTGTGCCATTTTATCATATGTGGAGATTCGTGTAACCACCACCACAATCCAGATACAGAACTAACTATTCCATCATCACAAGGATTTCTCTCATGCTACCTCTTTATTTTCATACCCATCCCCTCTCCCACACTATGCCTAATCTCTGCCAAATATTAATCTGTTATTCATCTCTATAATTTTGTAATTTCCAGAACATTATATAAATGGAATCATACAGTACTTGATGTATTGAGACTGAGATCCGCCCAGGTTGTAGTGTGTTGATAGTTTATCTTGTTTTACTACAATGGTATTCCAGTCTATAAATGAATGTATTATAATTTGTTTAGTCATTCACCTATTAAAGGACATTTTGGTTGTTAATTTTTGGCTATTATAAATAAAGATGCTATGAACATTCATGTTCAGATTTTTGTGTAAAGTAAATTATTATTTCTCTGGGATAAATGCCGAGGAGTGTGATTCGAGTTGTATGGTAAGTATGTGTTTTGTTCTTTAAGAGACTGTCAAACTCTATTATCAAAAAGACCATGAATAACAAATGTTGGCAAGCATGTGGAGAAAAGGGAACCTTTGTATGCTTTTGGTGGGAATATAAATTGGTGCAGCTGCATACTAGAAAACAGTATGGAGGCTCCTCAAAAAGCTTAAGATAGAACTACTATATGATCCAGCAATTCCACTCCTGGATATATATCCAAAGGAAATTAAAACACTTTAATTCAAAAAGATACATGCACCCCAATGTTCACAGCAGCATTATTTACAACAGCCAAGATATGGAAGCTACCTAAGTGTCCATCAACAGATGAATGGATAAAGATGTGGTATAGATACACAATGGAATATTTACTCAGCCATAAAAAAAAGAATGAAATTTTTCTATTTGCAACAACATAGATGGACTTGGAGGGTATTATGCTTAGTGAAATAAGTCAGACAGAGAAAGACAAATACTGTATGATATCACTTACATGTGGAATCTAAAAAATAAGACAAACTAGTGAAGATAACAAAAAAGAAACAGACTCACAGATAGAGGGAACGAACTAGTGGTCACCAGTGGGGAGAGGGGTAAGATAGGGGTAGGGGATTAAGAGGTACAAACTACTGTGTATAAAATAAGCTACAAGGATATATTGTACAACACAGGGAATATAACCGATATTTTATAATAACTATAAATGGAGTGTGACCTTTAAAAATTGTGAATCACTATGTTGTACACCTGAAACTTACATAATCTGTAAATCAACTGTACCTCAATTTAAAAAAAAACAGAAACTGCCCAGAATGGCCATACCATTTTGCATTTCCACCAACAGTTTGTGAGAAGTCCAGTTATTGATACTTTCTATCCTTTCTAGTACTTGGTATTGTTACTATTTTTTGTATTAGTGTTTGTAATAGGTGTATAGTAATATCTCATCTTGGTCTTAACTTGCATTTCCTTAATGGCTAGTGATGTTAAATATTTTTTCATGTGTTCATATGCCATCTATATATTCTTAAATAGTAAATGTTCATGGCTTTTGCATACTTCTTTCTATCTTTATTGAGGTATAATGACAAATAAAAATTGTATATATCTAAGGTATAAGACTTTTTTTTTTACATATGTACATTGTGAAATAATGGCCACAATCAAACTAATTGACATACCCATCATTTGACAGAGCTCACTTTTTTTGGAGCTGGGGGGTAGGGCTGTGAGTACACTTAGGATCAACTCTCTCGGCAAATTTCAAGTATACAGTATAGTATCGTTAACTACAGTCACATTTGTATATTAGATCTCCATAGCTTATTCATCTCTGGTTAATTGACCTTTGTACCCCTTGACCAACATCTTCCTGTTCCCTAGCTCCCCAACCCGTTTAAACTAACATTCTACTCTCTATTTCTATGAGTTTGACTGTTTTGAATTCCACTGAGATCATGCAATATTTGTCTTTCTGTTTCTGGCTTATTTCACTTAGCATAATGTCCTCTAGTTTTATTCATGTTGGGGCAATTATCAGGATTTCCTTCCTTATGTGGCTGAATAATATTCTATTGTGTGTTGATATACCACATCTTCTTTAATCATTCATCTGCCAATAGACATTTTTAGATTGTTTCCATATCTTGGGTATTTTGAATAATGCTGCAGTAAAAACGGAGTGCAGATATCTCTTCAAGATTCTGATTTCACTGACTTTGGATATATACCGAGAAGTGGAATGGCTGGCTCATAAGGTAGTTCTCTTTTTAGTTTTTTGAAGAAACTTTATTGTTTTGCATAATGGCTGTACCAATTTACATTCCCACCAACAGTGTACAAGGGTTCTGTTTTCTCCACATCCACAGCAACACTTATCTTTTGTCTTTTTGATAATCACCATTCTCTAACAGCTGTGAGATGATACCTCATTGTGGTTTTGATTTGCATTTTCCTGATGATTAGTGACGTTGAGCACATTTTCATATTCCTGTTGGCCATTTGTATGGCTTCTTTTGAGAAATGTCAACTCAAGTCCTTTGCCCATTTTTATTTGCTTTTTTGCTATTGAGTTATATGACTTCCTTATATATTTTGAATATCTACTTCTTATAATTATTATTATGATTTGCAAATATTTTAACCCATTCTTTGAGTTACCTTTTTCATTCTACTGATTATTTCCTTCTCTGTCCAGAAGCTTTTCTGTTTGATGCAGTATCATTTGTATATTTTTGCCTTTGTTGTCTGTGCTTTTGTTGTCATATAACAACCATTGCCAAGACTGACGTCAAGGAGCTTTTTACCTATGTTTTCTTCTAGGAGTTTTATGATTTTAGGTCTTCCATTTATGTCTTTAATCCATTTTGAGTTGATTTTTATGTACAGTGTTAGACAAGAGTCCAGATTAGACTTTTACTTGTTGATGTCCAGTTTTCCCAGCATGATTTATTGAAGAGAATGTTCCCCCATTTTGTGTTCTTAGCACTCTTGTTGAAGACCAGTTGACTGTAGATGTTTGGATATGTTTCTGGGCTCTCTGTACTGTTCCATTGGTCTGTAAGTCTGTCTTTATGCCAGTGCCATACTGTTGTCATTACTGTAGCCTTATAGTATATATACTGAAGTAAGGAAGTGTGGTGCCTCCAGGATTGTTCTTCTTTCTTTTTTTTTTTTTTAACATCTTTATTGGAGTATAATTGCTTTACAATGGTGTGTTAGTTTCTGCTTTATAACAAAGTGATTCAGTTATACATATGTTATACATATACATATGTTCCCATATCTATTCCCTCTATACATATACATATGTTCCCATATCTATATGCTCACCCTCCCTCCCACCATCCCTATCCCACCCACCTAGGTGATCACAAAGCACCGAGCTGATCTCCCTGTGCTATGCGACTGCTTCCCAATAGCTATCCACTTCACGTTTGGCAGTGTATATATGTCCATGCCACTCTCCCACTCTGTCACAGCCTCCCCCTCCCCCTCCCCATATACTCAAGTCCACTCTCTAGTAGGTCTGTGTTTTTATTCCCATTCTACCACTAGGTTCTTCATGACCTTTTTTTTTTCCCCTTAGATTCCATATATATGTGTTAGCATACTGTATTTGTTTTTCTCTTTCTGACTTACTTCACTCTGTATGACAGACTCTAACTCCATCCACCTCACTACAAATAACTCAATTTCGTTTCTTTTTATGGCTGAGTAATATTCCATTGTATATATGTGCCACATCTTCTTTATCCATTCATCCGATGATGGACACATAGGTTGCTTCCATGTCCTGGCTATTGTAAACAGAGCTGCAATGAACATTTTGGTACATGACTCCTTTTGAATTACGGTTTTCTCAGGGTATATGACCAGGAGTGGGATTGCTGGGTTGTATGGTAGTTCTGTTTTTAGTTTTTTAAGGAACCTCCATACTGTTCTCCATAGTGGTTGTATCAATTTACATTCCCACCAACAGTGCAAGAGGGTTCCCTTTCCTCCTTCTCAAAGAACCAGCTTTTAGTTTTATTGATCTTTGCTATCGTTTCCTTCATTTTTTTTCATTTATTTCTGAACTGATCTTTATGATTTCTTTCCTTCTGCTAACTTTGGGGTTTTTTTGTTCTTCTTTCCCTAATTGCTTTAGGTGCAAGGTTAGGTTGTTTATTTGAGATGTTTCCTGTTTCTTAAGGTAGGATTGTATTGCTATAAACTTCCCTCTTAGAACTGCTTTTGCTGCATCCCATAGGTTTTGGGTCGTCGTGTCTCCATTGTCATTTGTTTCTAAGTATTTTTTGATTTCCCCTTTGATTTCCTCAGGGATCACTTCATTATTGAGTGCTGTATTGTTTAGCCTCCATGTGTTTGTATTTTTTACAGCTCTTTTCCTGTAATTGATACCTAGTCTCATAGCATTGTGGTCGGAAAAGATACTTGATACGATTTCAATTTTCTTAAATTTACCAAGGCTTGATTTGTAACCCAAGATATGGTCTATCCTGGAGAATGTTCCGTCAGCACTTGAGAAAAATGTGTATTCTGTTGTTTTTGGATGGAATGTCCTATAAATATCAATTAAGTCCATCTTGTTTAATGTATCATTAAAAGCTAGTGTTTCCTTATTTATTTTCATTTTGGATGATCTGTCCATTGATGAAAGTGGGGTGTTAAAGTCCCCTACTATGATTGTGTTACTGCTGATTTCCCCTTTTATGGCTGTCACTATTTGCCTTATGTATTGAGGTGCTCCTATGTTGGGTGCATAAATATTTACAATTGTTATATCTTCTTCTTGGATCGATCCCTTGATCATTATGTAGGGTCCTTCTTTGTCTCTTGTAATAGTCTTTTTTTTAAAGTCTATTTTCTGTTATGAGACTTTCTACTTCAACTTTCTTTTGATTTCCATTTGCATGGAATATCTTTTTCCATCCCCTCACTTTCAGTCTGTATGTGCCCCTAGGTCTGAAGTGGGTTTCTTGTAGACAGCATATATACAGGTCTTGTTTTTGTATCCATTCAGCCAGTCTGTGTCTTTTCGTGTGAGCATTTAATCCATTTACATTTAAGGTAATTATCAATATGTATGTTCCTATTCCCATTAAGTGTTTTGGGTTTGTTATTGTAGGTGTTTTCCTTCTCTTGTGTTTCTTGCCTAGAGAAGTTCCTTTAGCATTTGTTGTAAAGCTGGTTTGGTGGTGCTGAACTCTCTCAGCTTTTGCTTGTCTGTAAAGGTTTTAATTTCTCCATCAAATCTGAATGAGATCCTTGCTGGGTAGAGTAATCTTGGTTGTAGGTTTTCCTCCTTCATCACTTTAAGTATATCCTGCCACTCCCTTTTGGCTTGCAGAGTTTCTGCTGAAAGATCAGCTGTTAACCTTATGGGGATTCCCTTGTGTGTTATTTGTTGTTTTTCCCTTGCTGCTTTTAATATGTTTTTTTATATTTAATTTTTGATAGTTTGATTAATATGTGTCTTGGCGTGTTTCTCCTTGGATTTATCTGATATGGGACACTCTGTGCTTCCAGGACTTGATTAACTATTTCCTTTCCCATATTAGGGAAGTTTTCAACTATAATCTCTTCAGATATTTTCTCAGTCCCTTTCTTTTTCTCTTCTTCTTCTGGGACCCCTATAATTCGAATGTTGGTGCATTTAATGTTGTCCCAGAGCTCTCTGAGACTGTCCTCAGTTCTTTTCATTCTTTTTTCTTTATTCTGCTCTGCAGTAGTTATTTCCACTATTTTATCTTCCAGGTCACTTACCCGTTCTTCTGCCTCAGTTATTCTGCTATTGATCCCTTCTAGAGTATTTTTAATTTCATTTATTGTGTTTTTCATCGTTGCTTCATTCCTCTTTAGTTCTTCTGCGTCCTTGTTAAATGTTTCTTGCATGTAGTCTATTCTATTTCCACGATTTTGGATCATCTTTACTATCATTATTCTGAATTCTTTTTTAGATAGACTGCCTATTTCCTCTTCATTTGTTAGGTCTGGTGTGTTTTGACCCTGCTCCTTCATCTGCTGTGTGTTTTTCTGTCTTCTCATTTTGCTTATCTTACTGTGTTTGGGGTTTCCTTTTCACAGGCTGCAGGTTCATAGTTCCCATTGTTTTTGGTGTCTGTCCCCAGTGGCTTAGGTTGGTTCAGTGGGTTGTGTAGGCTTTCTGGTGGAGGGGACTAGTGCCTGTGTTCTGGTGGATGAGGCTGGATCTTGTCTTTCTGGTGAGCAGGTCCACGTCTGGTGGTGTGTTTTGGGTTGTCTGTGGCCTTATAATTTTAGGCAGCCTCTCTGTTAATGGATGGGGCTGTGTCCCTGTCTTGCTAGTTGATTGGCATAGGGTGTCCAGCACTGTAGCTTGCTGGTCATTGAGTGAAGCTGGGTCTTGGTGTTGAGATGGAGATCTCTGGGAGGTTTTTTCCGTTTGGTATTACGTGGAGCTGGGAGGTTACTTGTGGATCAGTGTTCTGAAGTTGGGTCTCCCATCGCAGAGGCACAGCCCTGATGCCTGGCTGGAGCACCAAGAGCCTTTCATCCTCACGGCTCAGAATAAAAGGGAGAAAAAAATAGAAAGAAAGAATGAAAGAGGATAAAATTTTTAAAAAGTAAGATAAAATAAAATAAACTTATTAAAATAATTATTAAGAAAAAAATTTTTTTTAAGTAAAATAACACAAAAGAAACACCAAAAAAATGGACGGACAGAACCCTAGGACAAATGGTGAAAGCAAAGCTATACAGACAAAATCTCACAGAGAAGCATACACATACACACTCACAAAAAGAGGAAAAGGGGAAAAATTATATATCTTGCTCCCAAAGTCCACCTCCTCAATTTGGGATGATTCGTTGGCTATTCAGGTATTCCACAGATGCAGGGTACATCAAGTTGATTGTGGAGCTTTAATCCGCTGCTTCTGAGGCTGCTGGGAGAAATTTCCCTTTCTCTTCTTTGTTCGCACAGCTCCCGGGGTTCAGGTTTGGATTTGGCCCCGCCTCTGCGTGTAGGTCGCCTGAGGGCGTCTGTTGTTCACTCAGACAGGACGGGGTTAAAGGAGCAGCTGCTTCGGGGGCTCTGGCTCACTCAGGCGGGGGGGAGGGAGGGCTACGGATGCAGGGCGAGCCTGCGGCAACAGAGGCCGGCGTGACATTGCAGCAGCCTGATGCGCGCCGTGCGTTCTCCCAGGGAAGTTGTCCCTGGATCACGGGACCCTGGCAGTGGCAGTCTGCACAGGCTCCCGGGAGGGGTGGTGTGGATAGTCACCTATGCTTGCACACAGGCTTCTTGGTGGCTGCAGCAGCAGCCTTAGTGTCTCATGCCCGTCTCTGGGGTCCGTGCTGATAGCCGCGGCTCGCGTCCGTCTCTGGAGCTCCTTTAAGCGGAGCTCTTAATCCCCTCTCCTCGCGCACCAGGAAACAAAGAGGGAAGAAAAAGTCTCTTGCCTCTTCGGCAGGTCCAGACTTTTTCCCGGACTCCCTGCCGGCTAGCCGTGGTGCACTAACCCCTTCAGACTGTGTTCACGCTGCCAACCCCAGTCCTCTTCCTGCAATCCAACCTCCAAAGCCCGAGCCTCAGCTCCCAGCCCCCGCCCATCCCGGCGGGTGAGTAGACAAGCCTCTTGGGCTGGTGAGTGCTGGTCGGCGCCGATCCTCGGTGCGGGAACCTCTCCACTCTGGCCTCCGCACCCCTGTTGCTGCACTCTCCTCCATGGCTGTGAAGCTTCCCCCCTCTGCCACCCGCAGTCTCCGCCTGCGAAGGGGCTTCCTAGTGTGTGGAAACCTTTCCTCCTTCCCAGCTCCCTCCCAGAGGGGAAGGTCCCGTCCCTCTTCTTTTGTCTCTGTTTTTTCTTTTTTCTTTTGCCCTACCCAGGTACGTGGGGAGTTTCTTCCCTTTCGGGATGTCTGAGGTCTTCTGCCAGCGTTCAGTGGGTGTTCTATAGGAGCAGTTCCACGTGTAGATGTATTTCTGATGTATCTGTGGGGAGGAAGGTGATCTCCACGTCTTACTCTTCCGCCATCTTCTCCTCTTTGTGTTCTTCTTTCTTAAGATTGCTTTGGCTAAGCAGTCTTGAGGGAAAAAAACGGAGCTGGAGGAATCAGACTCCCTGACTTCAGACTATACTACATAGCTACAGTAATGAAAACAACATGGTACTGGCACAAAAACAGAAACATAGTTCAATGGAACAAGATAGAAAGCCCAGAGATAAATGCACACACCTATGGTCAACTAATCTATGACAAAGGACGCAAGGATATACAATGGAGAAAAGACAGTCTCTTCAATAAGTGGTGCTGGGAAAACTAGACAGCTACACGTGAAAGAATGAAATTAGAACACTCCCTAACACCATACACAAAAATAAACTCAAAATGGATTAGAGACCTAAATGTAAGACCAGACACTATAAAACTCTCAGAGGAAAACATAGGAAGAGCACTCTTTGACATAAATCACAGCAAGATCTTTTTTGATCCACCTCCTAGAGTAATGGAAATAAAAACGAAAATAAACAAATGGGACCTAATGAAACTTCAAAGCTTTTGCACAGCAAAGGAAACCATTAATAAGGCAAAAGACAACCCTCAGAATGGGAGAAAATATTTGCAAATGAATCAACGGACAAAGGATTAATCTCCAAAATATATAAACAGCTCTTGCAGCTCAATATTAAAAAAACAACCCAACCCAAAAATGGGTAGAAGACCTAAATAGACATTTCTCCAAAGAAGACATATGGATGGCCAAGAAGCACATGAAAAGCTGCTCAACATCACTAATTATTAGAGAAATGCAAATCAAAACTACAATGAGGTATCACCTCACACCAGTTAGAATGGGCATCATCAGAAAATCCACAAACAGCAAATGCTGGAGAGGGTGTGGAGAAAGGGGAACCCTCTTGCACTGTTGGTGGGAATGTAAATTGATACAGCCACTATGGAGAACAGTATGGAGGTTCCTTAAAAAACTAAAAATAGAATTACCGTATGATCCAGCAATCCCACTCCTGGGCATATACCCAGAGAAAACCATAATTCAAAAAGACACATGCATCCCAATGTTCATTGCAGCACTATTTACAATAGCCAGGTCATGGAAGCAACCTAAATGCCCATCGACAGATGAATGGATAAAGAAGTGGTGGTACATATATACAATGGAATATTATTCAGCCATGAAAAGGAATGAGACTGGGTCATTTGTTGAGATGTGGATGGATCTAGAAACTGTCATACAGAATGAAATAGGTTAGAAAGAGTAAAACAAATATCGTATATTAACGCATATATGTGGAACCTAGAAAAATGGTACAGATGAACCGGTTTGCAGGGCAGAAATTGAGACACAGGCGTAGAGAACAAATGTATGGACACTAACAGGGTAAAGTGGCAGGGGGGTGGGGGTAATGGTGTGATGAATTGGGCGATTGGGATTGACATGTATACACTGATGTGGATAAAACTGATGACTAATAAGAACCTGCTGTATAAAAAAATAAATAAAATAAAATTCAAAAAACAAAAGGAAAAAAAGATTGCTTTGGTTTTCTAGGGTCTTTCATGTTCCATATGAATTTTAGAATAGTTTTCTCTATCTCTATAAAGAATGCCACTGGGATTTTGATGGGGATTGCATTGAATGTATAGATTACTTTGCATCATATGGACATTTTAACAGTATTTATTTCTTCAATTTGTAAACATGGGGTGTCTTTCCATTTCCATTAATCTTCTTTAATTTCCTTCTTCAACATTTTATAATATTCAGTGTACAAGTCTCTGACCTCTTCGGTTAAGTTATTTCGCAAGTATTTTTTAATTTCCTTTTTGGATAATTCATTGTTGGTATAGAAACATACTGTTTTTTGTAGGTTGATTTTTGTATCCTCTAACTTAACTAAATTTATTTATTCTAACGTTTTTTTTCAGTTGAGTCTTTTGGGTTTTCTACATATAGAATTTTGTCATCTGTAAACAGAGATAGTTTTACTTCTTATTTTTTTATTTAGATGTCTTTTATTTCTTTTTCTTGTCTAATTGCCCTGGGTAGGAGTTCTAATGCTATGTTGAATACAAGTGAGAGTGGGCATTCTTGCCTTGTACTAGATCTTAGCGGAAAACTTTTCGTTTTCCCCCACTGGCTGTGGGCTTTTCATATGTAGCCTTTACTAGGTTGAGGAGATTGTCTTCTATACCGATTTTATTGAGAATTTTAATCGTGAATGGGTGTTGAACTTTGCCAAATGCTTTTTCTACATCGTTTGAGATCTTTTTTCTTTCATTTATTTAATGTGATGAAACACATGGACTGATTTGCATATAGTTAACCATCCTTGTGTCCCAAGGATAAATCCCACTTGTTCATGGTTTAAGTTCTTTTAAATGTGCTGTTAAATTTAGTTTGCTAGTCTTTTGTTAAGCATTTTTGGATCTCTATTCATTAGGGATATTGGTGTATAGTTTTCTTGCCGTGTCTTTTTCTGGTTTTAGAATCAGGGTGATGTTGACCTCATAAAATGAGTTTGGAAATGTTCCCTGTTCCTTTTTAAAAAAAATTTTATTGGACTATAGTTGATTTACAATGTTGTGTTAGTTTCAGATGTACAGCAAAGTGATTCAGTTATACATATACATATATTCATTCTTTTTCAGATTCTTTACCCGGATAGGTTGTTACAGAATATTGAGTAGAGTTCCCTGTGCTATACAGTAGGTCCTTGCCCTATTCCACTTTTTAAAAGAGTTTAAGAAGCATTGGTATTAATTCTTTGAGTGTTTCGTAGAATTCCACCATGAAGCCATCTGGCCCTGGACTTTTCTTTCTCAGGAGGTTTTTGATTACTGGTTAAGTCTTCTTATTTTTTTATAGGTCTGTTCAGGCTTTCTATTTCTTCATGATTCAGTTTTTACAGGTTGTATGTTTCTAGGCGTTTATCCATTTCACCTCATTTATCTAATTTGTTGGCCTAAGGGCAAGACGGGAATAAAGACACAGACCTACTAGAGAATGGACTTGAGGATATGGGGAGGGGGAAGGGTAAGCTGGGACAAAGTGAGAGAGTGGCATGGACATATATACGCTACCAAATGTAAAATAGACTGCTAGTGGGAAGCAGCCGCATAGCACAGGGAGATCAGCTTGGTGCTTTGTGACCACCTAAAGGGGTGGGATAGGGAGGGTGGGAGGGAGGGAGATGCAAGAAGGAAGAGATATGGAGATATATGTATATGTATAACTGATTCACTTTGTTATAAAGCAGAAACTATCACCATTGTAAAGCAATTATACTCCAATAAAGATGTTAAAACAAAAATCTGTTGGCATAGTTGTTCATAATAGTCCTATCCTTTTTATTTCTGAGGCATCTGTTGTAATATCTCCTCTTTTCATTTTTTATTTTGTTTATTTGAATTTCTCTTTTTTACCCTTAGTCTAGCCTAAGGGTTTGTTGATTTTGTTTAGCTTCTCAGAAAAACAACTCTTAGTTTATATTGTTCTGTTCTCTATTTCTGATCTAATCTTTATTATTTTCTTTTTCCCACTAACTTTGGGCTTAATTCTTTTTTCTAGTTCCTTGAGATTTAAAGTTACTTGTTTCTTTGATATGCTTCTTTTTTAATGTAGATGTTTATCACTATAAACTTTCTTCTTATACTGCTTTTGCTGTATCTCATACGTTTTAGTATGTTATGTTTTTGTTTTTCTTAAGATACTTTTAAAATTCCCTTTTCATTTCCTTTTTGACCCAATATTTGTGCAAGAGTATGTTATTTAGTTTCCACATATTTGTGAATTTTCTTGCTGTCATTGATTTCTAGTTCAGAAAAGATACTTAGAATGATTTCAGTCTTCTTAAATTTGTTAAGACTTGTTTTGCGACCTAACATCTATCTTGCAGAATGACCCACGTGTGCTTGAAAGAATGTGTATTTTTCTGTTGGGTGATGTTGTGTATATATATATATATATATATATATATATATATATATATATATATATACACACACACACACGCACACACTAGAGTGGGTGTGCATATGTTTATAATTGTTATATCTTCTGCGGAATTTATCTTTTTATCATTATATGATGATCTCGTTTGTCTCTAGAGACAGTGTTTTGTCTGCTGTAGGTATAGCCACGTCGCCTTTTTTTTTTTTTTTATGTGTTGTTGGATTCTGTTTGCTAGTGTTTTCGTGAGGATTTTTGCATCTATATTCATCGGTGATATTGGTCTGTAATTTTCTTTTTTTGTAGTATCTTTGTCTGGTTTTGGTATCAGGGTGATGGTGGCCTCATAGAATGAGTTTGGGAGTGTGCCTTCCTCTGCAATTTTTTGGAAGAGTTTGAGAAGGATGGGTGTTAGCTCTTCTCTAAATGTTTGATAGAATTCACCTGTGAAGCCATCTGGTCCTGGACTTTGTTTGTTGGAAGATTTTTAATCACAGTTTCAATTTCATTACTTGTGATTGGTATGTTCATATTTTCTATTTCTTCCTGATTCAGTCTTGGAAGATTATACCTTTCTAAGAATTAGTCCATTTCTTCCAGGTTGTCCATTTTATTGGCATAGAGTTGCTTGTAGTAGTCTCTTAGGATGCTTTGTATTTCTGCAGTGTCTGTTGTAACTTCTCCTTTTTCATTTCTAATTCTATTCATTTGCATCTTCTCCCTCTTCTTCTTGATGAGTCTGGCTAATGGTTTATCAATTTTGTTTATCTTCTCAAAGAACCAGCTTTTACTTTTATTGATCTTTGCTATTGTTTTCTTTGTTTCTATTTCATTTATTTCTGCTCTGATCTTTATGATTTCTTTCCTTCTGCTAACTTTGGGTTTTGTTTGTTCTTCTTTCTCTAGTTCCTTTAGGTGTAAGGTTAGATTGTTTATTTCAGATTTTTCTTGTTTCTTGAGGTAGGCTTGTATAGCTATAAACTTCTCTCTTAGAACTGTTTTGCTGCATCCCATAGGTTTTGGATCATCGTGTTTTCATTGTCATTTGTCTCTAGGTATTTTTGATTTCCTCTTTGATTTCTTCAGTGATCTCTTGGTTATTTAGTAACGTTTAGCCTCCATGTGTTTGTGCTTTTTACGTTTTTTTCCCTGAAATTCATTTCTAATCTCATAGCGTTGTGGTCAGAAAAGATGTTTGATATGATTTCAATTTTCTTAAATTTACTGTGGCTTGATATGTGACCCAAGATGTGATCTATCCTGTAGAATGTTCCATGCGCACTTGAGAAGAAAGTGTAATCTGCTGTTTTTGGATGGAATGTCCTATAAATATCAATTAAATCTGTCTGGTCTATTGTGTCATTTAAAGCTTCTGTTTCCTTATTTATTCTCATTTTGGATGATCTGTCCATTGACGTAAGTTAAAATCCCCCACTATTATTGTGTTACTGTCGATTTCCTCTTTTATAGCTGTTAGCAGTTGCCTTATGTATTGAGGTGCTCCCATGTTGGATGCATATAGATTTATAATTGTTATATCTTCTACTTGGATTGATCCCTTGATCATTATGTAGTGTCCTTCCTTGTCTCTTGTAACATTCTGTATTTTAAAGTCTATTTTATCTGATATGAGTATAGCTACTCCAGCTTTCTTTTGATTTCCATTTGCATGGAATATCTTTTTCCATCCCCTCAATTTCAGTCTGTATGTGTCCCTAGGTCTGAAATGGGTCTCTTGTAGACAGCATATATATGGGTCTTGTTTTCGCATCCATTCAGCAAGCCTGTGTCTTTTGGTTGGAGCATTTAATCCATTCACGTTTAAGGTAATTATCGATATGTATGTACCTATGAACATTTTCTTAATTGTTTTGGGTTTGTTTTTGTAGGTCCTTTTCTTCTCTTGTGTTTCCCACTTAGAGAAGTTCCTTTAGCATTTGTTGTAGAGGTGGTTTGGTGGTGCTGAATTCTCTTAGCTTTTGCGTGTCTGTAAAGCTTTTGATTTCTCCATCAAATCTAAATGAGATCCTTGCCGGATAGAGTAATCTTGGTTGTAGGTTCTTCCCTTTCATCACTTTAAGTATATCATGCCACTCCCTTCTGGCTTGTAGAGTTTCTGCTGAGAAATCAGCTGTTAACCTTATGGGAATTCCCTTGTATGTCATTTGTCTGTTTTTTTTTTTTAAGATGAAACCCTTTTATAGGAACATATTTGCAAAAGCATCAGAGTACACCCAGAACTGTCTGTAAATGATAAAAGACTTAAAAATGACCACGGTTAAAGATTTGATGAAAGTTCATAATAATGCAATTGACAAGGAAATTTAGTTATTTCTGAGATATACATTTTAACGTAATAACTAGAATTATGACTTATAACATTATACCAGAACATATAAGATTTTTAGAAATTTCATGTAATGTCTGAAACACTTAAAGTAACATATTTCCTTACAAATAACCCAATGAAACTTCAGTATTAGTTGTTTTGTTAGTTTTTTTATACTGCAGGTTCTTATTAGTCATCAATTTTATACACATCAGTGTATACATGTCAATCCCAATCACCCAATTCAGCACACCACCATCCCCACTGCACCACAGTTTTCCCCCCTTGGTGTCCATATGTCTGTTGTCTACATCTGTGTCTCAACGTCTGCCCTGCAAACCGGCTCATCTGTACCATTTTTCTAGGTTCCACATACATGCGTTAATATACGATATTTGTTTTTCTCTTTCTGACTTACTTCACTCTGTATGACAATCTCTAGATCCATCCACGTCTCAACAAATGACTCAATTTCCTTCCTTTTTATGGCTGAGTAATATTCCATTGTATATATGTACCACAACTTCTTTATCCATTCGTTTGTTGATGGGCTTTTAGGTTGCTTCCATGACCTGGCTATTGTAAATAGTGCTGCAATGAACATTGGGATGCATGTGTCTTTTTGAATTATGGTTTTCTCTGGGTATACGCCCAGTAGTGGGATTGCTGGGTCATATGGTAATTCTATTTTTAGTTTTTTAAGGAACCTCCATACTGTTCTCCATAGTGGCTGTATCAATTTACATTCCCACCAACAGTGCAAGAGGGTTCCCTTTTCTCCACACCCTCTCCAGCATTTGTTGTTTGTAGATTTTCTGATGATGCCCATTTTAACTGGTGTGAGGTGATACCTCATTGTAGTTTTGATTTGCATTTCTCTAATAATTAGTGATGTTGAGCAGCTTTTCATGTGCTTCTTGGCCATCCGTATGTCTTCTTTGGAGAAATGTCTATTTAGGTCTTCTACCCATTTTTGGATTGGGTTGTTTGTTTCTTTAATATTGAGCTGAATGAGCTGTTTATATATTTTGGAGATTAATCCTTTGTCCGTTGATTCATTTGCAAATATTTTCTCCCATTCTGAGAGTTGTCTTTTCGTCTTGTTAATGGTTTCCTTTGCTGTGCAAAAGCTTTGAAGTTTCATTAGGTCCCATTTGTTTATTTTCGTTTTTATTTCCATTACTCTAGGAGGTGGATCAAAAAAGATCTTGCTGTGATTTATGTCAAAGAGTGTTCTTCCTCTGTTTTCCTCTAAGAGTTTTATAGTGTCTGGTCTTACATTTAGGTCTCTAATCTAAGTTCTAAGTTCTAATCTACGTTCAGCAAGGTCTCAGCATAAAAGAACAACATATAAGAATGTTTCTATAAACTAGCAAGTGATAAGGAGACAGAAATTTAAAATACAGTAACATTTACAATTACTCAAAATAAAATATTGAGGTATAAATCTAATAAAACATGTATAGGACTTTTATGCTGGACACTAAAAAACACATGAAAAAACTCAAAGATCTAAATAAATATATTAGGAACTTTGAATGGCAACACAGCAAAGATGGTAGCTTACAAAATTGATAATTTATACATTTTTAATATAATTCCTATCAAAAACCAAGCAAGCATTTAAAAAACGTAATGACATTATTCCAAAATTTATATGTGAAGGCAAAGTAACTAGAATAGCTAAAACAATACTGAAAATAAGTATAACGTGGGAAGCAGTACTCTACCTGATTTAGAGAACTCAGAAATAGATCCACCCAAGGACACCAAAATGATTTTTTGACAAAGTTGAAAAAGAAACTCAATGAAAGAAAGATAATGGTACATGAACAAATGGATAGGTTAAAAAATGATCTCAACTTAGGGACTTCCCTGGTGGTACAGTGGCTAAGACTCCATGCTCCCAATGCAGGGGGCCTGGGTTCGATCCCTGCTCAGGGAACTAGATCCCACATGCCGCAACTAAGAGTTCGTATGCCACAACTAAGAGTTTGCAAGCTGCAACTAAAGATCTCGTATGCTGCAACAAAGATCTCACACACAGCAACGAAGATCCCCAGCGCAGCCAAATAAATAAATAAGTAAATAAATATTTTTAAAAATGATCTCCACTTAAACTTCACTCCCTATAAAAAATTAACTCAAAATGTACCACAGATTTAAATATAATTTAAAGTGATGTAATTTTTAAAATTTGGAGAAAACCACTGGACCAAGGACTTGGTGAAGTGTTCTTAGGTACACATGCACATACAAAATCCTGATAAATTGGACTTTGTCAAAATTAAAAATTTAGGCTCTGCTGAAGACCTTATGAAGAGGATGAAAAAACAAGTTACCCCTTTGCAGCCTTTACCACCAAGGACCCCAAGAGATCTCACTGTTGCAACAGACACTTGCAAGTTTCTCCACTGAGGACACCTATGGTCTTTGCCTATGGTTATCTCAGCTGATGGGGCTGCCTGGAGCCCATGCTGCTACAATGCTCTAGAGCAGAAGATTCTATTGTGCTCCCTTTGCGGCTAGAGCCACTACAACCCCCCACCCTACCCTGGCAACACCATGCACATGGTTGAGCTCTGGACTCTAGTGTTGCCACTGTGTATGCCTGTACTCTGACACCAAAAGTGATCCCCTTTGCTGAGACATCCCTCTGCAAGAATAAAGGAGAGCAAGAGGAATCAAGCAACCTTTGCCAGCAAGAACCCTAGCAGTCCTTGCCCTTGCTGCAGATAACTGCAACATTCACTGTCCAGGACCCCCATAGTCTTTGCGAATGCTGACTTCAGTTGATAGAGCTGCCTGAAGTCCACAACTGGCACCCAACCCAGCTGCCTCCTTCATATCATCCACAGGGAAGGTCTTTCCCTACTGAATCTAGTCCGTAAAGTCTGGAAGAGGTAACTATTCCTTCACATGCAAAAACATCAATTCAAAGTTACAAGGAATGTGAGAAATAAAGGAAACATGACACGACCAAAGGAAAACAATGTATTTCCAGTAGCAAACTCCAAAGATATGGAAATCTACAAAATGTCTGACAAAGAATTAAAAATGTTTTAAGGAAGATCAGCAAGCTAGAAGAGAACACAGATAGACAACTCAATGAAATCAGGAAAACATTACATGAACAAAATGAGAAGTTAAACAAAGATATAGAAATCATTAAAAAATAAAAAAAAGTTTATTTAAAGAAATTATGGCTATTTCTAGAAACATACAACCTACCAAGACTGAATCAGGAAGAAATAAAATCTGAACAGAACAATAATGAGCAAAGAGATTGAATCAGTAATCAAAAACCTCCCTATACAGACAATCCCAGGACCAGGTGGCTTCACTTGACAAATTCTACCAAATCTTAAAGAAGAATTAATACCAATTCTTCTCCAACTGTTCCAAAAAATTGAGGAAAAGGGAATACTTTCAAACTCATTCTGTGAGGCCAGCATTACCCTGATACCAAAGCCAGAGATGGACACCAGAAGAAAACTATACACCAGTATCCCTGACAAATATAGATGCAAAAATTCTCAAGAAAATATTAGTAAACCAAATTCAAGAACACATAAGAAAGATTATACACCATGATCAAGTGGGATTTATACCTGAGATACAAGGATGGTTCAACATATGCAAATTAATAAATGTAATATATCACATTAATAAAATGAAAGATAAAAATCACAGGATCATCTCAATAGATGCTGAAAAAGAATCCGACAAAATACCACATCCTGTCATAATAACAACCCTTGGCAGATTGGGTATAGAAGGAACATACCTCAACATAACAAAGGCCATATACAACAAACTGAAAAGCTTTTCATCTAATATCAGGAGCAATACAAGGATGCCCACTCTCACCACTATTATTCAATATAGTATTGGAAGTTCTAGCTACAGCAATTAGGCAAGACAAAGAAATAAAAGGCATCCAAATTGGGAAGGAAGAAGCAAAACTTTTGCTATTTGCAGATGATATAATCTACATTTAGAAAATCTTGAAGACTCAACCAAAAAACTGTTGGAACTAATCAACAATTTCAGTAAAGTTTCAGGGTACAAAATCAGCATACAGCAATCAGTTGTATTTCTCTACACTAAGAATGAATGAAACATCTGAAAAAGAAATAAAACTATTCTATTCACCATAGCACCAAAAGCAATAAAACACGTAGGAATAAATTTAACCAAAGGAAGTAAAAAATCTCTACAATGAAAACTACAAGATTTTTTTGACAGAAATCGAAGAAGACACAAACAAATGGATCTGTGTTCATGGATCATAAGAGAACAGACTTGTGGTTGCCAAGGGCGAGGAGAGGAGGGAGAGGGATGGATTGGGAGTTTGGGATTAGTAGATGCAAGCTATTATATATAGAATGGATAAACAACAAGGTCCTACTGTGTAGCACAGGGAACTATATTCAATATCCCTATGATAAACTATAATGGAAAAGAATATGATAAAGAATGTATATATATGTATAGCTGAACCACTTTGCTCTACAGCAGAAATTAACACAACATTGTAAATCACCTATACTTCAATAAAATAAATTTTAAAAAAGAATTAATATTGTTAAAATGTCCATACCACCCAAAGCCATCTACAGATTCAACGCAATCCCCATCATAATGCCAAAGGCATTCTTCGCAGAAATAGAAAAAAATCCTAAAATCTGTATTGACTGGCAAATGGCCCGGAATAGCCATAGCAATCTTGAGGGAAAAGAACAAAGCTGGAGGTATCACACTTCCTGATTTCAAGCTATACTAAAAAGCTACGGTAGTAAAGACAGTATGGTACTGGCACAAAAATTGACAGACCAATGGAACAGGACAGAGATCCCAGAATTAAACCCCTGCTTATATGGTCAACTAATATTTGACAAGGTAGCCAAGAGCACCCAATGGGAAAAAGATAGTCCTTTCAGTAAATGGTGCTAGGAAAACTGGATAAACACATGCAAACCAATAAAACTGGAGCCCTGACTTACACCGCTCACAAAAATTAACTTGAAATGGATCAAACATTTAAACATGAGACTTGATACTATAATACTCCTAAAAGAAAACACAAGGAAGGGCTTCCCTGGTGGTGCAGTGGTTAAGAATCCGCCTGCCAATGCAGGGGACACGGGTTCGAGCCCTGGTCTGGGAAGATCCCACATGTCGTGGAGCAACTAAGCCCATGCGCCACAACTCCTGAGCCTGCACTCTAGAGCCCGCACGCTGCAACTACTGAACCCTGCGCACCACAACTACTGAAGCCCGTGTGCCTAGAGCCCATGCTCTGCAAAAAGAGAAGCCACTGCAATGAGAAGCCTGAGCACTGCAACAAAGAGTAGCCCCTGCTTGCCGCAACTAGAGAAAGCCTGCATGCAGCAATGAAGATGCAACGTAGCCAAAAATAAATAAGTAAAATAAATAAATTTTTAAAAAGAAAAAGAAAACACAAGGAAGAAGGTCCTCGACATTGGTCCTGGCAATACTTTTTTGAATAGGACACCAAAACCACAAACAACCATAAAAATCAACAAATGGGACTACATTAAACTTAAAAACTTTTGAACAGCAAAAGAAACAATTAACAAAATGAGAAGACAACATACAGAATGGAAGAAAAATTTTGTAAAACATATATCTGATAATACCCAAATATATAAAGAACTCATACAACTCAATAACAAAAGAACAATCCAATTAAAAAATGGGCAGAATACCTGAATAGATATTTTTCTAAATAAGACATATAGATGGCTAACAGATGCATGAAAAGATGCTCTATGTCATAAATCATGAAGGAAATGCAAATCAAAACCACAATGAGGTATCACATCACACCTGTTAGAATAGCTATTATCAAAAGACAAGACATAACAGTTGCTGGTGAGGATGTGGAGAAAAAGGAACACTTGGTGCACTGTTGGTGGGAATATAAATTGGTGCAGCCATTGTGGAAAAGAGTATGGAAGATCCTCAAAAAATTAAAAAATAGAACTACCATATGATCCAGCAATTCCACTTCTGGGCATTTATCTCAAGGAAGCAAAAACACTAACTCAAAAAGATATGTGCACCCCCATGTTCATTGCTGCATTATTTACAGTAGTCAAGATATGGAAGCAACCTAAATGACCACTGATAGATGAATGGATAAAGAAAATGTGGTACGTGTATACAATAGGATATTCAGCCATGAGAAAGGAGGACATCCTGCCATTGATTTATGACAACATGGATGGACCTTTAGCACATTATGCATTATGCTAAGTAAGATAAGTCAAACAGAGAAAGACAAATACTGTATGATGTTACCTATATGTGGAATTTTTAAATGTCAAACTTATAAAAACAGAGAATAATATCATAGTTTCCAGGAGATGGTGGGGTAGGGGGCAGGACAGATGTTGTTTAAGGGTACAAACTTGCAACAAATAGTAAATAAGCCCTAGAGATATAATGCACAGCACAAGTAGGAAACAATAGTTAAAATAGGAAACAATGTATTATAATCAATAAATTTGCTAAGAGACTATAACTTAATTACTCCAACTACAAAAAAGAAAGGATAATTATATAGTGTGATAGAGGCGCTAATTATCATTACAATGGCAAACATATTACCATATATAAATGTATCAAATTAACAAGTTGAATACCTTAAATTTATACAATGTGTTATATGTCAAATATATTTCAATAAAAAAGTAAAAAGAATAAAAAAGGAACTATGGCAAAAAGTTCTCAAATCTTGGGAGGGAAATGGACATCCAGATTCATGAAACTCAAGGGCCCCAAATAAGATTAACATAAAGTACATTGAGACTCATCATCAAATTGTCAAAAGTCATGGACAAGGAGAATTTTGAAAGCAACAAGAGAAAAGTGACTCAGCACATAGAAGGGAACTCCCATAAGACTGTTAGTAGATTTCTCAGCACAAACCTTGCAGGCTGGGACAGAGTGGGGTGTTACATTCAAAACACTAAAAGGAAAAACCTGCTAACCTAGAATACTATACTTGGCAAAAGTATCCTTTACAAATGAAGAAAAATAAAGTCTTTTCCAGACAAAGAAAAACCAATGGAGTTTGTAACCATTAGACCTGCCTTATAAGAAATGCTTAATTATGGGAGTTCTTCAAAATGAAATGAAAATATATTAAAGAGCAACACAAAATACTCTCACTGATGAAGGCAAATAAATACAGAATAATGTAGCACTGTAATAGTTAAATTACTTTTAATGATAATATAAAAATTAGAAGATAAAAATTAGATAAAGATTGTATAATAGGTCTGTAATATAAAAAGACGCAAACTCTGACTACAAGAACATAAAGTGTGGAGTTTTTGTGTGCAGCTGACGTTATCAACTTAAAATAGACGGTTATAACTACAAAATATTTTTGCAAAAGTCAAGCTAACTAAAAACAAAGAAAAAATAAATACAATAGATACACAAAAGATACTGAGAAAAAGAATCAAAGCAAATCAACAAAAATTATTAAATAAAGGAAGACAGCAAGACAGGAAGAGAGGGACAAAACAATTACAAGAGACACAGAAAACAACGAACAATATGGCAACAGTATGTCCTCACTTATCAATAATGACTTTAAATGTAAATATATTAAATGCTCAAATCAAAGGCATAGATTACCTGAATGGATAAAAACCAAGATTCAGAGATATGCTATCTACAAGAGACTCATTTTAAATTTAAAGACAAATATAGGCCAAAAGTGAAGGGATGGAAAAAGCTATTCCACAGAAATGGTAACCAAAAGAAAGGAGAGAACCAGTCCTTCCCATCAGGAAACTTGCACAAGCCTCTTAGATAGCCTCATCCACCAGAGGGCAGACAGCAGAAGCAAGAAGAACTACAATCCTGCAGCCTGTGGAACAAAAACCACATTCACAGATAGGCAAGATGAAAAGGCAGAGGGCTAGGTACCAGATGAAGGAACAAGATAAAACCCCAGAAAAACAACTAAATGAAGTGGAGATAGGCAACCTTCCAGAAAAAAAATTCAGAATAATGATAGTGAAGATGATCCAGGACCTTGGAAAAAGAATGGAGGCAAAGATTGAGAAGATGGAAGAAATGTTTAACAAAGACCTAGAGAATTAAAGAACAGACAAACAGAGATGAACAATACAATAGCTGAAATGAAAACTACACTAGAAGGAATCAATAGCAGAATAACTGAGGCAGAAGAACGGATAAGTGACCTGGAAGACAGAATGGTGGAATTCACTGCTGAGGAACAGAATAAAGAAAAAAAAATGAAAAGAAATGAAGACAGACTAAGAGACCTCTGGGACAACATTAAACGCAACATTTGCATTATAGGGGTCCCAGAAGAAGAGAGAGAGAAAGGACCCAAGAAAATATTTGAAGAGATAGTCAAAAACTTCCCTAACATGGGAAAGGAAATAGCCACCCAAGACCAGGAAGTGCAGAGAGTCCCATACAGGATAAACCCAAGGAGAAACACGCTGAGACACATAGTAATCAAACTGGCAAAAATTAAAGACAAAGAAAAATTATTGAAAGCAGCAAGGGAGAAAAAAAAAAAAGGACATTATATATTGATAAAAGGGTCAATCCACCAAAAAGAATGTATAAGCATATATGTACCAAACATCAGTCTCAAAATATATGAAGTAAACATTGACAGAATCGAAGAGAAAAGCATACAATTCTACAGTAGTAAACACTTCAATATTCCACTTTCAATAATGGAATAAACAACCAGATGAAAATTAAGTAAAGGACTTGAACAACATCATAAACCAACTGAACCTAACAGATATATAGAAGACTCCACCCAAGGTCAGTAGACTACACATTTTTTTCTTATGTACACATGAATCATTCTCTAGAATAGACCACAAAACAAGTTTTAACACATTTTAAAAGACTGAAATCATATGTAGTATCTGTTCCAATCAAAATTAACAAAACCAAGAAATCATTAACAGACAGAAAATGAAATGTCATAAATATATAGAAAATAAGATGCTCTTAAAAACCAATGAGTCAAAGAAGAAATCATAAGGGAAATTAGAAAATACCTTGAGAGAGTAAAAATGTTAACACAGTATACCAAAACTCATGGGATATGGTGAAAGTAACACTTAAGGTGGGAATTTGTAGCTGTAAACACATATACTGAACAAGAAAAAAGATCTCAAATCTATAACCTAACTTTACACCTTAAGGAACTGAGAGACAGAAGAGCAAACTAAACCTAAAGCCAGCAGAAGGAAGAAGATAATATAGATTAGAAGAGAGATAAATAATAGAAAAACAGTAGAGAAAATCAGTGAAACCAAAAGTTGGTTCTTTGACAAAGTAATGAAATGCACAAACCTTAGCTAGATTGAATAAGAAAAAAAGAAGACTCAAATTACTAAAATCAGAAATGAAAGTGAGGCAGTATTACCAATTCCACATAAATAAAATAATTATGGAAATACTATGAGTAATTATATGCCAGCAGATTGGACAATCTAGATGAAATGGTCAAATTCCTAGAAACCCATTGTTTTCCAAAACAAAATTATAAAGAAATAGAAAATGAAATAGATCTATAAGTAGTTTCTAGTATAATTCTCCCATAAAAGGAGGCAACTATGGAGAAGTGGCTGGTTCTAGGGGCATAGAACATAGAAGATGAGTATGTAGGAACTTAAGGAAATACTCAAAAAACAGAATGATGGGGGTATGTCAAAGAACATAGGAGCCAAACTGAAAGAGCTCCCAATAGCCAAAGCTGCAACAATTTGAGCAATAAAATAATATAGTGTTGGTTTATAACACAAAGTATAAATTACTTATGAGTCCATACTGATATGTGATTAAGTAAATAAATAAATGGGAGAGAACAGAAACATCTCTGTCACAGAATTACTAATAATTTATGGAATTGCTCCACCTTCAAGGAGGTGGGGCAGAATTCCCGCCCCTTTAGTGGGCTGTGCCTAGTGACCTCCTTCTAAAGAGTACAATATGGGGACTTACCTGGCAATCCAGTGGTTAAGACTCTGCACTTCCACTGCAGGGGGCATGAGTTCAATCCCTGGTCGGGGAACTAAGATCCTGCATGCCGCATGGCCAAAAATTTAAAAATTAAAAAAAATAAAGAGTACAGTATGCATGGGGGTAGGTGCGGGGGTGGGGAGTAACTTTACATTGGAGAATCCTGGCACACACTACCTCAACCAGGTTCTCATCAATGATAAGTCATATTGATAGCATGTGCCCTTGATAAAGTGGGATAAGAATGACAGTCATTTTACCTCTGTGGTCTTTCTCCCAAAAATACAGCCCCATTTTTAACTGTGAGAAAAACATCAGACAAACCCAAACTGAAGGACCTTTTTACGGTGTCTTCTAAACTGTCAAGATTACCAAAAAAGATTATCACTTACAGTCTAGAGGAGGCTAAAGAGGCATGATAACTAAATGTAATGTGGTATCCTGGATGGAATTGTGGAAAAGGAAAAAAAAATGATTAGGTTAAAAAAACCAAGGAAATCTGAATAAAGTATAGATTCTATTTAATAATGTATCAATATTATATTAATAGGTATGACAAATCTGCTAGTAATGTAAGATGTTAACAGTAGGGTAAATTGGGTGCAGGTTATACAGGAATTCTCGTTTCTCTCTTTGCAACTTTTCTGTGAATTTAAAGCTTATCTAAAATAAAACATTTATTTAAAAAAAGAAAAACACCTCAGTGCATGTGCACAGCAGAATGGAGAGGAAAGAGGGGGAAAACATCACTGAACTTTATAACGGAATAATAGAAATGGCTCAGTCATTACAGAGGAAAAACAAAATACAATACAGATGAACAGAACATCAGGGAACTATGGGTCTACAACAAAATCTCTTAACATTTGTGTCTTTGGAGTCACAGAAGGAAAGGCTAAATAAATTTTCAAAAAAATTATGGCTGAAATTTTTCCAGATTTGGAAAAAGCAGTTCATATACAAGTCTTAAAACATTCAATTCATGAACAGTATACAACCACTCAATTCTGTTATTGCTAGTTATATGCAGCTTTTACCTGAGACTGTTCTCCTTAAGGGAAGGGGCAGTGTTTGGGCAATCTGATTGTTGCTGCTAAAGCTGTGGTTTTAAAAAGCCAATCTAAAATTAGAATAAACTCACTTTGTGTAGAATATAACGTGTAAGTTTTAGTCAGTACTACAAGAAGGTGTGGTCTAAAATCAGTTCCATCCCCTTCTCCTACTTAATTCTATTTTGTTAATATATCAGAAATGTAATGTGTAGTTTGGGACAAGAGTAAATGAATCACTGATTTTCAAATTAAGTGACAAGAAACATTAACTTTGAGTTGCAGTGTAGAAACAAAGCTGGCACATCTAGTGTAAAAACATGAAAACAGTAAATTCAAAAATGGAAAGACACAAAGTTTAACCAAAAACAAAGCTAGATTTATTTTTCTTTAGATGTTGAGACGTAAAATCAATCAGTTGGTTCTTTTGAAGTATGTGGGCTTATGAAGATCTGCTGTTCTTTATTTTCTCTAAAAAGACAAAGTGTTAGCCACATAACAGGAACATGTTTTATAACAGATTTATTTGCTCAATGCCATATGGAAGAAGAAATCATGAGATTAGATAATTTTAACTTTAGTAAAAAGATTGTGCAGTTGACAGTGTAAACACAGGTAACAAATCAGTCACTTTGGGGGTGGGTAGTACATAGGAGACTTTTGGCCTGAAGTTCATGTGGAAGACTTAGAAGGGCCCCAAAGAGAGAGCGATGGCTTTGTTTCCAACTTTCCTGTCAGACCCTGCTGCAGGGTCAGGCTTATTGCTGACATTTTACCCTCATAAGTTCTTGAATAAATTGAGACATTTATTGGTGATAAGTATGAGGTGAATTGGAAAAACCTTTAAAAATAATTCTTAGAACAAAAGTGACATTCATGACCATTT
Organism: Balaenoptera borealis; assembly: GCF_965194805.1. Taxonomy (NCBI): domain Eukaryota; kingdom Metazoa; phylum Chordata; class Mammalia; order Artiodactyla; family Balaenopteridae; genus Balaenoptera; species Balaenoptera borealis. The sequence continues at coordinate 34,404,299 of NC_138865.1, forward strand.
GGTAAGGATACTTATTACCTTAATGACTTAAATCCTAAAATTAGGCTACATTTTTAGGAGGTAGAAAACAAGTACCAAAAATATACCATTTGATACCCTGCCTTACTTTTGGCCAACCTCGGATCTCTACAGTTCTTACTCCACATTCTCCCATTAGAGCTATTAGCCCTACTACCTACCATTCACTACCTAAAGTTACAAACCTGGAGCTGCCAAGAAAAATGTTTTTAAGAAGTTTGCTTTTAAGCCACTGAGTGTATTCAGCACTCAGGTATCAATCCAGAACATTTTACACCTCTCTAGTAGATCAATTCACTTCACAGGAAAACAAGCCGACATTTTAAAAACCCACATTTCTTAACATAAAAAGACTATTGAACATCTCTACGTGAGATTCTAATATGTCAGAGTTGTTATGTAAACCTAAATTAGTAAAATGTTCATTGAACTGATTGAAAAAGCCTTATATTAAAACTGCATTACCACTGTTTACCAAAAATAGGTACATGTTGTACTACAAAATTAACTAAATATCAAAAAAACCCTCCACTTCCTCCCAGAGAGGTTACATTGTGCTGATATCCCATAGACAGTACAATAAAAGGATTTCATTTTTGCGATATGCTGGGCTCACAGTGAGTATGTTAGTACAGAGATCATAGCTTTAATGTTACTGTAAGAATGTCATTAGTGAAACTTATATAAGGAATGTAGAAAACTAGCATTAAAGCTCTTAAAGGCAACAATTCAAACTGGCAGCTGCTAGAAAAGGTGCTGCTAGGAATAAAAAAATATTAAAGAAATTTAGTTTCAGCACATACTAGTTTTTAGTGCTTCTACAATGAAATGAATTAATTCACATAAATTTCTGTTGGTGGAACTAATGGACCACAAGTCAATGGACTTTTGCCCCCTTTGACTACTAGCCCAGTCTTGAAAATGGAAGCAGTCACTTGCAGTCTTCCACACGGTATTGTTAGGAGTAGACTAAGCAGTCAGCAGGAAGTTCTGGTTGAAGTAGTGTTTGTTTCCATTAAACTTCACAGTTCCACTGGTCACAACAAGAACTGTAGTCTGGGCCTGAGTAGCTTGCTCATGAACTGGCTGGCAATCTAACATATTGACCTGGAACTCACTAGAAGGCAATATCTCAAAAAAATTAGGGCTTCCAGTCCTGTAACAACATTTCCATTACATATTAAAGTGGCCTTGTCCAGATGCAGCCTGGTTAGTGCCCATCTTCTTTTGTCCATTGTCTCATGGTAAATATTGACAAATTCCTCAGCAGCTCTGCATGCCTGATCTACATAAGTTTTAAAATCCCTAACATTCCCAGCTCTCGCTAGTTCCCATTTCCTGCAGTACATTATTGTTTTAAAACACAATTTATGGGCTTCCCTGGTGGCGCAGTGGTTGAGAATCTGCCTGCTGATGCAGGGGACACGGGTTCGAGCCCTGGTCTGGGAAGATCCCACATGCCGCGGAGCAACTAGGCCCGTGAGCCACAACTACTGAGCCTGTGCGTCTGGAGCCTGTGCTCCGCAACAGGAGAGGCCGCGATAGTGAGAGGCCCGCGCAGCGCAATGAAGAGTGGCCCCCGCTTGCCGCAACTAGAGGAAGCCCTCGCACAGAAACGAAGACCCAACACAGTCAAAAATAAATAAATTTTTTTTAAAAAGTAAAAAGTCCTCATGACACGGAAGGTTTCAACAATTAAAAACAAAAAAAAACAAACAAAAAACACAATTTATTATTTTTTAAGAGAGTTCTGAAATGAGATAAGTTTATTTTATTTTTATCCTCTGGTTTCCAGATTATGGTGCTCTTTTTTCTATGTATTAATCCAAATTTCCACCCGATAGCATTTTTCTTCTGTCTGAAGAATTTCTTTTAGAGAATTAACTTTCCTGTAACACATGTCAGTTGGTGATAAATTCTTTCAATTTTTGTTTGTTTGAAAATGACATATTTGCCAAGCATAAAATTCTAGGTTGACTTTTTTGCTTTCAGTACTTTAAAATTGTCACTTCATAGTCTTCTGGCTTGTATAATTTCTGACAAGAAGTAGACATTCTTTTTTTTCTCTGTACATATTATGTCTTTCACTATCTATTGAACATTTTCTCTTTATCACTGGTTTTAGCAATTTAATTTTAATGTATCTTAGTGTTGTTTTCTTCGTGTTTCTTCTCCTTGGCATTCATTTAGCATCTTGGATCTGTGGTTTATACACTTCTTCAAAAATTGAACCTTTGCCCCTTATTTTTTCCATCCTCCTTTTTTCCTTCTGAAATGCTAATTACATGTGTTACATAACTTTATCCCACAGGTCACAGAGATAACTCTTTATTATTTTCCAGTCTTTATTCACTGTGGGTTTCTTCTTTCATAGTTTTTATTTCTACACCTTAAAGTTATCTATCTACCTTATGTCATTTAGCCTTCCTTATGTGGTATATATACTATTATTAATCCTATCCAGTGTTTTTTTGTTTGTTGTTTGGTTTTCTCATTTCAGATATTTTTCATATTTAGAATTTCAGTTAGGAACTTCTTTTTTTTTATGAATTCCCTTTCTTTTCTCATCATGGAGTATATTTACTGTTTTAATGGCCTTGATTATTAATTTTATATGTGTCATTTCTTACTCTGTGGCTTACTGATTGATTTTTCTCCTTGAGTACAGTCATATATCCCTTTCTCCTTGAGTACAGTCATATATCCCTTTTATTCATACCTAGTAATTTCTTATTGAGGGCTAAATGTTGTGGATTTTATATTGTTAGGTGCTAGTTTTGTTGTATTATTTTAAATCTTTTGGGGCCTTTTCTGGGATGTAGTTAAATTACTTGGAATTAATTTGATCCCTTCAAGGTTTGCTTTAAGCTTTGTTATATTGGATTCAGAGCTCACTTTACTCTTGGACTAATTTGGCTCCTCTACCAAGTCAATAAATACCCCTCTGGTTATTCTACCCAATTGGCCATGGATTAGGAAGTTTTTCTACCCTGACTAACAGAAACAGAAGTTCCTACCTCTCTGTGTGCTTTGGTGATACTTCAGGCTACTCTTTTTTCCCTGGTCTTCCCCCCAACCTCAAGTGTTTTCCTTACACTTTCAAAAATTAGTACTCAGGAGATCCTTCTGCATATCAGATAGAGAAAGATGCTGTATCTTTCTTCTCTTGTATTTTATTTTACAAATCCTAGTTTTCATGACTTCCTTAAAATCCAGTTCTGTTGCCTTAACTTACTGAATCAGCTAGGCTCTGTTTTGGTGGTCTCTTTTTGCATTATGGGTTGAAAACTCTCCAAGCAATAAGCTGTGATAATCACAGGGCTCACCTCATTTGTTTCTCTATCCTCAAATATCCCTGTCTGTACTGCCTGTTTTCTAAAGTCTAAAACCCATTTCACATAGTTTGTATGTTTTTTTAGATGTCTGATAAGAAGGGTAAATCAGTTCCTTTTACTCCATTATGGCCAGATATGAAATTGGTCCTTATGAAATCTCATTTGAAGCACAGACATTGACTATTTTAGAACTTAATGTTATTTAGGCTTGTGACTTAAGGGTTTAAGAAGAGTGATCCGTTATGAGTGTAAGAAAATGTTTTTTGCTGTCATTTCTGCCCCCCCAAAAAAATTCTAGCAAGCACCCTCAATGTACCACTTCTGAAGCTATACCTTTCTTCACATTCAGAAACAGTGAAACCTATGCAGCTAACTCAAGTGCTAAAGTATTTCCCTTTTACAGGGTACTGCTTTACAAAACCAGAACTGATCTTCATGTTGGAACAAGGAGAAGATCCGTGGTTATTAGAGAAAGAATTTGTAAACAGAAGTTCCCCAGGTGAGTTATTGAATACTGGCAGAAGGCATCCAAGAAAATTAGATCCAAAGTGATCAGCTAGAAGTGAGCAGTTTGAAATGTTTTCAGCACTCTCCTATTAGAGGCCTTCACATTTGAAACATTAGAAATAATAGATCTAATAAAAAGTAGAAGGGGGACAACTAAAGAAAGGAATGGAATGTAAGCATGTTGATATTCTCATCTTTAAAAAATGGGAGCTAAGTGTACCCTTTGAAGCTGAAAAATTAAGTAATGGTTGTATATTTAACAGTAAAAAGATAAAAACAAAGAAAAGTTAAGAAAACAACTAAAATTGGGAGTAAACAGATCAGAAGAGAGAAATAAACAATAAATTTTATCATTATATAATAATAAATTACTATATACAATCAAAATAGATGATTACATAGTATAGTTAGAAAGCATAAAAACTAGAGCAAACTGCAACTTTCCTTATTGTTTACATTTGACAGAGCAAAGAAAACAGATCTGTTACTAGAAAAGTTTCCTATAAAGCTGTATCAAGGGTCCCCAGGATCATCATCAGGTTCATTAACTCACCTTGGAGGACTCAGCATACAGGCATACTCATGACTAAGATTTATACAGTGAAATCATACAAATTAAAATCAACAAAGAGAAAAGGTGCATGGGGCAAAGTCGAGAGAAAACCAGGTGTGACAACACATGTGAAATATGTACCTGGAAAGTTCATTTGAGATGAGGTGCCCAGAGTTTTCACTGGGGGCTGCTCACGTAAGCACCCTCTGTCTAGCATGTATCAAAATTGTAGGCTTTCAGATGGAAACTAGGTGTTCAGCATAAATATATTGTTTGTACAAACAGTTTAGGCTCATTGAGTCCCTCTTAGCAGTTCTGGGAATCTTGGGAACCATCTCAAAATCTAAGTTCCCAGACGCCAGCTAAGGGCTAATCTTGTAAATAGGCCTTTCTAAGGGTAGCGGTCTCAGGCCTGCTGTGTTAAACATTTTCTGCACAAAAGCTATGCAAACACACATAGAGTAAAACAAACATATCTGGCATATCAACTACCAATGTAAATGAATCTTAATACACCTATTAAGAGAAAATGCTATCATATTATATCAGAGATATACCTAGAAAATAATTTAGAAAGTTTGAAATTACAGTCATGAATTGTTAAGACTATAAACATAAAAACAACTCTATTTATCTCAAAGTTCAATTCAGGTCAAAAACAGGTGAGAAAAAGGACATTTTGATAATGCTAAAGAAGATAATTTTTAAAGGATACATAAAAGTTTAAAATATTAGTACACCAAATAAATTATCATCAGGATTCATAAAACAAAAAACTGCAAGAGTTATAAGGAGAAATAGGAACACATTAGATATAGTCAACCTTAATATGCCTCTCTGATTTCATTCCGTAGCCTGTGGACTCTAGAATAGTGCTTGGCAAACTATGGCCCACAGGTCAAATCCTGCCTACTGCTTGTTTTGGTAAAGAAACATTTATTGGAACACAGCAATATCCATTTGTTTACATATTCAAGCTACAAGGCAGAGTTGAGTTGTTGCAATAGAGAGTGAATAACCAGCAAAGCCTAAGACATTTACTCTCTGGCCTCTTACAGAAGAAGTTTACCAACCTCTGGTCTAGACATTATAAATAGCATATTTTATAAAATGAATCTATTATGTTCTGAAAACAAAGCTATGCAAACACACTACATAACTATTCTGAAAACAAAGAATAAACCTCCTTTTAAATGATCTTGGAACATTGACAAAATGTAGAAGTATTTTAGGCGAATTCTACAAAGTAAAGATATTATTGTTAAATAACACTATAAATTACAAACAATATGAGAAAATTTTAAATCCTTCTATCTTAAAATTAATAATGAATATATATCTTTAAAAACCTATTTTATAAAAGAGTAAGTTAAAACTGTACAATATCCAGAAATTATTTTTTAATGAAAAACATGTTTATTAGACTCTTTGCACTATAGATGAAACGGTGCTTAGAGGAAACTATTTTACCCTCATATACTTATTTTTAAAAGCAATAAAGTTTTAAAAGAAAACTAAGCAAAGCAAGAAATGTAATAAAGAAAAAACATTTTAGTTATAAAACATTATAATTACAAAGCCAAAACGTGGTTCTTGGAATAAAAGCAAATAAAATAGCTAATCTCAGCTAGAAAAAGAGAAGAAAGCACTATTACTCATTTTAAGTTTGGGCTTAGATTCCTACTTCTATAATATAATTTTGGAATACTTTAGCCTATACTTTTTCTCTTACTTTTGTAAACTCTTAGCCCATTTGATGGATGTGTCAAAAGAAAATGAGATTCTGTGCCAGATAGCATATAGTTACTGAATGAGCGCCTTTCCTCACCTGGATTATAATCTCCCAAAAAGAATGGTCTCTGTTTCACTCTTCCTTTCTGGGTATTTGTCACATGATAAATATTTTTTAATAACATTGTAGGCTGATTCCGAAGTCAGGTGGAGAGAGGCATTTCATACTGATTCACTCAGAAAACACAATCCACAAATGTAAATGCCCAAGTCAAATTTCTGGGACTTTTGAATCATCCAATGTAGGTATTGCTGGATCTGAACCCTTATATTAGTAAAAGAACTCTCTAGGTAATTCCTATGCATGGAGCTTTTTATGGACCACTAAATTTATATTACAGAGGGATGCAAAGAATATCACAGTGAGGGTTTTATTTTGGAAAAGTGAGCAAAGCTGCATAAACATATTTTATATTATATAAGGTGCTATTGATTAAATGGTGAGCCATTATTTTAGGTACAACCAAGAGAGAAGATGCTGCTCATTTAACTATGGATTTGCCATCAATTTTATGATGCCTCCTGATTTCGGTGATGGTTATTTACTTGAAAAATTGTGAGTCACAGACATTTTTGCATGGAGCGTGGGTAGCAGGAGCACAATAGCAGTCAAATATGCACAGGAAATTTATGGTAAATAAATATAAAGGATACTTGTAGGGTTTCTAGGGCCAGTTTGAAACATGATCCTTAAGATTCTTACAGTGAATAAAAACTAGATATATGGAAAAATAAATGGAAAATAGAATTAAGGATTGGACAGGGCACGACTGGTTTGGGGGAAATGAGTAAACAAATTGAAAAGAGGAAAGTTAAGATTTGATGATTAAGAGGAACTCACTATTGAACAATCCTGATATAATACCAAGGCACCAGAACCAGGAAAGAGAGGTGACTCCAATATAGGTGGAAAAATTACTTTAACTCTCATCAGTTTTTTCACTTCCACCAATACATTTATGTTTCTGTTTCTGATTATTTCTTTCAACATGAGAAAGTTGGTGCCATGATAATTTTTTTTTTTTTTGCCACACTTCGTGGCTTGTGGGATCTTAGTTCCCTGACCAGGGATTGAACCTGGGCCCATGGCAGTGAAATTGCTGAGTCCTAACCACTGGACTGCCAGGGAATTCCCCATAAGTTTATTTTAGTGTTGATGTGTAGAATGGAAAAATGAAGCTCCAGTTGGAATCATATAGACTAATGGTTATCAATGTAATCTGTGTTTGTGAATGTAGTCTCTGGTGTTCTTCCCTAATGCAAACTCTATCTCAATAAAGCCACTGAAAGCAATTCTCCATTGATACTTTTTGTTATCTACTTAGTGTAAAATCCTTGTTGAATTCATTTCAGTCTTTGTTTTATCTGTTCCCAGGATTCAACTCTCTCAAATATATTCTTCTTTTTTAATTGTTCCATTCCTTTATATCCTCTTCTCTACCTGGTTTTGAAAATTATACTTTAAGATACCAAATATAGATGTAATTTCATTTCTAGATTCCTATCTTTCCACTAGAAAAAGTTTTTTTAACAACAAAATAAGAGAATATACACTTGAAATTACTTTATTTTTGGGAAACTGAGCCAGACACCAAGGAGTCAAATACATAATGGGGGATATGTATATAAATTTTACTCCATAATAAGTGTGTTAAATATCATTAAATATTTTTAATTTTCTCACTTTTAGAAGAATCCCAACCTGATGAACTCTTACAGGAGAGCCTAGAAAACCAGGGCAAACATTTGAGGCAAGTTTTATTTGTCAACAAATCATTGACTACAGAGCAAGAAATTTCAAGAAAACTATGTACTCTGGACATAAACATTTTCCCTGCAGAAACAATGCCTTGTAAATTTGACACTACAGGGTCTACTTACTTGCTTCTTAGCTCATTGACCCCACACTGTCAATATTCAAGAAAGAAGGCTTATGAGCTTAATGTATGTGAGAACTGGCTCCTCAGTATTAAGGATCGCAGAACTAATACTGGAGAGAAATCTTTTGTTTATAGTAAAAGTGTGAAAGCCTTTGGACATAAAGACAAAGTTATTCAGCATCAGACAATTCAGACTTTACAGCAAACTTTTGAATATAATGAATGTGGAAAAGATATTCTTGAAAAGACTGCCCTTGTTACATCTAAGAATACCCACCCGAAAGTGAAATCTTATAAATTCAATAAATTTGGGGAAAACCAATATGATAAATCAACCTTGATAATCTCTCAGAGCAATCATCCAGAGGAGAAGAGTCACTACGAGTTTAATAAATATGAATATACTATTGATAAAAACAGAAATAATTTCAGTAGGATCACTCAAAGAACTGACACAGAAGGGAAATCTTTTAGCCAAAAATTACACATTAGAGAACAGCAAAAAATTCATATAGGGGTGAAACCCTTTGAATATGGAAAGAATTTCAGCCATAATTCAACCCTCCCAATGCATCAGAGAATTCACACAATAGACCAGTCCTCTGACTATGGCACATGTACAGAATCATTGGCTTACCAGTCAACTTTCAATGTACATAAGAGAACGCAAATAACAGTGAAACCGTATGAGTGTAATGAATGTGGAAAATCCTGCACTGTGACTTCATGCCTGATTCAGCCTCAGAAAAGTCACACAGAGGAGAAACCCTATGAATGTCATGAATGTGGGAAAGCTTTCAGTGAGAAGTCACGCCTAAGAAAACATCAGAGAACTCACACAGGGGAGAAACCCTATAAATGTGATGGATGTGAGAAAGCTTTCAGTGCAAAGTCAGGCCTAAGAATACATCAGAGAATTCACACAGGAGAGAAACCTTTTGAATGTAATGAATGTGGGAAATCTTTCAACTATAAATCAATCCTCATAGTACATCAGAGAACTCACACGGGTGAGAAACCCTTTGAATGTAATGAATGTGGAAAATCTTTCAGCCATATGTCAGGCCTAAGGAATCATCGGAGAACTCACACAGGAGAAAGACCGTATAAATGTGATGAATGTGGGAAAGCTTTCAAACTGAAGTCAGGTCTAAGAAAACATCATAGAACTCATACAGGGGAGAAGCCCTATAAATGTAATCAATGTGGGAAAGCATTCGGTCAGAAATCACAACTCAGAGGACATCATAGAATTCACACAGGGGAGAAACCCTATACATGTAATCATTGTGGGGAAGCCTTTAGCCAGAAATCAAACCTCAGAGTACATCACAGAACTCACACGGGGGAGAAACCCTATAAATGTGATGAGTGTGGAAAAACTTTCAGGCAGAAATCAAATCTCAGAGGACATCAGAGAACTCACACAGGGGAGAAACCCTATGAATGTAGTGAATGTGCCAAAGCTTTCAGTGAGAAGTCAGTCCTAAGAAAACATCAGAGAACTCACACAGGAGAGAAACCCTATAATTGTAATCACTGTGGAGAAGCTTTCAGCCAGAAATCAAACCTCAGAGTACATCAGAGAACTCACACGGGGGAGAAACCCTATAAATGTGATAAATGTGGGAAAACTTTCAGCCAGAAATCAAGCCTTAGAGAACATCAGAAAGCCCACACAGGGAACTAAACATATAAATGTAATGAATATGGAAAAGCTCTGAGCTGGAAATCAAGTCTCACAATACAAAATAAAACATGTAGGAGAGAACCCCTATGAATATAATGAACACTTGGAAGTTTCTCTGCAAGATACCAGCTTTCATTAAACATCAGAGAACTTACACAAGAGAGAAATTCTTGGAATATATTTTACACGGGCAGTCTCATCTTGAGTGCAGTCCTCATTGTAGATCAGAGAATTCAATCCAGCAAAGAAACTCTGTAAACATAATGAATATAAGAAATACTCTGTGCATTCAATCCTTGGAAAACTCACACTGCAGAAGAACCCTGGGAATGTAATGAAAATGTCAAAACTTTGTCCCAGCAATCAAAATTCATTCATCATCAGAGAAATCAAACAGAAAATTGAGAATGTAATAAATGTGAGATAACCTTTAGCCAAAAGCCAGCTTTCTCAGTAAAGCAGAAAATACATAGAGACCTCACAGTATATCAGAACAGACAAGAAATCAGGGTAATGGATGTGGGGAATCCTTCTACTATAAGTCAAACCTCAATTTGACTAACACAAGGTAATAACTATATGACATATAATGACTATTAATTGTTCACCAATAACCATTTCCTTTTTTCTCATGCCACACCTCATCTAAATTTCTCAACTACTCTGTCATCCAAATGGGATCATATTTTTAACCTCTGGATAGTGAAATTTAGAGGTCAACGACAAGTCTTACTAAATACACCTCTCAAATTCTTAATGTTTTCTCCTGTCCCTTGTCAGAATGGAGTGGAGATCACCCCCAGCAAAACCAAAGGGGCTCGTGCACAGAAGATGAAAGAGTACAAAGTAGAAAGAAACAGGGCCAAAGAGTGACTGTTGAATGAAATTTTCTTCTGCATGTACACAGACATTTTGCTGTGATGAAATAACCTTGTTCTCTGCTGGGCTTCTACAGTTTGGATATACTTAATGATGATATTTACTCACCAACCCGCAGTTAACAAAGCCTATGAATGTGATTTCTGTGGACATGTGAACTCAGTGTAGTGTATCAGAAATATCACACAGGAAAAACCCCTGACAACATCCTGAATGACCATAGTTTTTACCCACAATTCTTCCTCCTCAGTCAGGTAAATATCAGGGGAAGATATCTAACATTACAATATATATAGGTAATCCTTTACCCAAAAAATGATATCTCATTAAATATCTGATAATCGAGCTGTGAATGTGTGAATGTTTTCAGTGAGTCATCAAAGTTTAGTATCTCTCAGTTTGTTATAAGGGAAAAATTTATCAATTTGAGAAAGGTAAATAATAGCCTTTATGTTATATAAAAACTATTTCATATGTAATATTAAGACAGTTAATGAAATATAACTATTGGTTCATAGGCATTCACTAGAATAAGATTTTTAAAAATAAATTGCATAAACTGCACAGTCTTGAATGTATGTGAATATTTTCTGAGTTCTCTATTGTGTGTCTATGTGAGTGTGCATGCCACTTAGATGTTTGTTTTGTATGTATATTGGAAGTCAACTGCACTGTAATAGAATTATGTACCCCTTACTTAGTAACTATTCTGATATCAGCTATGATTTGCCACACGTATATTAATAACAAGTAAACCTTTTACAGGAAGTATCTGAAAATTCAGAATCCTATACCTCATTCCTTTTCTCCTGCTACCTCCTGACATGCGCATATAGGAAAGGCCATTGTTACTAAGCTGTCTTTTTTCAACAAAGCCAAACCATGTTTTCTGTGTACTTTTGTATCATCTCTGGGTCACTAATACAAATACTGTATTGAAGCATACACACATACAAATATATATATAAGTATGTGTATATATTCTACAAATATATATAAAAGTGTGTATATATTCTGTCTCTCTCTTCAGTGTCACTGAGTCCTTCCTCAGTGGTATCAAGTATACTGATAAGCCCTTTGAAGGTATTCTTCATATAGTGTATGTGTTTTTTATTTCCAGCATTTAAATTTTACTATAGTTTATATCTCTCTGCTGAAATAACCTATCTGATCTTGCATGTTGTTTAGCTTCTTTACAATCATTTTTTATGGTGTTTGGCATTCTCTGTCTCAGTTAAGCAACTGCTTGGGTTCTTGTTTCTCTCTGCAGCCACCTAGCTCTCCAGACTTTGGGCTTGTTTTTTGCCCTGCAGTCTCAGATATCTGATGTATTCAAGAAAAGTTGTTAATTTAAACTCTTCCCAGCTGTCTTCTTGTTTAAGAATAGGAGCAGTGCTTTTTCCTGCTCTCTAATCTGAAATGTAACTGGAAGTTGTTAGTTGATTTTTGACATATGTTCCAGGGTAATTTGACGTGAAAAAGGTGACTTTTTTCAAAAATGGTGATAAAATAATTGGATAATCGTATATTTTAAATGCACCTTGATGTTTATACCATAATTAAAGATTTATTCAAAATAAATTATAAACCTAAACAACATAGCTAATAGTACAAAATTTCTGTTGGGAAACATGGAAACTAATTTGAAGCACACAGATTTTTAATATGTAATGCAAAGAATTGTGTGAGACATAAAAGCAAAAAAGATAAATTGGAGTTTATTAAAATTTAAAGTGTCTGCTTTTCAAGATTTTATTATGAAAACAAAAAAAATCACACATTGGGAGAAAATGTGTCTAATAAATATGTCTGTCAAAGGACTTGAATCCACAATATGTAGAGAATGTTCATAATGCAATAATAATACAAACAACTCAGTTTAAATGGGAAAAGAAAAGGATAAGATTAAAACAAGCATTTCACAATAGAAGATATATAGATAGCGAGTAAGTACTAGAAAAGATGAACAAAGCTTTAGTCATCAGGGAAGTTCAAATTAAAACTATAATGTGATAGCATTAAAAATCCATTTGATAGTTCCTTGTAAAGGTAATGACACCTTACCTAAAACCAACAATTTCAATTCTAGGTATTTACCCCCAGGAAAACTTAAATAATTATACAAAAACAAAATCAAAAAATAAATTTTTAAAAAAGAACTGTATAAAAATGTTCATATAATCTTTATTCATAATCGCCCCAAATTAGAAAGAACCAAAATGTCCTTCAGCAGATAAATGTATAAACAGTGATGTTGCCTAACAATGGAATATCACTCAGCAATGAAAAGGAAGGAACTACTAATGCATATAACAACATTAATAATAAAATTAGGCTGGGCAAAAGAAGCCAGGCACAAGAAAGTAGAGCTGTATGATTCTATTTATACAAAATTCTAGGAAAGACATCTAATCTAGAGGGTGGGGGTGAAAATTAATTGGGTAGGGGAACAAGGGAATGTTTTAGTGTGATGGAAAGTTCTATATAGATTGTGGTGGTGTTTACAAAGGTGTATAAATTTTCAAAACTCATCAAAAGGTATCAAAAATTCATATACTTATATAAATTACACATCAATATAGTTGATTTTAAAAACTATAAAAGTGAATTTTGGATCCCCAGCATATTATGAGACCCAGATTCTGAATTTGCCACATGGCTCATTGGCTTTACTATCAATACTTGTGTATTTATTCCCTTGTCCCTCCCGTATGGCTGTACGACCTTGGGCAAGTCAGTTCTCCTTTATGTCTCTCAGTTTCCTCATTTGTGAGGAGTGCATAATGATGGTAATTACCTACAATCCTTTTTGAAGGCGTTTTCTGAGTTAATCTATCAATAAGTCAGACACTTAAAACAACGCCTGGCACAGAGTAAATGAGCAATAAGTAATAACCAACCATTATCTATTTTACTACTATTATTAAAAATCAAAATAAAAGTCTGTGTTCCTTAAAAAAGCTTAAAGCAAGATTATAGCCGATAATAAAGCAAAATAATAAATTAGGCTGAAAGGAGATTCAGCCTTGATGTGATGGGTAGGTGGGAGTTCCTTACACTCTCAAGGCATTACTTTTTATCTGATGACACCCTTCCTGAGATTTTGGAAGCCTCAGGCCTGTGTACTGCTTACGTGCCTCAGCCCCCAGCATTTTCTGAGTGTCCAGTCCCCTGGAAATTGCTTTTCCACAAAGGCAGGAAAAACACCCCCTGTGACTCTATCTCTCCCCCCTCCCCCCAGAGCTTCTCTCTGATGGAAGTCTGAACTAAACTGAAGCTCTCTGTTACAGATTCTTCCATCCAGGGTAGGAATTATATACCAGATGTATAAATATTCTAGAGAGAAGTCACACTATAAGACAGTACTAACAACACACATGCATTCGCGCATGCGCACACGCACACACACATATACATCCTTTCATGGCCACTGCTGCCCTGAATTCTGTTTCCCTGCTATACTTGAGGTGATTTCATTAATGCCTTTTAACACAGGAACTGCATCCTGAATTCTCGTGTAATGGAATCACTTCATTTGGTGACCTCTATGAGAAAAGAGGACTTAGAGATCAGCAGATGATTTGGCCCTAATCATGGGCAAAAGGCATGAAATTCTGCATTCTTCACCACAGGTACGTCAGGACATTAAAAAGACTCCATGTCAAGTAGTAGACGGTCTCCTGCCAGTGTACAGAGTTTGTGGGGGCATGACTTGGGCCAGAGTTTGAGAACCCATCTTCTGGGTCAGTGGAGAATTTTGACAAGGACCTTGAGATAAGATTGAGCTCAATTCTCAGAGGCCCCTCCATATTCCTAAGGGAAACTTCCGGTCATCAGTGGTGTGGGCATGACTATACCTGTAAATGCTTCAGCAGTAGGTGAGATGAAATCAAATGGAGTGATGAGACAAAAGCAGTCTTCTATTTGGTAGTATAATTTATTTTCATATCAAAATTATTGGAACAGTGCAGAAGCAGACAATAGTCACAAGATATAGGAAAATAAGTATAGAAGATTATAGTGAAAGTATGCAATGCATTGTACGTAAGTATGCAACAGAAACCATTAAGTTGCCATCGATTTTAATTGTGAAACTTTATTCCCTGCATTAATGCTTTATATCTACATATTTAAAATGGAACTGAGGGTTTCAGGTCTTTATTTTTCAGTTTGCTTCACATGTTTTGGTGACTTATCCTTCGAAAAAGCAAAATCCAATGTCTGATCTCCATAAGAGGATGAGCAATGTCTTATCCTGAGCCCACAAGCCAAGTGTCTGTCCCATGGAAGCCCCTTTGCAGCTGGCAGGTCCTGGACAGGAAGGTGACCCTCCTGGCACAGATAGCACAGAGGTTGATATCTCCAAACAGGTGAACCTGGTAGACCTCAGGGCCTCCTGTAAAGCCCTGCTAGTCCCACACTGGAAACACAGGCAGGCTGCAAGCTTTGAGCAACTTCCCAGAGCAGTATCTGTAATGGCTGTTGAGGATCAGAAGCCCCTGAGATTTCTGATTCTGCCTGATTTCACAGAGAGCAACAATCCATTGTAGTAACAATGTGATGCTGATGGGGGTTACTGTCTTGCCACTGTGGTGCCAGGGGCTTTCAGGATCCTGGGGATCATTGAAGGTGTTTTTGCTGGTCTTCTTGGTACACCACTTGAGGCTGTCAAGCAACGTTTTCCATCCATCTGCCTTTTCTGTGCGGTCTTCAAGAGCAAGAGTAGCCTCTGTGCCTGACAGAGTGCAAGGCAGCTGCTGACACATAGCAATACTTTAGCTCTGAACCATACCTGAGTGTGGACTTCTTTTTTTTTAAAGACAGTAATACTCTATATGATACCAGACTTTTCCAGGTAAAACTATTTTTTTAATTTATTTGGTTGCACTGGGTTTTAGTTGCGGCAGGTGGGCTCCTTAGTTGCAGCAGGTGAGCTCCTTAGTTATGACTCGCAGGCTCTTTAGTTGTGGCTTGCCAGCTCCTTAGTTGTGGCATGCAAACTCTTAGTTGTGGCATGCATGTGGGA
This sequence comes from Balaenoptera borealis, assembly GCF_965194805.1. NCBI lineage: Eukaryota > Metazoa > Chordata > Mammalia > Artiodactyla > Balaenopteridae > Balaenoptera > Balaenoptera borealis. Next base: position 34,419,978 of record NC_138865.1, read on the forward strand.
TCTAGTTCCCTGACCAGGGATCAAACCCAGGCCCCCTGCATTGGGAAGCATGGAGTCTTATCCACTGCGCCACCAGGGAAGTCCCTAAGTGTGGACTTCTTGGCACATCACACCTACTTATTAAAAGTTTACCAAAGGAAGGAGCGCATGAATGATATTTCTAACCAACACACTAGTAATTTGTTTTCATATTATTATATTTTTTTCTTGGAAAAAAGAATGAATACAATTTTTTAAAATAAGTCTGACTTAGTCTCTTTGGTGAATGTTTCCAATCTTTTCATATTATTTAGCTGTAAATTCCCCCCCTTAGCACTGTTTTCATTGCATCCCATGATTTTGGTATAAATTCATCCTGTTGTGGTCATTGAAGAGATTTTGTATGATATCTATCTCTTTAACTTAATCTGTGGCCTAACTCATGGTCTCTCTGGAAAATGTCCCGTTGTGAGTTGGATACAGTGTTCTGTATATGTCAGATCTAGGAGGTTTATTACGTGGGTCAAGTTCTCTATTTCCTTATTTATCTTCTGTCTGGTTGTACTATGCATTATTTATAGTGAGGTACTAAAGTCTCCCTTTTACTGTATAAATGCTTGTTTCTCTTAATTCTGTTTTTGGAGTCTGCTTATCTCCCTGGATATTTATGATGACTTTCTAAATTCCCTTACATATGTGAGTGCTTTTGAATGTCCTACTCCTTAAATGTCTGGCTCCCAAAAATGAAAAAAAAAAAAAGAAAAATTAAGGGAGAAAAAAGGTGCTGGACCTATACATCCTCTAGAAGTTGCTTCAGCCAGATAAGGAAAGGTTTGCAAGAACGGCTGCCTACCTCTGTGTCTGCACCTGTGTGTTCAGAAGCAGCAGTCAGCAGTAAAAACAGATCCCCAGTATTTGGGGGTCAGAGTCCTTATTGCTCACCCTGGATCCACAAGCTGCATGAAAACTGCTCCAGAACACGTCTATGGTTGTCTGCAACGGGGTTAAAGGTGTGTGAGATGAGTAACTGCTATGGTGCTAAAAGCTGAAATTGATTAAAATTAAGTTCAATTTATAGGACCAGCCCTTCTCCGGGAATTGCAAATCTTCAATAACTCCAGAGTTCCCAAACAGTTACATCAGACAGATTCTGCCAGCATAATTATTGTCTGGGTAGGGAGACAGATTCCTGGTCCTTCCTAATCCCACCATCTTCCCTCTAACTCCACCTCCGTTTCATATTATTTAAATTTACAATGGTTAATTATTTACTTAAGGGACAGTGTTTTGTTTTATATCTATAACAGCATTTTTAGCCATATTAAGTTCTATTGCTTATTTCTGAATGTTCTCCAGTTTGTGGCTTGGAAGTTCTCAGAGCTAAAGCCTCTATCCTCAATCACTGGAAAGCCAAGTATATTGTTTCTAGGAAGTTAAATGGTTTGGTCAGGTGTTTGATGTATGATTTATGTTTTATTTTATCTACAGGATTATTCTTTAAGCCCATGGGAAAGATTTTTAATTTGGGGGTTAGTTTTCTGAGAGTTAAATCTCCCTACCCAATTATCTGGCAGTCTTGCTGTCAATTAACATTAATTTCACTCCATCTGGTGAGTCTCATTAAGACTATTTGTGAAACTTAATTATGGAAGACCTGGCATCTTTTATTTCCCTAATCGGACACGGCTTTCAGGTGGCCTTTATTTCTGTGGAAGGACTGTTTAGTGCTAGTAAACCAAAGGCCCCCTGAATGCCTGTTGATCACTGGGCAGACAAATTCATCATGAAAAGTTAGTACCTTTTATTTTTTCAAAAACCACCACAGCTAATTAGCATTGGTTGGTTCCTTCAAGTTTCTTACTGGCATGTGGCCATCAAAATTAACCCACTGCATTAAATAAGCATGTTGTATTTTAAACTAAAAAAGAAGGGAAATGTGAAGAGCAATATTATTAAGTAATGTCATTCAAATTTAACATGCTTATTGCAATAGCATTCAAGTCTTTGTGTCTTAGCTTCTGAATGTGTTTGGTGCAGTGGATAACTCTGGCAGTTTGGCGAAGACCATGATCCTTCTTGATGACTTTTTTTAATGCATAATGTATAATAGGATTACAATGAAAACCAAATGTACTAAAAGAAAGTAATCAAACATTTTAAAAAATAATTCGTGGTATATAAATAAATGTGATACTTTATTAATGCATCAAATATCCAAATCTAGTGTCAGTATATAAACTGTCATAATTTCAAAACAGAGATGAGCCAAGTACTATTTCTAAATCCTTACAACAACTGGTATGTGATACATGAGAATATTCGGATTTCTATTGGTGACAGTCATGGATACTCTGGCACTACCGCTGTTTGTTGCCCACATTCATAATTGAAGGAATAGATAAGTTTCAGTAAGGGGCTAGTTACATTAAAGATGTACTTTTGGGAGTTCCCTGGTGGCCTAGTGGTTGGGATTCCAGGTTTTCACTGCCGTGGCCTGGGTTCAATCCTTGGTGGGGAACTGAGATCCCTCAGGCCGCACGGTACAGCCAAAAAAAAACCACAACATAATTTTGAGTGACATCAGCAAGATGGCAGAGTAGGTGGTCCCTGACCTCAGTCCTCCTTACAGGAAGACTGACTAGCAACTATCCAGAGACGAGATACCTTGTGAAAATTCCAGAACCCAGAACCCCTGAAGCATTCTCCTTGGACCAAAGAGAAAAAGAAGGATCACATTAGAAGGGTAAGAGGAGCAGTTTCACTTTGATCACATCACCCCTCCCCAAGGCTGACACAGCACTGCATCAAGAGAGATCTCTGGGCCTATAGTTTCTCTAGTGGGAAATAGCCCAAGGTGGGCATTCAGGTTCCTTAGCACTGCAGATACTTCTCAGGAGGCCCACTTGGGTCTTATCTCACAGAAATTGGTGGAGCTGGACCACTAGGGATTAGACAGAGATGGAGAAGGCGGCAGAGTTTACAGCAACCAGCACAAATATCTTGGCAAACCACGTTCCTGCTGCTGGCTGTGCCTGAGCAGAGATCTCAGCCAGTGCCTCTGCCCATTTGCAGAGCCAAGCCACTGGCTTCATCTGCCCAGGGAGCTCAGTTGTCAGTTATGTCAGGTTTAGGTCCCCAGCCAACCATCTACACTGGCTATAAAGCCCATTCGTGGGGCCACTCAGAGAAGTAAGACAGCAGCCCCTCCAATTGCTGAGCATAACCTCTAGTCCCAGCCAGCTGGGAAGCCTAGACAGAAAACATGGGCAACTATGGAGTCCATCCTATAGCCTCACTGGGGTAGGAAGGCAAGACAGCAGCCCCTCTCAACTCAAGAGCATAGCCTCCAGCCCCACATAAACACAGAACCCAAACAGTGACCCCAGGCAGCCTTGAAGCCCAACATACAAAACTGCCTGGCTGCAGAGCACAGCCTGCGACCTCATCCAGCCAGTTACCCCACCCAATCACAGAGCATAGCCTGAGCATAGCCTGTGGCCCTGTCCTGACCAGGAAGCCCAGAGAGCAACCCTGCCCAACTGTGGAGCACAGCCTCCACCCCACTCAACTGTAGGGTACAGTTGAATGCCCCACCAGGTGAAGGAGCCCAGCCAGCAAATTTTTTCAACAGTGGCACACAGCCTGCAGCATCCAATCACAGAACCAGCCTGTGGCCCTGATCAATTTAAGGGCACAGCCTGCAGCCCTACCTGATTACAGAGTACAGCCCGAAGTCCCATCCTGCAGCTGCTTGAATACAGAATTCAGCCAGTGGCACTATCCTGAAGGGGAGCACAGTCTGAAGCCCCACATGACTAAGGGGCATTGCAAAGTGCCTGCAGCCCTGTCCAGTCACAGAGTCCAATGAGCAGCAATGTTCTACAAGTGAACACAGACTGACCCTACCCAACCAGAGGTGAACATGGAGCCCAGCTAGTGGCACTGCCTGACCATAGAGCACAGCTAACAGCCCCACGTAACCAGGGTGTCCAGCCAGCACCTCCCCCCAACTTCAGAGTATGGGCAGGAACTTTACCTAACTAGAGAACAAGCCCCACTTTCCCACAGGTGTTACCAGATGACCTGGCCAGAATCCAAAGCTGAGATAACTGAAGTTCTTTCCCTGCCAAAGCAAACCTGTAAAATCTGGAAAAGGAAACCACTTCCTCAATTGCATAGAAACCAAAACAAGATACAAGGATCACAAAGAATCATGTAAACATGACATCACCATAGGAAACTACTAAAGCTCCAAGAACAGACCCTAAAGATCTATGAACGTTCTGACAAAGAATTCAGAATAAACCTCTTAAAGAATTTCATCAAACTATAAGAACACACGGATAAATAACTAAATAGAATTAGGAAAACAATACATGAACAAAATGAAAAGTTCAACAAAGAAATAGAAACCAACACACACACACACACACACACACACACACACACACTAAAATCCCAGGGCTTCAGAATACAGTGACTGAAGAACTCAACAGAGAGTTTCAACAGCAGACTTGACCAAGCAGAAAAAATAATCAGTGAACTCAAGTGCAGATAATTTGAAATTATCCAATCATAGAAGAAAGAGGAAAAGGAATTAAAAAGAATGAAGAAAACCTACAGAACTTGCAGGACACCATCAAAAGAAATAATATATGCATAATAGGAATCCAAGAAAGAGAAGACAGAGAGGAAAAAAAAGTCTATTTAAAGAAATAATGGCTGAAAACTTTCCAAACTTGGGGAGAGAACTGGTCATCCATATTCAAGACCCAAAAGAGCTACACCAAGAACACTATAATTAGTGTCAAAAGTCAAAGACAAAAAAATTTTAAAGCAACATACAAGGGAACCCCCCTAAAACTATCAATGGGTTTCAAAGCAAAAACCACTCAGGCCAGGAGAGAGTGGGATGATATATTCAAAATGCTGGGGAAAAAGAAAGGCTGTCAACCAAGAATGCTATACCCAGCAAAGCTGTCCTTGAGAAATGAGATAAAGACTTTAGCTTTAACAAAAGCTAAACCACCATCAGATCTGCCTTACAAAAAATGCTACAGGGAGTTCTTCAAGCTAAAATGAAAGAATGCTAATTAACAATGTAAAAGCATATGAATGTGTAAAACTCATCAGTAAAGGTAAATATATAGTCAAAGTCAGATTCTCTAGTACTTTAATAGTGGTGGTGCATAAATCACTTTCAACTCCAGATTTAGAGTGAAAAAAAACATAATAAATATAACCATGACTATAATAATTTCTTATTGGATACACAGTATTTTAAAAGATGTAAATCATGAAACATCAATAACCTAAAATGTGAGGGAAGGGACTTCCCTGGCAGTGCAGTGGTTTAGACTCTGCACTTCCAGTGCAGGGGGCACAGGTTCAATCCCTGGTCGGGGAACTAAGATACCATATGCTGCAAGGTGTGACCAAAAAATAAATTAAAAAATAATAAAATGTGAGGGAGAAGGGAGAATTAAAAGTACGGTTTCTGTATGTTACCAAAATTATCAACTTAAGATAGGATTTTAAAATAGGACATCTTATAACTATAAGATAATTTATGTAAGATTCATGGTAACCACAAAGGAAGAATCTATAGTAAATACACAGAAGATTAAGATTAAAGGAATCAAAGCATACAACCATAAAAAGTCACCAAATCACAAAGGTAGACAGGAAGAGAGGGAGAAACGAACAAAAGTACAACAAAACAGTCAGAAAACAATTAACAAAATGGCAATAGTAAGTCCTTACCTATTAATAACTACTTTAAACATAAATGGGTTAAAGTCTTCCATGAAAATACAGAATGGTTGAATGGATAAGAAAAACAAAAAATCCCATAATATGCTGCCTACATTAGACTCACTTGAACTTTAAAAACACAGGCTGAAAATGGAGAAATAGAAAAAAAGATATTCCAAGCAAATGGTAATCAAAAGAGAGCAGGGGTAGTTATATTTATGTCAGACAAAATAAACTTTAAGCTGAAACTGGTCACAAGAGACAAAAAGGTCATTATATAATGATAAAGGAATCAATTCAAGAAGATATAACAATTGTTTAATATTTATGTACCCTACATTGGAGCAACTAAATATGTAAAGCTTGTACTAACAGAACTAAAAGGAGAGATAAACAGCACTACAATAATATTAGGGGCCTTAATACCGCCACTGGCAACAATGGATAGATCATCCAACAACACTTGTGAACTAGGGTTCATTGAACAACACTATAGACCAAATGGGCCTAACAGAACATTCCATCCAACAACGGCAGAATACATTCTTCTAAAGTGCACATGGAACATTCTCCAGGATAGATCACATGTTAAGGCAACAAAACAAGTCTCAACAAATTAAGGAAGATAGAAATCATATCAAGTATCTTTTCTGACCACAGTGGTATTAATCCATACCATACTGACACTTTCTGTGCTCTTCTTATTCAGAACCTTCACCCTACAAAGATGTATTAAGTTAATTTGCCCCATATATAAACCTAATAAATAACCCATTGTGTGTTCAGTGTAAATGGAAATGAAAGACTTATCCTTTCAGTTTATTTATGCACTTTCTCTCCCCTGCCCTTGTCAGGTGGAAGAGATAGCTAAGTATCACCACATCAATCAAGCACATCTTTGCATTGGTAAATTTTCACAAACAAACATTAATGATGCCTTCTTTATTTTGCCAAAGTCTTTTGTTGTTGTTGTTGTTCATTTATTTTGGTGATACAGACAAGTAAGAGTGTATAATTATTTACTAATCTTTTGATATTTTTTGTCAAGAAAATGTTGAAAAACAAAGCTATATAAATAACAAATGGAAACTTCTTTAACTATGTTCATTTTATTCTATTAATTCATTTTATGATGATGTGCTATGGACCCACTGTTTTGTGGCATTCTACTTCTTTTGGACATTTATAAACATGATGCGCCATGATCTCCATCCAACCTGTGGACATGTGAGCAGCACTAGATTTATGCTCAACCATTAAGTTTGGTCAGGTTTACCTGGGCAAATGGATGCCTATGTCTTTACAATCCAAACGTAATCAAGTAACATTTAATGTGATAATTTATTTGGCCATATTTCCAACTGACTGGAAGCAACGTATTCTATTTTTCAATCATTGTTCTTCAGGCACTTAGTCATTTATCTTAACGGCTCCTAACTGTCTCTTGACAGTAACTGACCTTCCCCTCACTGTACTATCACTGAATTTTAAAGCCAATTAGTTACTCTTGATCACAGGCTACAATGATCAATTCTCAGATTCCCCTACTATTTCAGTCACTGACATAGGGAGCCCCTGAATAATGCCTCCCATAACCCCCATATCCCTGATCTTCAAATACTAATTTCTGACCACTCACTTGAATCTCTGACCATCACAGATTTTATTTGTCTGAGTCATCAAACAACATTATATCCCTCTATAATGGACCATATTGTTCACATATCACTGAACCTTGTGGCACTCTCCAATACCCATTTGTCCCAGCACTATACCCACAGGTCACTGACAATATTCAGCAGAGACTATGATCATTGTCGGTCCCTTGCACACAATTACACAGCTCCTCAGATCACCCAATATCTCACCGCCACATCCCAAGTAGTGATTCCCCAAAGTTCTCAGCTGTTGTAAGCTGCAGAACTCCATTTCTTTTATCCCATTTGACACCAATTAATTGGCCTTCACTTTCTTTGGACATCAACTGAACAAAACATTGAAACTGTGTCTTTAGTTCCAGAATGGTTGAGGCTGGAGACAAGTTTTGCAGTGAGCTTCATACAGACACTGGATAACACATTTAGAGTGGCTGCGCTTGCCCAAAGAGAGTAGGTGAAAAATAGTCAAGGTCAGAAAGTCACAAATCTAAGAATAAAGGGAGATGCAGAGAAGGATATACAAGAAAGTCCAATAAGAACTATTTCCTGCTGAACTGTGCTGTCCACAAAAACAGACTTAGCTATGCTCACTGCTATCTCCTCAGGACCTAGAACAGTATTTGATACAGAGTAGGCATGCAGGAGACATTTGTTGGCAGAACTCCCAGAAATATCTATGGAAAACTAGGAAAGTTAGTATCACAGATGTCAAGAAAGGAATTTTTCTAACTGAGGGGATTGTCATCAGGTCAAATTCAACAGACTACCAGTAAAACCAGAAAATCAAATTTGTGTGAGGTCTTCATATATCAAATATATTAAACTCTTTTCAGACAAATGTTTTGAAACTTTTTCCAAGGTCATCATTTTTTAAAAAATTAGTTAGAATTTATGCTTTGGATATATAATACGTAAATTTGTATATATTCAAATAAATCAATCTTTTTAGCTTGTGTTTTCCTCACCTTATTTGAAACTACAAAACTAATCACCATTTTCGGCCTAGAGGGACTTCAAAGAAGCCAAAGCCTGTGTATTCTGTTTCTCCCTCAACATCTGAGACAGTGCCTTGGGAGAGAATCAATTCATCACTAACGAATGAGTGTCAATAAAAAATAATGTTGGCTACCTATTTTTGTTCAATAGCAAGAACCCCTTAGGTGCTTTCCTGAGGTATCTGCTTAGAGGTTTGCTGGAAGGAATGGAAGTTACAGGAACCAGTTTCAGAATTCTGTTTCTTCACAGGAGTCCCTGAAATGATCTGCTGTAGTGGGGTTAGAGGCCTCTCTTTCCTCAGTGCACAGGTATTCTGCACACCCTCAGAAGGAAGACTGGGCTGAGAGCAAGGGTAAGATGGAGTGCCCAAGCCCCAGGTGCAGGCTGAGAGCACCTTCTGAGGACCCTTGTGCTTGAACGTAACCCTGGTAGTGGTGGTGGGGGCAGATGAAGAGCCAACAACTGCTTTTTCACCCCACAGCCCTGAGGGCCCCTGGGAAAAGTCACTGCCCTCTCTCTAACCCAATTCATGGTCATGTCACGGACTGAGAGTGGAATGGAAAATAGACATGTGAAAATTTCACTCAACTCCTCATTCAGGCATCCCAAGAACAAACCTTGGAACTTTCCAAAGGCTTGGAAGACCCTTCTCTCCCTTCACTCTTCCCCAAGGGGTCTGAACAAGAAGGGGGATCCAGCCTCTGGCTCCATCTCACCACATCTATTCATACTCACATCTCTGGAATCTGTACTGAGAGTTCCTCTGCATTTGCCCAGAAAAGGTTGATTTCCGTTTCCATGATTAGGAGCCCTATTTTTCACTCCTAGGCATTTTGATGAGATGAAGTTACCTGTCCACTCAGTCCCTGGATTGTGCTAATTATAATAATAAAAAAAAAGTAGAAAGACTGATGTAAGGTCATACATCCATGGGGCAGTGCCAACAGTCATAGAAGGGACTTCCTACTGCCTCCTCTACATCACCCCATCCTTGAATTGGGACCATTTTTGACTCTGCACATTATTCTCCACCCAGGAATGGGCATGAGGTCCCTGTTCTAAACACACACACTTCCTCTTAGCTGTTCATGAGTGTTCTAGGACTTAGGGACAGAAGAACACCTCTTCTGAGCCCCTGACTCCCTATGCTGGGCCAATCTCCATATACATACATCAAGTCCTGTCCTCAGAATAAAGGGTTTTTTCTAACTCCAAGCTTTCCAAACCTCTTTAATGTTGACCCTGAGCAGATAGTTCTCATGGTTGGGAAAAGGTGGGACACACTCCTCATGTCACCTATACCTAAAGATCCATCACTTAAAACTGATTTAAATGTTAATACAAAGAGAAATTTATAGATTTTGTGTGTATAAATTAGTTGTATAATTAAAATAAATGCCAAGCAGTAAACAAAAAGGATTTGCAGTTTTAAACAGCTAAAAAATTGCAAAGCAGGCAAACAGTTAAATATACCAGATTCCATACCATCAGAATTTGGGTTGCATGTATATCAATAGAAAACTATATAGCTATTAAAATTATAATGAAATATAAGTTTATTATCATTTCTAAATGTTGGTGTGTACCCTATACATAGACGATGATCTAGGGAGAAATACACCTAGATCTTATCAGTAATTACCTCTAAGTGTTTGAATTAAGATCTTTCCATATTTTCAAATATTTTTGTTATATGTGTGCATTCTTTTTATCATTTTATCAGACAATAATCTTATATGATAATTTTTTTTTACTTTTATTTGCATTTATTTCTTGAGCATTTATTCCCAAGCCATTAAGTTTTTGTTTCTTCAGTTTCTTCTGGGATATCTTTTTCTTCTGTTCAACCTCCTCTTATGGTTTAGGAACAATCTGTTCTTTTTCAGTAAGAATCACCTCAATGTGGCAGGGAGAGCTCATGTATGGGTTGATCTGACCATGAGCTCTGTAAAACCTGCACCACATCTTGGGGGCTTTGTTCACCTGGATGTGCTCAATGACCAGAGACTCTACATCTAAGCCCTTAAGTTCAGCATTACTCTCTGCATTTTTGAGCATGTGCAATAAAAATTCAGCACTCCTTTTTTGGGCCACTGACCCTGCATCCAGCCCCACTGTTTGGCCTGGGCACACCTACCAACTCAAACACTGTAACAACGGACTGGCACACATTGCTTCCTTAGAGTGACATCAGAGGAGACCTGCAAGATGGTGGAGTAAGACGTGGAGATCACTTTCCTCCCCACAAATACATTAGAAATACATCTACATGTGGAAAAACTCCTACAGAACACCTACTGAATGCTGACAGAAGACCTCAGACTTCCCAAAAGGCAAAAAACTCCCCACGTACCTGGGTAGGGCAAAAGAAAAAAGAAAAAAACAGAGACAAAAGAATACAGATAGGACCTGCACCTCTGGGAGGGAGCTGTGAAGGAGGAAAACTTTACACAGACTAGGAAGCCCCTTCACTGGCAGAGACGGGGGGTGGCGGGGGGGAAGCTTTGGAGCCACAGAGGACAGCACAGCAATATGGGTGCAGAGGGCAAAGCAGAGAGATTCCCGCACAGAGGATTGGTGCCGACCAGCACTCACCAGCCTGAGAGGCTTGTCTGCTCAGCCACTGGGGGCGTGGGGGCTGGAAGCTGAGGCTCCGGCTTCAGAGGTCAGATCCCAGGGAGAGAACTGGGGCTGGCTGTGTGAACACAGCCTGAAGGTGGCTAGTGCAACATACCTAGCTAAGAGGGAGTCCAGGAAAATGGCTGGACCTGCCTAAGAGGCAAGAGACCATTGTTTCAGAGTGCGCAAGGAGAGGGGTTTCAGAGCATCACCTAAATGAGCTCCAGAGATGGGCGCAAGCCACGGCTATCAGCGTGGATACCACAGATGGGCAAGAAATGCTAATGCTGCTGCTGCAGCCACCAAGAAGCCTGTGTGCAAGCACAGCACACCATCCACACCTCCCCTCCTGGGAACCTGTGCAGCCCACCATGGCCAGGGTCCCATGATCCAGGGACAACTTCCCCAGGAGAACACATGGCGTGCCTCAGCCTGGTGCAATGTCACGCCAGCCTTTGCTGCCACAGGCTCGCCCTGCATGCCATACACCTCCCTTCCCCCAGACTAAGTGAGCCAGAGCCCCCTAATCAGCTGCTACTTTAACCCCGTCCTGTCTGAGTGAAGAACAGATGCCCTCAGGCAACCTACATGCAGAGGTGAGGCCTAATCCAAAGCTGAACCCCAGGAGCTGAGTGAACAAAGAAGAGAAAGGGAAATTTCTCCCAGCAGCCTCAGGAGCAGCAGATTAAATCTCCACAATCAACTTGAAGTACCCTGCATCTCTCAAATACCTGATTAGACAACGAATCATCCCAAAATTAAGGTGGTGGACTTTGGGAGCAACTGTAGAGTTGGGGTTTGCTTTCTGCATCTAATTTGTTTCTGGTTTTATGTTTATCTTAGTTTAGTATTTAGAGTTTATTATCATTGGTAGATTTATTTATTGATTTGGTTGCGCTCTTCCTTTTTTCTAATATATAGATATATTTATTTTTTTCCTCTTTTTTTGTGAGTGTGTATGTGTATGCTTCTTTGTGTAATTTTGTCTGCATAGTTTTGCTTTTACCATTTGTCCTAGGGTTGTGTCTGTCTGTTTTTTCTTTCATTTTGCATAGTTTTTAGTGCTTGTTATCACTGGTGGACCTGTTTTTTGGTTTGGTTGCTCTCTTCTTTCTTTCTTTTTTTCATTACTTTTTAATTTTTTATTTTTAATAACTTTTTATTTTAATTATTTTATTTTATTATTTTTTCCTTCTGTTTTTTTTTCTCACGTTTCTTCTGAGCAGTGTGGCTGACAGGGTCTTCTTGGTGCTCTGGCCAGGTGTCAGGCCTGAGCATCAGAGGTGGGAGAGCCAAGTTCAGGACATTGGTCCACCAGAGACCTTCCAGCTGCACATAATATCAAAAGCTGAAAGCTCTCCCATAAATCTCCATCTCAACATTAAAACCCAGCTCCACTCAATGAGCAGCAAGCTGCAGTGCTGGACACCCTATGCCAAACAACTAGCAAGACAGGAACACAACCCCACCCATTAGCAGAGAGGCTGCCTAAAATCATAATAAGGTCACACCCCTAAACACCACCAGACGTGGTCCTGCCCACCAGAAAGACAAGGTCCAGCCTCATCCACCAGAACACAGGCACCAGTCCCCTCCACTAAGAAGCCTACACAACCCACTGAACCAACCTTAGCCACTGGGTGCAGACACCAAAAACAACGGGAAGTACAAACCTGCAGCCTGTGAAAAGGAGACCCCAAACACAGTAAGTTAAGCAAAATGAGAAGACAGAAAAACACACAACAGATGAAGGAGCAAGGTAAAAACCCACCAGAATAAACAAGGGATGAGGAAATAGGCAGTCTACCTGAAAAATAATTCAGAGTAATGATAAGAAAGAAGATCCAAAATCTTGGAAATAGAATGGAGAAAATACAAGAAATGTAACAAGGAACTAGAAGAACTAAACTGCAAACAAACAACAATGGACAACACAATAAATTAAATTAAAAATTCTCTAGAAGAAATCCATAGCAGAATAACTGAGGCAGAAGAAAGGATAAGTGACCTGAAAGATAAAATAGTGGATATAACTACTGCAGAGCAGAATAAAGAAAAAAGAATGAAAAGAATTGAGGACAGTCTCAGAGACCTCTGGGACAACATTAAACACACCAACATTCAAATTATAGGGGTTCCAGAAGAAGAAGAGAAAAAAAAAGAGACTGAGAAAATATTTGAAGAGATTATAGTTGAAAACTTCCCTAATATGGGAAAGGAAATAGTTAATCAAGTCCTGGAAGCACAGAGAGTACCATACAGGATAAATCCAAGGAGAAACACACCAAGACACATATTAATCAAACTATCAAAAATTAAATACAAAGAAAAATATTAAAAGCAGCAAGGGAAAAGCAACAAATAACATACAAGGGAATCCCCATAAGGTTAACAGCTGATCTTTCAGCAGAAACTGCAAGCCAGAAGAGAGTGGCAGGACATACTTAAAGTGATGAAAGCAAAAAACCTACAACCAATATTACTCTATCCAGGAAGGATCTCATTCAGATTCGACAGAGAAATTAAAAACTTTACAGACAAGCAAAAGCTAAGAGAATTCAGCACCACCAAACCAGCTTTACATCAATGTTAAAGGAACTTCTCTAGGCAGGAAACACAAGAGAAGGAAAAGACCTACCATAACAAACCCAAAACAATTAAGAAAATAGGAATAGGAACACACATATCAATAACTACATTAAATGTAAATGAATTAAATGCTCCAACCAAAAGACATAGACTGGCTGCATGGATACAAAAACAAGACCCATATATATGCTGTCTACAAGAGACCCACTTCAGACCTAGGGACACATACAGATTGAAAGTGAGGGGTTGGAAAAAGATATTTCATGCAAATGGAAATCAAAAGAAAGCTGGAGTAGCAATTCTCATATCAGACAAAATAGACTTTAAAATAAAGATGATTACAAGAGACAAACAAGGACACTACATAATGATCAAGGGATCAATCCAAGAAGAAGATGTAACAACTGTAAATATTTATGCACCCAACATAGGAGCACCTAAATATATAAGGCAAATGCTAACAGCCATAAAAGGGGAAATTGACAGTAGCACAATAATAGTAGGGGACTTTAACACCCCACTTTCACCAATGGACAGATCATCCAAAATGAAAATAAATATGGAAACACAAGCTTTAAATGACACATTAAATAAGATGTTCTTAAGTTATATTTATAGGACATTCCATCCAAAAACACCAGAATACACTTTCTTCTCAAGTACTCATGGAACACTCTACAGGGTAGATCATATCTTGGGTCACAAATCAAGCCTTGGTAAATAAGAAAATTGAAATCTTATCAAGTATCATTTCCGACCACAAAGACTAGATATCAATTCCAGGAAAAAAATCTGTAAAAAATACAAACACATAGAGGTTAAAAAATACACTACTAAATAACCAAGATATCACTGAGGAAATCAAAAAATACCTATAAACAAATGACAATGAAAACACTATGACCGAAAACCTATGGGATGCAGCAAAACAGTTCTAAGAGGGAAGTTTATAGCAATACAATCCTACCTCAAGAAACAAGAAACATCTCAAACAACCTAACTTTACACCTAAAGCATTTAGAGAAAGAAGAACAAAAAAACCCCCAAAGTTAGCACAAGGGAAGAAATCATAAAGATCAGATCAGAAATAAATGAAAAAGAAATGAAGGAAACAATAGCAAACATCAATAAAACTAATAGCTGGTTCTTTGAGAAGACAAACAAAATTGATAAACCATTAGCCAGACTCATCAAGAAAAAAAGGAAGAAGCCTAAAATCAGTAGAATTAGAAATAAAAAAGGAGAAGTAACACCTGACACTGCAGAAATACAAAGGATCATGAGAGATTATTACAAGCAACTATATGCCAATAAAATGGACAACCTGGAAGAAAAGGACAAGTTCTTAGAAAAGCAAAACCTTCCGAGGCTGAACTAGGAAGAAATAGAAAATATAAACAGACCAATCACAAGCACTAAAATTGAGACTGTGATTAAAAATCTTCCAACAAACAAAAGCCCAGGACCAGATGGCTTCACAGGTGAATTCTATCAAACATTTAGAGAAGACTTAACACCTATCCTTCTCAAACTCTTCCAAAATATAGCAGAGGAGGAATACTCCCAAACTCATTCTACAAGGCCACCATCACCCTGATACCAAAACTAGACAAAGATGTCACAAAGAAAGAAAACTACAGGCCAATATCACTGATGAATATAGATGCAAAAATCCTCAACAAAATACTAGCAAGCAGAATCCAACACCACATTAAAAGGATCATACACCATGATAAAGTGGGGTTTATCCCAACAATGCAAGGATTCTTCAATATATGCAAGTCAATCACTGTGATAAACCATATTAACAAATTGAAGGATAAAAACCATATGATCATCTCAATAGATGCAAAAAAAGCTTTCAACAAAATTCAACACCATTTGTGATAAAAGCCCTCCAGAAAGTGGCATAGAGGGAACTTACCTCAACATAATAAAGGCCATATATGACAAACCCACAGCCAACATAGTTCTCAATGGTGAAAAATCTCCTCTAAGATCAGGAACAAGACAAGGTTGTCCACTCTCACCACTATTATTCAACATAGTTTTGGAAGTTTTAGCTGCAGCAATCAGAGAAGAAAAAGAAATAAAAGGAATCCAAATCAGAAAAGAAGAAGTAAAGCTGTCACTGTTTGCAGATGACATGATACTATACATAGAGAATCCTAAAGATGCTACCAGAACACTACTAGATCTAATCAATGAATTTGGTAAAGTAGAAGGATACAAAATTAATGCACAGAAATCTCTTGCATTCCTATACACTAATGATGAAAAATCTGAAAGAGAAATTAAGGAAACACTCCCCTTTACCATTGCAACAAAAAGAATGAAACACCTAGGAATAAACCTACCTAAGGAGACAAAAGACCTATATGCAGAAAACTATAAGACACTGTTGAAAGAAATTAAAGATGATACCAATATTTGGAGAGATATACCATGTTCTTGGATTGGAAGAATAAACATTGTGAAAATGACTCTACTACCCAAAGCAATCTACAGATACAATGCAATCCCTATCATACTACCACTGGCATTTTTCACAGAACCAGAACAAAAAATTTCACAATTTGTATGGAAACACAGAAGACCCCACATAGCCAAAGCAATCTTGAGAAAGAAAAACGGAGTTGGAGGAATCAGGCTCCCTGACTTCAGACTATACTAGAAATCTACAGTAATCAAGACAGTATGGTACTGGCACAAAAACGGAAATATAGATCAATGGAACAGGATTGAAATCCTAGAGGTAAACCCACACACATATGGTCAACTTATTTTCATAAAGGAGGCTAGAATATACAATGGAGAACAAACAGTCTCTTCAATAAGTGGTGCTGGGAAAACTGGACAACTACATGTAAAAGAATGAAATTAGAACACTCCCTAACACCATACACAAAAATAAACTCAAAATGGATTAAAGACCTAAATGTAAGGCCAGACATTGTCAAACTCTTAGAGGAAATCATAGGCAGAACACTCTATGACATAAATCACAGCAAGATCCGTTTTGACCCACCTCCTAGAGAAATGGAAATAAAAACAAAAATAAATAAATGGGACCTAATGAAACTTAAAATCTTTTACACAACAAAGGAAACCATAAACAAGATGAAAAGACAAGCCTCCGAATGGAAGAAAATGTTTGCAAATGAAACAACAGACAAAGGATTAATCTCCAAAATATACAAGCAGCTCATGCAGCTCAATATCAAAAAAGCTAACAACCCAATCCAAAAATGGGCAGAAGACCTAAATAGACATTTCAAAGATGATATACAGATTGCCAACAAACACATGAAAGAATGTTCAACATCACTAATCATTAGAGAAACGCAAGTCAAAACTACAATGAGGTATCACCTCACACTGGTCAGGATGGCTGTCATCAAAAAGTGTACATACAATAAATGCTGGAGAGGGTGTGGAGAAAAGGGACCTCTCTTGCACTGTTGGTGGGAATGTAAATTGATACAGCCACTATGGAGAACAGTATGGAGTTCCTTAAAAAACTAAAAATAGAACTACCATACAACACAGCAATACCACTGCTGGGCATATACCCTGAGAAAACCATAATTCAAAAGGAGTCATGTACCACAGTGTTCATTGCAGCTCTATTTCCAATAGCCAGGACATGGAAGCAACCTAAGTGTCCATCGACAGATGAATGGATAAAGAAGATGTGGCACATATATATGATGGAATATTACTCAGCCATAAAAAGAAACGAAATTGAGTTATTTGTAGTGAGGTGGATGGACCTAGAGTCTGTCATACAGAGTGAAGTAAGTCAGAAAGAGAAAAAACAAATACCTTATGCTAACACATATATATGGAATCTAAAAAAAAAAAACCAAAAAAAAAAAAAAAAGGTTCTGATGAACCTAGAGGCAGGACAGGAATAAAGATGCAGTTGTAGAGAATGGACTTGAGGACACGGGGAGGGGGAAGGATAAGCTGGGACTAAGTGAGAGAGTGCCATGGACATATATACACTACCAAACGTAAAATAGATAGCTAGTGGGAAGCAGTCATTAGCACAGGGAGATCAGCTCGGTGCTTTGTGACCACCTAGAGGGGTGGGATAGGAAGGGTGGGAGGAGACGCAAGAGGGATGAGATGTGGGGATATATGTATATGTATAGCTGATTCACTTTGTTATAAAGCAGAAACTAACACACCATTGCAAAGCAATTATACTCCAATAATGATGTTAAAAATAAATAAATAAGTAAAATAAAGTGACATACTTCAGATACTTGGTGGCCTTTTGGATACGTATACCCTTAATGGCCTGGGCAGTTTCATGAGTGTTCTTAAAGTGAGCATGAAGATTTGAACCTCTTGACTTGCATGATTTTGTGGGGTTTTCTGAGTCAAATGAATAGCGAACCATTTTTAGAGGTCACCTCAGGCCACTCTCAGAAAATGAGAAGCATTTTTTTAAGTGTTCCTACTTTATTCCTACTTTGTTTGACATCCCGATCTATAAAAGCCAAAACCTCCTTCTAGAATGTTCTACTGGATGGTTATGCTGGTTGATAACAAGAGCTTTTGTGTTTTTACCCTTTTATTCCACTACCATAGATTCCACAGCTACATCTGAAGTTTTTCAAATATTTAAGGTGGAAAATATCTACATAAACAAGTATGAGAAGCAACATCCAATTATGGAAAAAGGGCATCTTATTGGAAATTTAGGCTCAAAATTCACATATATACTTCTTTTTAAAACTTAGTTGTTATATTCAGATTTGGTCAGGAATATCTGACCAGCCTCACAGTAGGAAAAAGGAAAAAGAAAAGGACGTAAAGCAGAAAACTGCTCACTGACTTACTGCTTGCCATTCTTTAAAAACAAAATATGTCATCACTCATATTTCCTCCTAATACTGGCATGTTTTTCTCTTATGAAAATAAAATCACAATGTCATGAACTTTTCACAGGTTTTTTTACTTGTTAACTACTCCTGCAAATTGGGTGAATTTTGTACTTCAATTCAGTGTAAGGCTTTAAATATGGCAAGATGGAAAACTAAATATCCAAATTTATTTTACATGCAGAAAATATTACACAAAGTAGGCCAAAGAGTAATGTGAAAATTTTTTAACTTAAAGTTATATAGAAGCAATTATACAGTTTGACAACTAGCTTTATGAATGAAGAATTAAAGAAAAGCCAAGTACATGAAAATATTGTGTTAGAATGGTAAAAATAATTTTCTTAAAAATTTTCCTTGCTGATTTAGTCTTGCTTTTCCAATTATAAATAGATGTTTCCTAAAACAATTTGGGAGCATAAAACTGTCAAATTATATTTTCCAGAAAGACTAATTCTTTTAGTCTTTTAGCTCATCTTCCTTCCTCAACATGACTGTTGGAATGGGGGAGAGGAAACTGGAAAGTCCTATAAAGTTAGTAGGACCATACATTGGTACAGGTTTTCTCAAAGGCCATTTGGCAACATCTGTCATATTTTTAAATGTACTCATGTTAATCAAGCAATTCTCTAATTTTGGAATTTGCAGCACAGAACTAATTCTGTGAGCAAATTCATATAACAAATATATTTGGTGCACATTATAATAGTGAAAACTGGATGCACACTATATCCAGACAAAACTATAATTCAAAAAGATACATGCACCCCTATGTTTATAGCAGCACTATTCACAATAGCCAAGACATGGAAACAACCTAAAGAGAAATGGCACAAATTAACAATATCAAAAATAAAAGAGGGGGATCATGACTAACCTCACAGAAATTAAAAGGATAATAAGAGAATGCCATGAACTCCATGCCCCAAAATTCAGCAACTTAGATAAAATGAATGAATTCCTTGCAAGACAGAAACTGCCAAAAATCACTGAAGGAGAAATGGGTAACCCAAATAGTTATAGACTAGATTGGTGAATTCTGATAGACATTTAATGAAGAAATAAAGCAGTCCTACACAATCTATTTCAGAAGACAGAAGAGGGAAAATACTTCTCATTCATTCTGTGAGTCCAACATTACCCTGTAACAAAATTGGTAAAAGACATTTAAAGGAAACTATAGACCAATATCTCTCATGAGCAAAATCCTCAATATATTAGCAAACTGAATACTTCACGATGACATAGAGTTCATCCCAGGAATGCAATCTAGTTCAACACTAAAAAAATTAATGTTCAACAATGTTGCTGGGAAAATTGGATATCCACATACAAAAGAATGAAGTTGGACCCTTACCTTACATATTAAATATTGTATATAATATTTAATTAATTAAATTAATATTAATTAATATTAATAATTAATTAATATTAATTTAATATTGTAAATAATATTAAAATGAATTGAATATATAAACATAAAGCTAAACATACAGCTAAAACTATAAAACTCTTAGAAGAAAATATAGGGAAAAACCTCCATGGGAATTCCCTGGTGGTCCAGTGGTTAGGACTCCACACTTCCACTGAAGGGGCCCTGGGTTCAATCCCTGGTAGGGGAAGTAAGATCCAGCAAGCTGCATGGCAAAGCCAAAAAAAAAAAAAAAAATCTTATGTAAATAAAAATCTTAAGTTCTCAGAGGAGGATGTTCAAAACTTCTCATAAAAAAAAAAAACTTCATGACATTGGATTTGGCAATGATTTCCTGAATATGACACAAAAAGCACAGACAAAAGAAGGAAAAGTAGATAAACTGAATTTCAATAAAACCTAAACATGTTTGTGCGTCAAACCCTACCAAGAGTGTAAAAAGACAATACACAAATTGAAAGAAATATTTGCAAATTATATATAACATAAGGAATTGATATCCAGAATATACAGAGAACTCCTATAACTCAACAACAAAATAGAAAACAATCTAATTTAAAAATGGACAAAGGGCATGAATAGACATTAATCCAAAGATTTACAAATAGTTAATAAGCACATGAAAAGATGCTCAACATCTATAATAACCACATCTTTTATTTTCTGTATTTTTATGTTTTGGCATCCAGGACTTTGCTGGCCCTGGAGGGACTAACCCTCCAGGGTTAGCCGTTTCCTTGAGATAGTAAACAACTTGCTCAGGAGCACACTTTGCAAACACAAACCAATCTCCAACCACTTCCTTAAACAGGCTCTCACACTCTGAGCCACTATCTACCTATACTAATCACCCCAGGACCAGGTATCAGACAACTAGGGGCAGCCCCTATGCCCCAAAGCTTTCTGAAATTATTCAAACTAGCCAATCCTAAACCTGCTTACCTTGTCTTCTCATTCCTTCCTGTGGAAACCACAATAAATGCTCTTGCCCACTTTCACTCCTTTCCCTCTGCCTTCTGACTGACGCTGGTGCTTCCCCATGTGACCCCTGCCATGGCATGACCTGCCCCTTCCTCTTGGGAACTTTGAGTAATAAACTATCTTTTCAAGGACAATTGTTTTGTGATATGTTGGTCTTACTATACTTCAAATTTTCTCTTAATACACTATATTTTAAACATCACTAATCATTAAGGAAATACAAATCAAAACCACAATGGGATACCATTTTTCACTCATCAGGATGGATATGAGAAAGAAAGAAGATGAAAGAAAGAAAGAAAGAAAGAGAAAAGAAAAGAAAGAAGGAAAGAAAGAAAGAGAGAGAGGAAGGAAGGGAGGGAAGGAGGGAGGAAGAAAGAAAATAACAAGGACTGGCAAGGATGTGGAGAAACTGAAACTCTTGTACATTGCTGGTAGGAATGTAAAATGGTGCAGCCACTGTGGAAAGCAGTATGGCAGTTCCTCAAAAAATTAAACATAGAATTATTCTATGATTCAGCAATGCCACTTCAAGATATATACCTGAAATAACTGAAAGGGACTCAAACAGATTTTTGTTCACCCATGTTCATAGTAGCATTATTAACAAGAGCCAAAAGTTGGAAACAACCCAAACATACATCGATGGATGAATGGATAAACAAAATGTGGCATATACATATAATGGAATATTATTCTGTCTTAAAAAGGGAGGGCATTCTGATACATGCTACAATATGGATGAATCTTGAGGACATTGTGCTAAGTGAAATAAGCCAGACATAAGAAGACAAATATTGTATGATTCAACTCATATGAGGTCCTAGAATGGTCAAATTTACACTGACAGAAAGTAGAATAGTGGTTACAAAAACTTAGGCAAAGAGAGGAATGGGAAGTTATTGTTTAATGGGTACAGAGTTTCAGTTTGGGGTGACGAAAGGTTCTGGAGATGGATAGTGCTGATGGTTGCACAACAGTGTAAATATATTTATTGGTACTAAACTGTACACTTAAAAATGGTTAGAATTGCAAGTTTTTTAAATTGAAGTACAGTTGATTTACAATGCGTTAGCTTCTGGTGTACAGCAAAGTGATTCAGATACAGATATATATATATATATATATAATATATATATATATATATATATAATGGAAAAGAATATATATATATATATATATATATATTCTTTTCCATTATAGTTTACTACAAGATATTGAATATAGTTCCCTGTGCTATACAGTAGGACCTTGTTGTTTATTTTATATATTGTAGTTTGTATCTGCTAATCCCAAACTTCTAATTTATCCCTCCCCTGACCCCTTCCCCTTTGGTAACCATAAGTTTGTTTACTATGTCTGTGAGTCTGTTTCTGTTTTGGAAATAAGTTCATTTGTATCATATTTTAGATTCCACATATAAGTGATATCATATGATATTTGTCTTTGTCTGATTTACTCCACTTAGTATGATAATCTGTAGGTCCATCCATGTTGCTGCAAATGGCGTTATTTCATTCTTTTTTATGGCTGAGTAATTAGAATTATGTTATATGTTTTGTATACCTCACCACAACAACAAAATATATTTTAAATCAATGAATGTAATTCATAATATGAATAGACTAAATAAAAATGGCTATATGATTATATCAATAGATGCAGGACAGGTATTTAATAAAATTCAACATTGTTCATGATTAAAAACTGTTAGCAAACTAAAAATAGAAGGGAACTTCTAATGTGGGGTATTTACAGAAACCTATAGCTTACATCACATTCAATGGTGAGAGATTAAAAATTTTCTAAAATCAGAGATTAGGCAATGATCTCTCAGTACGCTTATTCAACATTATCTTCCAAGTCCTAGCCATGAAGACAAGAGAAAGAAATAAAAGTAATATCATTTGGAAAGGAAGAGACAAAGTCTTTATCTGCAGATGGAATGATTGTGTATGTAGAAAATGTCAGTAGAAAATGCCAAATAATCTACCAAGAAAGAAAGAAGGAGGGACTTCCCTGGTGGCGCAGTGGTTAAGAATCCACCTGCCAATGCAGGGGACACGGGTTCGATCCCTGGTCTGGGAAGACCCCACATGCCACAGAGCAACTAAGCCCATGCACCACAACTACTGAGCCTGTGCTCTAGAGCCCACGAGCCACAACTACTGAAGCCTGTGTGCCTAGAGCCCATGCTCCACAACAGGAGATGCCACCGCATTGAGAAGCCCGTGCACCACAACAAAGAGTAGCCCCTGCTCGCTGCAACTAGAGAAAGCCTGCGAGCAACAGAGACCCAACATATCCAAAAATAAGTAAATAAATAATAAAATAAAAGAAAGAAGGAAAGAAAGCTCTAACTCATAAGCAAGTTTGCAGAATAATAGGCTAATATACAAAAGTCAATCTATTCCTATATACCAGCAATGAACAACAGGAATTTGATGTTTTTTAAATCTACCTGCAATAACATTAAGAAAGAAAGAAAGGAAGAAAATATTTATGTGCAAAACTATCTAAATATGTGCAGGATCTGTATGTTGAAAACTACGAAACACAGATGAAAGAAATCAAAGATCTAAATGAGATATACCATTTCCATGGATTAAAATGTTAAGATGCCAATTCTCCCAAATCTCATCAATTTTGTAACATGCTGATTCTAAAATTTACACGAAAAAGCAAAGTAACTAGAATAGCAAAACAATTCTGCAAAAGAGGAACAAAATTGAGAGATTCACACTACAAGACTTCAAGTTAGAGTAGTCCAAACAGTATATCTGCAAAAGAATAGACATATAAGGCAACTAAAAGAAAATATTTTAATAAGTGAATTGAAAACTTATTATCACACAAAAACCTGTATGTGACTGTTACAGTACAGTGTTTTTATTCATAATTGTCAAAAGTTGGAAACCACCAAATGTCCTTCAGCCAAACGAACTTTGTTATATCTACACCATGAAATACTATTCATCAATAAAAATGAGTTACAGATAGATACAACATGGGAGATTTTTTTTTTTTGGCTGCGCAGCCTGCAGGACCTTAGTTCCCCAACCAGGGATTGAACCTGGGCCCTCAGCAATGAAAGCACAGAGTCCTAACCACTGGACTACCAGGGAATTCCCAATATGGGAGAATTTTATTTTATTTTTTATTTTTTAATTTTTATTGGAGTATAGTTGATTTATCAACATGGGAGAATTTTAAATGAATTTTACTGAATGATTGAAGCCAGACACCACAGTCTATATATTCTATGATTTCATTTACATGACATTCTGTAAAAGGACAAACTAGAGAAATAAAGAATAGATTAGTGGTTGCCAGGGATTGGCAGTATGGAGAGTCATTGACAAGAGAAGTGTCACACAAGGGAATTTTTAGTGTGATGGCACTTTTCTGCATGGTACTGTGGTAGGGGATACATGACTCTATGCATCTCTGAAAACTCATAAAACTGTACACAAGGGCTTCCCTGGTGGCGCAGTGGTTGAGAGTCTGCCTGCCAATGCAGGGGACATGGGTTTGAGCCCTGGTCTGGTAGGATCCCACATGCCACAGAGCAACTAGGCCTGTGAGCCACAGCTCCTGAGCCTGCGCGTCTGGAGCTTGTGCTCTGCCACAAGAGAGACCACGACAGTGAGAGGCCCGCACGATGAAGAGTAGCCCCCGCTCACAGCAACTAGAGGAAGCCCTTGCATAGAAAACGAAGACCCAACACAGCAATAAATAAATAAATAAATAATAAATTAATTAAAAAAAACTGTACACAAGTTAAGAGTGACTTTTTACTATGTGCAAATTTTAAAAATGAACCTGGAGTCAAGGGAACTTAGGACGGAATGTAGACTATGACAAATGACATAACCACAATGGACATGATGTGGAAGGAAGGAGCTGATCTATATAACTCTAGAAAACAATGTTTTGTCTAGATAAGGTGAAAGACAAAATGAACCATATTCCATCAATGTACTTTAGTTGGCAAATTTGTTTTTAACAGGAGTACAGATTAGTAATTCTGAAGCTATATGTATAAGAAAGTTTAACAAATAAGTAATATATTGTAGGTTATAAGAGGTTTCTCTCTGTCAGAGAAACAAGTTACAAATTGGCAAGAAGGGAAGTGGTATAATGGACCATGTGGTGCTAGATTAGAGTTCGAAATATAGGGAAAATATAAGATTAGCCTGGAACATCTTGTAGTGCCAGAGAGCAATTGAATAAGAAAGGAAGAAAGAAAGCAGGTGGGAGGGAGGAAGGAAGGAAGGAAGAAAGGAAGAAAAAAAGAAAGAAAAAAATACGGAGATATGTCTAAGTCTGGAATGTAAGGAGCTTGGAAGCTATTACTCCATCTTAACAACAAGTAAGAAGATGAAGAAGCTGAAAGACAACAACCCTCCTTGAATACATCAAAGAATTGAAGTCACAGAACAAGCCACTGCCCCCTAAATTGACGAGACAGACAGATGGATACAGAGAATCACAACTTACTAGAACAGAGACCCATGAGCAGAAACTTCTGTGGGAACCAACACTGGGGTAGAAAAATCTGAACTGTAAATGATAAATTGCTAGAGGCTAAGTATAGACAAGTCTGCAAGTTTAAAAACTTCCAGGGTCAGGGGGTTCAGTTTTAGGGGACTGTGCCCAAACTTTTGTAAGTTTTACCTCACAGTGAAGATTGGAGAAAAATCCTCTCATCTTTCAGGAAGTGAAAGGGAGAAAGTAGCCATTTTGAAATAAGCCAGAGCACTCTGTCCTTCTTAACAAGGTCTGCCCTCAAGGGAAACTATCTTGCCAGAGCCTCACCTGTTGAAGTTCTATTAGAATCTAACTGCCTTGAGGGGAGAGAAATACCCAACTCCAGCCTCCTCTAGTCATTCTGACCCACCTAAGGTGGAGAAAGGGACTAATAAGCACTTGTGAAACACTCAGCTCAGGGGTACAGGCTCACAGAAAGACGGTGACCTAATCATGGGACTTTAGAACACTTCCCCTTCCCCTACACTTCACTACGACACAACTAAAGGCCTATGTACCAGAGTTCTTTATACACAGTTCATCATGTCTAGCTTTCAACAAAAATTTACAAGGCATACTAAATGGAAAAAAACAAAAAACAAAAACACACAGCTTGAAGAGAAAAAGAAAGCATCAGAAGTAGAGTCAGATACAGGAGGACTATTAGAATTATCAGACCAGCAATTTTTAAAATTCTTATTTTATATTGGAGTATAGTTGATTTACAATATTGTCTTAGTTTCAGGTGTACAGCAAAGTGATTTAATTATACATATCCATTCTTTTTCAGAATCTTTTCCCATATAGTTTATTACAGAATATTGAGTAGAATTCCCTGTGCTATACAGTAGGTCCTGTTGATTACCTATTTTATATATAGTAGTCTGTATATGTTCACTCCAAACTCCTAATTTATCCCTCCCTCCAATCTTTTGCCTTTGGTAACCATAATTTTATTTTCTATTAGACCAGCAATTTAACTATAATTAATATACTAAGGGCTCTTATGGGAAAAGTGTGCAACATAAAAGCTCATATGAATAATGTAAGCAGAGAGGTGGAAATTCTAAGAAAGAATTAAAAAAGAAATGCAAGAGATCAAAAACACTGTAATAGAAATGAAGAATGCCTTTGATGGACTCATTCATAGACTACACATGGCTCAGGATATAATCTCTGAGCTTGAGGATATATCAATAGAAACCTCCAGAACTAAACAGCCAAGATAAAAAAAAAAAAGACTGAAAAAATGAAATAGAATATCAAGAAGTGTAGGACTATTACAAAAGGTATAATATATCAACAATTGGAATACCAGAAGGAGGAGAAAGAGAAAAAGAGGCAAAAGAAGTATTTGAAGTAATAATGAGTGAAACTTTCCTCAAATTAATGTCAGACACTGAAAAACAGATCCAGAAATCTCAGAGAATACAAAGCAAGATAAATTCCAAAAACCTACACTTGGGCATACCATACTAAAACTGCTGAAAATAAAAGATAAATAAAAATTCTTGAGAGAAGTCAGAGAGAAAAATACCTTACCCATAAAGGAGCAAAGATAAGAATTACATCTGCTTTCTCAGAAACCATGCAAGCAAGAAAAGAGTGAAATGAAATATTTAAAGTGTTGAGAGAAAAAAACCAGAAACCTAGAATTCTGTATCCTGCAAAATTATCCTTCAAAAGTGAAGGAGAAATAAAGATTTTTCCAAACAAACAAAAATTGAGGAAATTTGTTGCCAGAAAACCTGTCTTGCAAGAAATGTTAAATTTCTTCAAAGACAAGGAAAATTATATATGTTAGAAACTCATTTCTACATAAAGAAAGGAAGGACATTAGAAAAGGAATAGGTAATGTTAAAATAAAAACCTTTCTTTTTCTTATTCTTATTTGATCTAACAGATAGCAGTTTGTTCAAAATAATAATGCAGCAATATACTCAATGATTATAACTTATATATAAGTGAAAAGAATGACAGCAATGTTACAAGGGCCAGGAGGGAGAAATTGGGAACATTTTGTTATTATAATGTACTTGAACTACCCATGATGTTACACAACACTACTTGAAAGTGGACGTGAGTTAGTTGTAAAATGTAGTAGTAAAATTAGCTGTAAATGTCAATTAGTTGCAAACTCTAGGGCAACCATTTAGAAAAGTTATAAAGGAAGTATAATTGATATGTTAACAAGGAGAGAATTATAAAAGGCTCAATTAAAACCACAAAAGGCAGAAAAAGAATGGAAGACAAAAATAGGAACAAAGAACAGGGCAATAAATAGAAAACAGTAACAAATATAGTAGATATTAATCCAACTATATTGATAATCAATTTAAAAGTCAATGGCCTATATACCATTTTAAAGACAGAGATTGTCAGAATACATCAAAAAATAAGATCCAACTATATGTTGTTCACAACAATTTAAATATAAAGATACATATGGACTTCCCTGGTGGCACAGTCGTTAAGAATCTGCCTGCCAATGCAGGGGGCATGGTTTTGAGCCCTGGTCCTAGAAGAACCCACATGCCACGGAGCAACTAAGCCCATGCCCCACAACTACCAAGCCTGCGCTCTAGAGCCAGTGAGCCACAACTACTGAAGCCCACATGCCTAGAGCCTGTGCTCTTCAACAAGAGAAGCCACCACAATGAGAAGGCTATGCACCACAATGAAGAGTAACCCTCACTCGCCGCAACTAGAGAAAGCCCTCACGCAGCAACAAAGATCCAAAGAAGCCATAAATAAATAAATAAAATATAAAGATACATATAGATTAAAAGTAAAGAGATGGAGAAAGATATACCATGCTAACATTAATCAAGAGTATACTGCAGTAGCTGTATTAATTCAGACAGAGCAGACTTCAGAGCAAGCAAAATTATAAGGAATGAAACGGGGATTTACATAACAATAAAGGTGTATTCTCCAAGAAGTCATAACAATTCTTAATGTGCATGTGCCTAACAAAGGAGCATTAAAATTCATGAGGCAACAACTGATAGAACTGCCAGGAGAAATAGATAAATCCACTATTATAGTTGCGGGTTTCAACAGCCCTCTATCAGAAATGAACATATCTAGCAGGCAGAAAATCAGTAAAGACATAGTTAAACTCAACAGCACCATGAATTGGCTGGATGTAATTGACATCTATAGACTCTTTCATCTAGCAACAGTAGAATACACATTCGTTGAAGCTCACATGGAACATTGAAAAAATAGACCATATTCTATGTCATAAAAAAAACCTTAACAAATATAAAAGAACAGAAATCAAACAATGTATGCTCTAAGAGCACAATGAAATTAAAGTAGAAATCAATACAGAAAGATAGCTGGAAAATTCCAAAATACTTGAAGATTAAGCAATACATTTCTAAATAACGCCTGAGTTAAAGAAGAAATCTCAAGAGAAATCTCAAAATATTTTGAACTAATTGAAAATACAACTTCCACTGCATGGAATGCAGTGGAAATGGTGCTCAGAGGAAAATTTATAGCCTTGTATGCATACATTAGAAAAGAAAAAAAGTCTAATCATCTAAGATTCCACCTTAGGAAACAAGAAAAAGAAGAAAAAATTAAATCCAAAGTAAGCAGAAGAACAAATTCCCTGGCGGTCCAGTGGTTAGGATTCGGTTCTTTCACTGTGGGGACCAGGGTTTGATCCCTAGTCGGGGAAGATCCTGCAAGCCGTGCGGCCAAAATAAAATTTTTTTAATTAAAAAAAAAACAACAAAGTAAGCAGAAGAAAAGAAATAGAAATCTATGAGGTTAAAAATAGGAAGTCAAAAGAGAAAAACAATGAAACCAAAAGCTGATTCCTTAAAAAGATAAATAAAATTGATTAACCACTAGCCAGTTTAAGGAAAAAAAAGACACAAATTACTAATACCAGAAATAAAAGTTGATACATCACTTCAGATCCCTAGTACATTAAAAGGATAATAAAGGAATACTATGAACAATTCTATGCCCACAAATGTGATAACCTAGATGAAATGGACCAGTTCCTTGAAAGACACAATCTGCCCAAAACTCACACAAGAAGAAATAGACAATATGAATAGGCCTAAGTCTATTAAAGAAATTAAATCAATAATTACTAAACGGGACTTCCCTGGTGGTGCAGTGGTTAAGAATCCGCCTGTCAATGCAGGGGACATGGGTTACCCCTGGTCCGGGAAGATCCCACTTGCCGCAGAGCAACTAAGCCAACGTGCCACAACTACTGATCCTGTGCTCGAGAGCCCACAAGCCCCAACTACTGAAGCCCATGCACCTAGAGCCCGTGCTCCACAACAACAGAAGCCATGGCAACGAGAAGCCCGTGCACTGCAACAAAGAGAAAGCCTGCGCATAGCAACGAAGACCCAACGCAGCCAAAAATAAAAATAAATAAATAATAAATTTCTTAAAAATAATAACTACTAACCTTCCAAAACATAAACCACCAGGCCCAGATGAGTACATTGATGAATTCCATCAAACATTTAAGGAAGAGATTATACCAATCCTCTACAATCTCTTCCAGAAGACAGAAGCAGAGGGAATACTTGCTAATTTGTTCTATGACCCTAATACCAAAACCAAAGACATTAGAAGAAAATTACAGACCAATCTCTCTCATTGACACAAATGCCAAAATTCTCAACAAAATATCAGCAAATTGAATCATATACCGGATCAAAAGAATTATACACCACAACCAAGTGAGGTTTATCCCAATTATGCAAGGCTGATTCCACATTTGAAAAATCAATGCAATGTAACACAATCTATCACAGCAGCAGGCTGAGGAAGAAAAAAATCACATGATCATATCAACAGATGCAGAAAAAGCATTGGACAAAATCCAATACCTGTTATGATAAAAACTCTCAGCAAACTAGAAATACAGGGGAATTTCCTCAACTTGATAAAGACCATCCAAAAAAAACTTATAGATAATATCATACCTAATAGCAAGATCCTACTTAAGATCAGGAACAAGGCAAGGATGTCCCGTCTCACCACATCTTTTCAACATCTGTACGACTGGAAGTTGTACTAACACAATAAGACAAGAAAAGGAAATAAAAGATACAGATTTGGAAGTAAGAAATAAAACTATCTTTGTTCACAGATGACATGATTGTCTATGTAGAAAATCTGAAAGAACTGACAAAAAAGTCTCCTGGGCCTAACAAACAATTATAGCAAGGTTGCAGTATACAAGGTTAATATATAAATACCAATTGTTTTTCTATACACTACCAATGAACAAGTGGAATTTGAAATTAAATACAGGGGAGAGAGGAGAAGATGGTGGAAGAGTAAGACGTGGAGATCACCTTCTTCCCCACAGATACATCAGAAATACATCTACACGTGGAACTGCTCCTATAGAACACCCACTGAATGCTGGCAGAAGACGTCAGACCTCACAAAAGGCAAGAAACTCCCCACGTACCTGGGTAGGGCAAAAGAAAAAAGAAATAACAGAGACAAAAGAATAGGGAGGGAACCTGCACCAGTGGGAGGGAGCTGTGAAGGAGGAAAGATTTCCACACACTAGGAAGCCCTTTCGAGGGCGGAGACTGCGGCTGGCGGAGGGGGAAACCTTCGGAGCCATGGAGGAGAGCGCAGCAACACGGGTGCAGAGGGCAAAGTGGAGAGATTCCCGCACAGAGGATCGGTGCCGACCAGCACTCAGCAGCCCAAGAGGCTTGTCTGCGCACCCGCCGGGGCGGGCGGGGGCTGGGGGCTGAGGCTCGGGCTTTGGTAAGATCCCAGGGAGAGGACTGGGGTTGGCGGCATGAACACAGCTTGAAGGGGTTAGTGCACCAGAGCTAGCCAGGAGGGAGTCCGGGAAAAGGTCTGGAGCTGCCAAACAGGCAAGAGACTTTTTCTTCCCTCTTTGTTTCCTGGTGCGTGAGGAGAGGGGATTCAGAGCGCCGCCTAAAGGAGAACCAAAGACGGGCGTGAGCCACAGCTATCAGCGCAGACCCCAGAGACGGGCATGAGACGCTAAGGCTGCTGCTGCCACCACCAAGAAGCCTGTGTGCAAGCACAGGTCACTATCCACACCACCCCTCCCGGGAACCTGTGCAGCCCGCCACTGCCAGGGTCCCATGATCCAGGGACAACTTCCCCGGGAGAATGCACAGTGCGCCTCAGGTTGCTGCAACGTCATGCCGGCCTCTGCCGCCACAGGCTTGCACCGCTTCTGTACCCCTCCCTCCCCCAGGCCTGAGCGAGACAGAGCCCCCGAAGCAGCTGCTCCTTTAACCCAGGCCTGTGTGAGTGAAGAACAGATGCCCTCAGGCGACCTACATGCAGAGGCGGGGCCAAATCCAAAGCTGAACCCCAGGAGCTGTGCCAACAAAGAAAAGAAAGGGAAATTTCTCCCAGCAGCCTCAGAAGCAGCGGGTTAAAGCTACACAAACAACTTGATGTACCCTGCATCTGTGGAATACCTGAATAGACAATGAATTATCCCAAATTGAGGAGGTGGACTTTGGGAGCAAGAGATATTATTTTTTCCCCTTTTCCTCTTTTTGTGAGTGTGTATGTGTATGCTTCTGTGAGAGATTTTGTCTGTATAGCTTTGCTTTCACCATTTATCCTAGGGTTCTGTCTGTCCATTTCTTTGTTGTTGTTGCTTTTTTTTTTTTTTACTTAAAAATCTTTTTTCTTCATAATTATTTTTTAGTTGTTATTTTAATAACTTTATTTTATTTTATCTTACTTTATTTTATTTTATCCTCTTTCTTTCTTTCTATTTTTTCTCCCTTTTATTCTGAGCCGTGTGGATGAAAGGCTCTTGGTGCTCCAGCCAGGCATCAGGGCTGTGCCTCTGAGGTGGGAGAGCCAACTTCAGGACACTGGTACACAAGAGAGCTCCCAGCTCCACGTAATACCAAATGGTGAACATCTCCCAGAGACCTCCATCTCAACAAGACCCAGCTTCACTCAACAACCAGCAAGCTACAGTGTTGGACACCCTATGCCAAACAACTTGCAAGACAGGAACACAGCCCCATCCATTAGCAGAGAGGCTGCCTAAAATCATAATAAGGCCACAGACACCCCAAAACACACCACCAGACGTGGACCTGCTCACCAGAAAGACAAGATCCAGCCTCATCCACCAGAAAACAGGCACTAGTCCCCTCCACCAAGAAGCCTACACAACCCACTGATCCAACCTTAGCCACTGGGGACAGATACCAAAAACAACAAAAACTGCGAACCTGCAGCCTGCAAAAAGGAGACCCCAAACACAGTAAGATAAGCAAAATGAGAAGACAGAAAAACACACAGCAGATGAAAGAGCAAGGTAAAAACACACCAGACCTTACAAATGAAGAAGAAATAGGCAGTCTACCTGAAAAAGAATCCAGAATAATGATAGTAAAGATGATCCAAAATCGTGGAAATAGAATAGACTACATGCAAGAAACATTTAACAAGGACGCAGAAGAACTAAAGAGGAACAAAGCAATGATGAACAACACAATAAATGAAATTAAAACACTCTAGAGGGCTTCCCTGGTGGAGCAGGGGTTGAGAATCCGCTTGCCAATGCAGGGGACACGGGTTCGAGCCCTGGTCTGGGAAGATCCCACATGCCGCGGAACAACTAGGCCCGTGAGCCACAACTACTGAGCCAGCGCGTCTGGAGCCTGTGCTCCGCAACAAGAGAGGCCGCGATAGTGAGAAGCCTGCGCATCGCGATGAAGAGTGGTCCCCGCTTGCCGCGACTAGAGAAAGCCCTCGCACAGAAACAAAGACCCAACACAGCCAAAAATAAATAATAAATAAAAATTTTAAAAAAAACACTCTAGAAGGGATCAATAGCAGAATAACTGAGGCAGAAGAACGGATTAGTGACCTGGAAGATAAATTAGTGGAAAAAACTACTGCAGAGCAGAATAAAGAAAAAAGAATGAAAAGAACTGAGGACACTCTCAGAGACCTCTGGGACAACATGAAACGCGCCAACATTCGAATTATAGGGGTCCAAGAAGAAGAAGAGAAAAAGAAAGGGACTGAGAAAATATTTGAAGAGATTATAGTTGAAAACTTCCCTAATATGGGAAAGGAAATAGTTAATCAAGTCCTGGAAGCACAGAGAGTCTCATACAGGATAAATCCAAGGAGAAACACGCCAAGACACATATTAATCAAACTATCAAAAATTAAATACAAAAAAACCCATATTAAAAGCAGCAAGGGAAAAATAACAAATAACACACAAGGGAATCCCCATAAGGTTAACAGCTTATCTTTCAGCAGAAACTCTGCAAGCCAGAAGGGAGTGGCAGGACATATTTAAAATGATGAAGGAGAAAAACCTACAAACAAGATTACTCTACCCAGCAAGGATCTCATTCAAAATTGATGGAGAAATTAAAACCTTTACAGACAAGCAAAAGCTGAGAGAGTTCAGCACCACCAAACCAGCTTTACAACAAATGCTAAAGGAACTTCTCTAGGCAAGAAACACAAGAGGAGGGAAACACCTACAATAACAAACCCAAAACACTTAAGAAAATGGGAATAGGAACATACATATAGATAATTACCTTAAACGTAAATGGATTAAATGCTCCCACCAAAAGACACAGACTGGCTGAATGGATACAAAAACAAGACCTGTATATATGCTGTCTACAAGAGACCCACTTCAGACCTAGGGACACATACAGACTGAAAGTGAGGGGATGGAAAAAGATATTCCATGCAAATGGAAATCAAAAGAAAACTGGAGTAGCAATTCTCATATCAGACAAAATAGACTTTAAAATAAAGACTATTACAAGAGACAAAGAAGGACACTATATAATGATCAAGGGACTGATCCAAGAAGAAGATATAACAATTGTAAATATTTACGTACCTAACATAGGAGCACCTCAATACATAAGGCAAATAGTAACAGCCATAAAAGGGGAAATTGACAGTAACACAATCATAGTAGGGGCCTTTAACACCCCACTTTCACAAATGGACAGATCATCCAAAATGCAAATAAATAAGGAAATGCGAGCCCTAAATGATACATTAAACAAGATGGACTTAATTGATATTTATAGGACATTCCACCCAAAACAACAGAATACACATTTTTCGCAAGTGCTCATGGAACCTCCAGGTTAGATCATATCTTGGTTCACAAAACAAGCCTTGGTAAATTTAAGTAAATTGAAATCGTATCAAGTAACTTTTCTGACCACAACGCTATGAGACTAGATATCAATTACAGGAAAACATCTGTAAAAAATACAAACACTTCGAGGCTAAACAATACACTACTTAATAACGAAGTGATCACTGAAGAAATCAAAGAGGAAATCAAAAAATACCTAGAAACAAATGACAATGGAGACACGACGACCCAAAACCTATGGGATGCAGCAAAAGCAGTTCTAAAAGGGAAGTTTATAGCAATACAAGCCTACCTGAAGAAACAGGAAACATCTCGAATAAACAACCTAACCTTGCACCTGAAACAATTAGAAAAAGAAGAACAAAAAAACCCCAAAGTTAGCAGAAGGAAAGAAATCATAAAGATCAGATCAGAAATAAATGAAAAAGAAATGAAGGAAATGATAGCAAACATCAATAAAACTAAAAGCTGGTTCTTTGAGAAGATAAACAAAACTGATAAACCATTAGCCATACTCATCAAGAAAAAAAGGGAGAAGACTCAAATCAATAGAATTAGAAATGAAAAACTAGAAGTAACAACTGACACTGCAGAAATAGAAAGGATCATGAGAGATTACTACAAGCAACTCTATGCCAATAAAACGGACAACCTGGAAGAAATAGACAGATTATTAGAAATGCACAACCTGCCAAGACTGAACCAGGAAGAAATAGAAAATATGAACAGACCAATCACAAGCACTGAAATTGAAACTGTGATTAAAAATCTTCCAACATACAAAAGCCCAGGACCAGATGGCTTCACAGGCGAATTCTATCAAACATTTAGAGAAGAGCTAACACCTATCCTTCTCAAACTCTTCTAAAATATTGCAGAGGGAGGAAGACTCCCCAACTCATTCTACGAGGCCACCATCACCCTGATACCAAAACCAGACAAAGATGTCACAAAGAAAGAAAACTACAGGCCAATATCACTGATGAACATAGATGCAAAAATCCTCAACAAAACACTAGCAAGCAGAATCCAATAGCACATTAAAAGGATCATACACCATGATCAAGTGGGGTTTATCCCAGGAATGCAAGGATTCTTCAATATATGCAAATCAATCAACGTGATACACCATATTAACAAATTGAAGGAGAAAAACCATATGATCATCTCAATAGATGCAGAGAAAGCCTTTGACAAAATTCAACACCCATTTATGATAAAAACCCTGCAGAAAGTAGGCATAGAGGGAACTTTCCTCAATATAATAAAGGCCATATATGTCAAACCCACAGCCAACATCGTCCTCAATGGTGAAAAACTGAAACCACTTCCACTAAGATCAGGAACAAGACAAGGTTGCCCACTCTCACCACTATAATTCAACATAGTTTTGGAAGTTTTAGCCACAGCAATCAGAGAAGAAAAAGAAATAAAGGGAATCCAAATCGGAAAAGAAGAAGTAAAGCTGTCACTGTTTGCAGATGACATGATACTAAACTTAGAGAATCCTAAAGAAGCTACCAGAAAACTACTAGAGCTAATCAATGAACCTGGTAAAGTAGCAGGATACAAAGATAATGCACAGAAATCTCTTACAATCCTATACACTAATGATGAAAAATCTGAAGTGAAATTAAGAAAACACTCCCATTTACCATTGCAACAAAAAGAATAAAATATCTAGGAATAAACCTACCTAAGGAGACAAAAGACCTGTGTGCAGAAAATTATAAGACACTGATGAAAGAAATTAAAGATGATACCAATATTTGGAGAGATATACCATGTTCTTGGATTGGAAGAATCAACATTGTGAAAATGACTCTACTTCCCAAAGCAATTTACAGATTCAATGCACTCCCTATCAAACTACCACTGGCATTTTTCACAGAACTAGAACAAAAAGTTTCACAATTTGTATGGCAACACAAAAGACCCCGAATAGCCAAAGCAATCTTGAGAACGAAAAATGGAGCTGGAGGAATCAGGCTACCTGATTTCAGACTACACTACTAAGGTACAGTAATCAAGACAGTATGGTACTGACACAAAAACAGAAACATAGATCAATGGAACAGGATAGAAAGCCCAGGGATAAACCCATGCACATATGGTCACCTTATCTTTGATAAAGGAGGCAAGCATATACAGTGGAGAAAAGACAGTCTCTTCAATAAGTGGTGCTGGGAAAACTGGACAGGTACATGTAAGAGTATGAAATTAGAACACTCCCTAACACCATACACAAAAATAAACTCAAAATGGATTAAAGACCTAAATGTAAGGCCAGACACTATCAAACTCTTAGAGGAAAACATAGGCAGAACACTCTATGACATAAATCACAGCAAGATCCTTTTTGACCCAGCTCCTAGAGAAATGGAAATAAAAACAAATGGGACCTAATGAAACTTAAAAGCTTTTGCACAGCAAAGGAAACCATAAACAAGATCAAATGACAACCCTCAGAATGGGAGAAAATATTTGCAAATGAAGCAATTGACAAACGATTAATCTCCAAAATTTACAAGCAGCTCATGCAGCTCAATATCAAAAAAACAATCAACCAAATCCAAAAATGGGCAGAAGACCTAAATAGACATTTCTCCAAAGAAGATATACAGATTGACGACAAACACATGAAAGAATGCTCAACATCATTAATCATTAGAGAAATGCAAACCAAAACTACAATGAGATATCATCTCACACTGGTCAGAGTGGCCATTATCAAAAAATCTACAAACAAATGCTGGAGAGGGTGTGGAGAAAAATGAACCCTCTTGCACTGTTGGTGGGAATGTAAATTGATACAGCCACTATGGAGAACAGTATGGAGGTTCCTTAAAAAACTAAAAATAGAACTGCCATACGACCCAGCAATCCCACTACTGGGCATATATCCTGAGAAAACCATGATTCAAAAAGAGTCATGTACCAAAATGTTCATTGCAGCTCTATGTATAATAGCCAGGACATGGAAGCAACCTAAGTGTCCATCAACAGATGAATGGATAAAGAAGATGTGGCACATATATACAATGGAATATTACTCAGCCATAAAATTGAATGAAACAGTTATTTGTAGTGAGGTGGATGGACCTAGAGACTGTCATACAGAGTTAAGTAAGTCAGAAAGAGAAAAACAAATACTACTCAGCCATAAAAAAGAACGAATTAATGTCATTAACAGCAACATGGTTGCACCTAGAGATTGTCATACTGAGTGAAGTAAGTCAGACAGAGAAAGACAAATATCATATGATATCTCTTACATATGGAATCTTAAAAAATAGTACAAATGAACTTATTTACAAAACAGAGTCACAGATGTGGAAAAGAAACTTATGATTATTGGGGGGATGGAGGGGAGGGATAAATTAGGAGACTATGATTGACATATATACACTACTGTATATAAAATAGATAACAAATAAGGACCTATTGTATAGCACAGGGAACTCTACTCAATACTCTGTAATAACCTATATGGGAAAAGAAACTAAAAAAGAGTGTGTACGTGATTCACTTTACTGTACACCTGAAACTAACACAACGTTATAAATCAACTATACTCCTATAAAAATTTAAAAATAAATAAATAAAATAAAACTGATCTAAAAATAAATGTAAAACAGTAAAAAAGAATAGCGTTCTTTCCCAGCTCTGAAGGGGTCATGGTGACTTTATATAGTATATTGGAATGTCATTTTGATGTACAATCCTTTGCCCCAAAAATGTATATGACTGTACCTTCAACTTCTAGCAGGTAGAACAGTTCTCAGAGCTTTCCAAGCTTCTATCTCCTAGGTTATAATCCTCAGTTTGGCTCAAATAAAATTCCCTTTTTTTTTCTTAACTTGATTTTTAATTGAACTTTAATTGAACTTTTGTTGACATTTCCTTGGTATAACTGGCAGTATATCAGAGACACCCACCAGAGGACACCTGGAGTCTACCCTAAACTGGCAGTTGGTACCAGCATGGGCCCTTTGAGCCCCACCCACTTCTCAGTATTACTCAGGTGCTATGTGAGTTCTCCTGATATCCAGACGTAATTGCTATAAATGGCATCCTGAATTTTAGTCAAGCTGTTTTTCTTAGGACTTGGAACCCTAAGGGGGTATTGGTACATTTCCTAGGCAGGGACATAGGGGGAACTTTGGAGTTGGTTGGGCTTTTCTAAAATTTTGGCTTAAATTGGAAAACAAGTTGATGTACGGTCTGAACAAACTGTTTGCTAGTGAAATGAGAGACTGAGCCTGCTCAGCTCCAAAGAAAAGGGACATTTGCTCCTTCTGGCCACAGGAATTCTCAGGCAACTTAGAACCTAGTGTAAGTATCTGAGGATCAATTCTCATGATATGCAGTGCTCCCACAGGGGATCCCACTACAACCATTAAGTAAATTCTGCTCACCAGGGGACAACAAGGCCGACCACCTAGTGCTCCAAGCACCCAAGGCAGTTTTACAATGTCAGAGGGAGAAATTAAGACATATAAGAAAGTCAAATCAACCCAAGATTAATTCCTTGAGGAGCTAGACTTAGAAGCAGCACACATTCAATCCATCATACTACCCTCAGAAAGTTGCTCAGATCATATCTGAATTAGGCTACCAAATTAATAATGGGAAACCATACCTCAAAGACCAAATAGCTCCCTGATGGACAGCTACTCACTGGAACCCCAGCTGGTTTCATGTACAATTGGAAAGAAGGCAATGTTTGCAAGTACTGACCTTAACTCTTAAATGGCCAGGATGGAGATCCTCTGACATTCCAAACTGTAGAGAAAGCCAGCTTGATAAAACATCTTTTCAAAATTCTGACCCTGAGAGAACAAAAATATTTCTGGAGAAAATCTGAAGTTATAACTTGTATTTTGTTCTTGAAATGTAAACACACCCCATGTCACCTGTGACTACAGCATTGACTCAATTATAAGAATCTAAAACTTGAAAGGAAAAATAAGAGGGAGGTGGAAGCCTTTTTAAACTCAAGAAGGAAAACTATGAGATCTGTGTCTATCTGGAGATATGTATGTCTATGTGTATGTTATAAATATATGTCTCTACCTCTGGATGATACTATCAAAATTAATTTTAAAAGAGCTTTATTTAATTGACTTAAAAGTAAGTGCTTACAAATAAAATATCTCTAAATGTAACTTAAATTAACCCAAATTTTTAAAGTATCACGTGATCTAGGATTAATCTTTAATGAATAAAAACAAGGTTAAATTCACTTAATTAATATATACATGTCTTCAGAGTCTAAACTCTAGGTATAACATTTTTATCATACTTAGGTTTCCTGAAAGCCAATACACTCATGTTATTTTTGTTATAAAATTCGTCAATAAGAAAATTAACTTGGTATGTTGATATTTTCATAAACAATGAAATAGAGAGAAATGGATAAAATGTTTTGGGTGAACACTTTAAAAACAACTCTCCTTTATGGCAGACATAAAACATAATTTATGTTTCATTTATGGAGAAACTAAAAACAGTTTCTCCAGATTTTTAGTAACGTGAAACGTTAGAGTTCTGCTAAATTAAGTTATATGATGGACATTCATTGAATGTCTGGATAATTTTAATAAGATAAAGTACTGAAACATTAATCACTAAAGAAGTCTATGTTTACCTACTTTTGACTTCTTATTACAGAGAGACTAAATATGTTTGACACTATTAACATATTTTGTGTTTTATTGAAAGATTGTACTATGGAAATGGCATATATTTCTAGAAATTAATTTTTAAAAGAGAAAGAGTTTTATGCATGGTCAAGAGTTTTATGCATGGTCAAGACTGACTAAAATTAGGAGCTTCTCAAGATTGCTTTGGCTATTCGGGGTCTTTTGTGTTTCCATACAAATTGTGAAATTTTTTGTTCTAGTTCTGTGGAAAATGCCAGTGGTAGTTGGATAGGGATTGCATTGAATCTGTAGATTGCTTTTTTAGTAGAGTCATTTTAACAATGTTGATTCTTCCAATCCAAGAACATGGTATATCTCAACATCTATTTGTATCATCTTTAATTTCTTTCATCAGTGTCTTATAATTTTCTGCATACAGGTCTTTTGCCTCCTTAAGTAGGTTTATTCCTAGATATTTTATTCTTTTTGTTGCAATGGTAAATGGGAGTGTTTTCTTAATTTCACTTTCAGATTTTTCATCATTAGTGTATAAGAATGTAAGAGATTTCTGTGCAGTAACTTTGTATCCTGCTACTTTATCAAATTCATTGATTAGCTCTAGTAGTTTTCTGGTAGCACCTTTAGGATTCTCTATGTATAGTATCATGTCATCTGCAAACAGTGACAGCTTTACTTCTTCTTTTCCGATTTGGATTCCTTTTATTTCTTTTTCTTCTCTGATTGCTGTGGCTAACACTTCCAAAACTATGTTGAATAATAGTGGTGAGAGTGGGCAACCTTGTCTTTTTCCTGATCTTAGTGGAAATGGTTTCAGTTTTTCACCATTGAGGACGATGTTGGCTGTGGGTTTGTCATATACGGCCTTTATTATGTTGAGGAAAGTTCCCTCTATGCAAACTTTCTGCAGGGTTTTTATGATAAATGGGTGTTGAATTTTGTCAAAAGCTTTCTCTGCACCTAATGAGATGATCATATGGTTTTTCTCCTTCAATTTGTTAATATGGTGTATCACGTTGATTGATTTGCGTATATTGAAGAATCCTTGCATTCCTGAGATAAACCCCACTTGATCATGGTGTATGATCCTTTTAATGTGCTGTTGGATTCTGTTTGCTAGTATTTTGTTGAGGATTTTTGCATCTATGTTCATCATTGATATTGGCCTATAGTTTTCTTTCTTTGTGACATCTTTGTCTGGTTTTGGTATCAGGGTGATGGTGGCCTCGTAGAATGAGTTGGGGAGTCTTCCTCCCTCTGCAATATTTTGGAAGAGTTTGAGAAGGATAGGTGTTAGCTCTTCTCTAAATGTTTGATAGAATTCGCCTGTGAAGCCGTCTGGTCCTGGGCTTTTGTTTGTTGGAAGATTTTTAATCACAGTTTCAATTTCAGTGCTTGTGATTGGTCTGTTCATATTTTCTATTTCTTCCTGGTTCAGTCTCGGCAGGTTGTGCATTTCTAAGAATTTGTCCATTTTTTCCAGGTTGTCCATTTTATTAGCATAGAGTTGCTTGTAGTAATCAATCTCTCATGATTCTTTGTATTTCTGCAGTGTCAGTTGTTCCTTCTCCTTTTTCATTTCTAATTCTATTGATTTGAGTCTTCTCCCTTTTTCTCTTGATGAGTCTGGCTAATGGTTTATCAATTTTGTTTATCTTCTCAAAGAACCAGCTTTTACTTTTATTGATCTTTGCTATCATTTCCTTCATTTCTTTTTCATTTATTTCTGATCTGATTTTTATGATTTCTTTCCTTCTGCTAACTTTGGGGTTTTTTGGTTCTTCTTTCTCTAATTGCTTTAGGTGCAAGGTTAGGTTGTTTGAGATGTTTCCTGTTTCTTCAGGTAGGCTTGTATTGCTATAAACTTCCCCCTTAGATCTGCTTTTGCTGCATCCCATAGGTTTTGGGTCGTCGTGTCTCCATTGTCATTTGTTTCTAGGTATTTTTTGATTTCCTCTTTGATTTCTTCAGTGATCACTTCATTATTAAGTAGTGTATTGTTTAGCCTCGAAGTGTTTGTATTTTTTACAGATCTTTTCCTGTAATTGATATCTAGTCTCATAGCATTGTGGTCAGAAAAGATACTTGATACGATTTCAATTTTCTTAAGTTTACCAAGGCTTGATTTGTGACCCAAGATATTATTTACCCTGGAGAATGTTCCATGAGCACTTGAGAAAAATGTGTATTCTGTTGTTTTTGGATGGAATGTCCTACAAATATCAATTAAGTCCATCTTGTTTAATGTATCATTTAAAGCTTGTGTTTCCTTATTTAGTATCATTTTGGATGATCTGTCCATTGGTGAAAGTGGGATGTTAAAATCCCCTACTATGATTGTGTTACTGTCAATTTCCCCTTTTTTGGCTGTTACTATTTGCCTTATGTATTGAGGTGCTCCTATGTTGGGTGCATAAATATTTACAATATTTATATCTTCTTCTTGGATCGATCCCTTGATCATTATGTAGTGTCCTTCTTTGTCTCTTGTAATAGTCTTTATTTTAAAGTCTATTTTGTCTGATATGAGAATTGCTACTCCAGCTTTCTTTTGATTTCCATTTGCTTGGAATATCTTTTTCCATCCCCTCACTTTCAGTCTGTATGTGTCCCTAGGTCTGAAGTGGGTCTCTTGTAGACAGCATATATACAGGTCTTGCTTTGGTATCCATTCAGCCAGTCTGTGTCTTTTGGTGGGAGCATTTAATCCATTTATGTTTAAGGTATTTATCAATATGTATGTTCCTATTCCCATTTTCTTAAGTGTTTTGGGTTTGTTATTGTAGGTGTTTTCCTCCTCTTGTGTTTCTTGCCTAGAGAAGTTCCTGTAGCATTTGTTGTAAAGCTGGTTTGGTGGTGCTGAACTCTCTCAGCTTTTGCTTGTCTGTAAAGGTTTTAATTTCTCCATCAAATCTGAATGAGATCCTTGCTGGGTAGAGTAATCTTGGTTGTGATTTGTTCTCCTTCATCACTTTAAATATGTCCTGCCACTCCCTTCTGGCTTGCAGAGTTTCTGCTGAAAGATAAGCTGTTAACCTTATGGGGATTCCCTTGTGTTATTTGTTGTTTTTCCCTTGCTGCTTTTAATATGGTTTTTTTTTGTAGTTAATTTTTGATAGTTTGATTAATATGTGTCTTGGCGTGTTTCTCCTTGGTTT
The DNA here is from genome assembly GCF_965194805.1 of Balaenoptera borealis. Taxonomy (NCBI): domain Eukaryota; kingdom Metazoa; phylum Chordata; class Mammalia; order Artiodactyla; family Balaenopteridae; genus Balaenoptera; species Balaenoptera borealis. Next base: position 34,463,392 of record NC_138865.1, read on the forward strand.
TATCCTGTATGGTACTCTCTGTGCTTCCAGGAATTGATTAACTATTTCCTTTCCCATATTAGGGAAGTTTTCAACTATAATCTCTTCAAATATTTTCTCAATCCCTTTCTTTTTCTCTTCTTCTTCTGGGACCCCTATAAGTCGAATGTTGGTGCGTTTAATGTTGTCCCAGAGGTCTCTGAGAGTGTCCTCAGTTCTTTTCATTCTTTTTTCTTTATTCTGCTCTGCAGTAGTTATTTCCACTAATTTATCTTCCAGGTCACTAATCCGTTCTTCTGCCTCAGTTATTCTGCTATTGACCCCTTCTAGAGTATTTTTAATTTCATTTATTGTGTTGTTCATCATTGCTTTGTTCCTCTTTAGTTCTTCTAGGTCCTTGTTAAATGTTTCTTGCATTTTGTCTATTATATTTCCAAGATTTTGGATCATCTTTACTATCATTATTCTGAAATCTTTTTCAGTTAGACTGCCTATTTCCTCTTCATTTGTTAGGTCTTGTGGGTTTTTACCTTGCTCCTTCATCTGCTGTGTGTTTTTCTGTCTTCTCATTTTGCTTATCTTACTGTGTTTGGGGTCTCCTTTTCACAGGCTGCAGGTTTGTAGTTCCTGTTGGTTTTGGTGTCTGTTCCCAGTGGCTTAGGTTGGTTCAGTGGGTTGTGTAGGCTTCTTGGTGGAGGGGACTAGTGCCTGTGTTCTGGTGGATGAGGCTGGATCTTGTCTTTCTGGGGGGCAGGTCCACATCTGGTGGTGTGTTTTGGGGTGTCTGTGGCCTTATTATGATTTTAGGCAGCCTCTCTGCTAATGGATGGGGCTGTGTTCCTGTCTTGCTATTTGTTTGGCATAGGGTGTCCAACACTGTAGCTTGCTGGTCGTTGAGTGAAGCTGGGTCTTGGTGTTGAGATGGAGATCTCTGGGAGGTTTTCACCATTTGATATTACATGGAGCTGGGAGGTTTCTTGTGGACCAGTGTCCTGAAGTTGTTTCTCCCACCTCAGAGGCACAGCACTGACTCCTGCCTGGAGCACCAAGAGCCTTTCATCTACATGGCTCAGAATAAAAGGGAGAAAAAATAGAAAGAAAGAAAGAAAAAGGATAACATAAATTAAAATCAAATAAAGATAAAATAAAATAAAGTTATTAAAATAAAAAATAAAGAATAATTATTATGAAAAAAATTTTAAGAAGTAAAAAAAACCAAAAACAAGATTGGACAGATGGAATCCTAGGACAAATGGTGAAAGCAAAGCTATACAGACAAAATCTCACACAGAAGCGCATACACATACACACTCACAAAAAGAGGAAAAGGGGAAAAAATAATATCTCTTGCTCCCAAAGTCCACCTCCTCAATTTGGGATGATTTATTGTCTATTCAGGTATTCCACAGATGCAGGGTACATCAAGTTGATTGTGGAGTTTTAATCCCCTGCTTCTGAGGCTGCTGGGAGAAATTTCCCTTTCTCTTCTTTGTTCACACAGCTCCCAGGGTTCAGCTTTGGATTTGGCCCCACCTCTGCGTGTAGGTCGCCTGAGGGCGTCTGTTCTTCGCTCAGAGAGGACGGGGTTAAAGGAGCAGCTGCTTCGGGGGCTCTAGTTCGCTCAGGCCGGGGGGAGGGAGGGGTACAGATGTGGGACGAGCCTGCGGCGGCAGAGGCTGGCATGACATTGCAGCAACCTGAGGTGCACTGTGCGTTCTCCCGGGGAAGTTGTCCCTGGATCATGGGACCCTGGCAGTGGCGGGCTGCACAGGCTCCCGGGAGGGGAGGTGTGGATAGTGACCTGTGCTTGCACACAGGCTTCTTGGTGGCTGCAGCAGCAGCCTTAGCATCTCATGCCCGTCTCTGGGGTCTGCGCTGATAGCCACAACTTGCGCCCGTCTCTGGAGCTCCTTTAAGCGGAGCTCTTAATCCCCTCTCCTCGCGCACCAGGAAACAAAGAGGGAAGAAAAAGTCTCTTGCCTCTTCGGCAGGTCCAGACTTTTTCCCAGACTCCCTCCCGGCTAGCCGTGGTGCACTAGCCCCCTTCAGGCTGTGTTCACGCCAAGAACCCCAGTCCTCTTCCTGCGATCCGGCCGAAGCCCGAGCCTCAGGCCCCAGCACCCCCCCGCCCCAGCTGGTGAGCAGACAAGCCTCTTGGGCTGGTGAGTGCAGGTCGGCACTGATCCTCGGTGAGGGAATCTCTCCGCTTTGCCCTCCACACCCCTGTTGCTGCGCTCTCCTCTGTGGTTCCAAAGCTCTCCCCTCCGCCACCCGCAGTCTCCGCCCACGAAGGGGCTTCCTAGTGTGTGGAAACCTTTCCTGCTTCATGGCTCCCTCCCACTGGTGCAGGTCTCATCCCTCTTCTTTTGTCTCTGTTTTTTTCTTGTTTCTTTTGCCCTACCCAGGTACGTGGGGGAGTTTCTTGCCTTTTGGGAGGTCTGACGTCTTCTGCCAGTGTTCAGTAGGTGTTCTATAGGAGCAGTTCCACGTGTAGATGTATTTCTGATATATCTGTGGGGAGGAAGGTGATCTCCGCCTCTTACTCTTCTGCCATCTTCTCCTCCCCCTGATTAGGTTCTTGCTCCCAGGAATGATTTATAAGAATCTTCTATTGATAATGCTGATCTAATTTAATTTACAGATGGGACTTCCTTAAAGGATGAGTAGGGATTTACTGAGCTGGATATGCAATAACTCCCACAGTAGACATAAAAAAAGTCATGACAAAAAGCCAAATTAATTGCCTTAACCTGAGCTTGTCAGCTAGCTAAAGACCAGGTAACAAATATTTATACTAACAGTCACTATGCCTTTGGAGTGGTACACAACTTTGGAATGCTATGAAAATAATGAAGTTTCTAACCTCTTCCAGACAACCTATTTTAAAAATGGAAAACAGGTTACAGAGTTATGAATTGTTATACAACTGCCTAAGCAGTTAGCAAATATTAAAACAGCAGGGCATTCCAAATCTGATATTATGGAAGCTACAGGAAATCAGCTTGCTGATGCTGCAGCCAAACAGGTAGCTTTAAAAATACTTATCCTGTCCAGCCTCAAGAACGTCCACTGCTCTCCATTAACTCTGCTAACCCAGTAAAAGATTTCCTTCTTCAGGCTCAAGAAATTGCCACCAAAGAAGAGAAACAAATATAGCAGCAAAAAGGGGGAATTTTTAACCTTTCACATAAACATGGTTAAACCTGATTTAAAAAACAAAACGAAACTGATAGTGTCTCTTGGAGCACTGTGGCCATTACTCCAGCATGTGTATTCTTTAACACATTTTCTTACCTGAAAAAATGGTTTTATGGGGAAAACAATATTTTTGGAAACTTTCACCCATGGTGTTCAAGAGGAATATATTATATTATTGTCAGGGTCTTATTGAGGCACTGAAAATAAAAAGTTGGTAACTAACTCCATTTACAGCAAGTTCCCAAGAGATGAAAACTTTAAGGATTTTAAATTGCAAACTAAAGATTTTGTTTATTGGAAAGAACAACAAATAAAAGATTCTTTGCAGCCATGATGGAAAAAACTGTATCAGGTATTATTAACTAATCCATGTGCAGCCAAACTGAAAGACATAAATTCTTGGATTCACATCTCTCATTTTAAAAAGTCCCCTCGACCTGAATGGACTTTGGCCTCTGTTTGTAACACCTGCCTTCAACTAACTAAGACAAGCATCACCAAGCTAGGACCAGAAGATGACAGCAATAGCAGACAGCTAACCCAAGAGTCTGAACCAGAACTTTAAGACCTATCCTACTAGTTCAATTGTACTGATTACCAAATATCTCTCTGCCAAAATTGAAACTTATTGTTTTACTTCAAGCTATACTTTTGCCTCAGTGTTTAAGATGGAAGAAAAATTCTTTAGTAAAGTTGTCACAAAATATAGCTACTGGAGGCAATTTGACTGCTTGTTGGATCTGCCATCAAATTCCTCAGTCAATACACGGCCAATATAGGTCCCTCATAACTCCTGTCACTGACATTTTTCAGATATTCCTATAATCTATAAAATGTTTCCCCATCAGCGTATACCTCCATGTTATTTTACTACCTTAGATTAATTTACTCAATTCCGAAGTTTCCATGATAGGAAAGTGATTTGCAAAACTGAATGGCTCTTGGTTTTTTAAACTGCTTTGCAAAGAGAAACTTGTGCTATAATCCAGACAGACTGTTGTGCTTTCATACTGAATGAATCTTCTAATATAACTCATCTAATGACTCACATATAAAATAAAATTCCTGTATTAAAGGATCCCCTTCCTAGTCTAGGTGAAATCTTGGGTAGATGGTTCATCTCTGGGGATTTATGGCTTAAATACTCTGCTTATGACTTTGTTATGGCTGTTGGCTCTGTTGACTGTGTTCTGCATAATTTATAGAGTAATCTCTTGTGCTTCTCAATGTATATTCAAAACTCCAACTAAAATAATGGTGTCTAAATGACTTGAAACTATTGATCATATCTATAGTTCTAGATAAAATAATGGACATGCACAATGCACATACAGGGTAAAATTGGCATAAATCCTATTGGACAACCTAGAATTGACTATCAGTCCTTGCTAAGCATTCTACTAGCCTAACCCCCTAAAAGGAAAGAAAGAATCAGACTATTAAAACCTGGCATTAGGGGACATAATGGATTCAGGGCAGGTAAGCAACCACCCTGGCATTGGAGGACCAAATATTTAATCACCTAATGTTTTCTATTGAATGATTAATGATCAGAAGGGGGGAAATGGTGAAATAAAGTTTGTATTTTAAGGCCAGACAAGAAAACATTAAACATAAAATTCTCTGTGTCTGTTTGGACCTCCTCCCTCCCTCCCTAATGTGTAGTGTGCATCTGCATTACACATTAACCAAACCTCCTCAAAGATGGGAGAGCTTGCTCAATCATAAAGATCAACTTTGTTTTCTTTCTTCTGACACTAACAATGGAACTTTTTAAAAAATAGCCTTTGGGGAATTCCCTGGTGGCCTAGTGGTTAGAATTCCGGGCTTTCACTGCCATGGCCTGGGTTCAATCCCTGGTCAGGGAACTGAGATCCCACAAGCCACATGGTGTGGCCAGAAAAAAAGAAAAAAGAAAAAAATAGCCTTTGTTCCCAACTCTGTAAGGGGTCATGGTGACTTGCTTCTTGCTTTGTATGTACTTACCTGGACTATGTATCTTTGGTGAATTGTATATAAAATATCAGTATGTCATTGTCATGTATGATCCTTTGTCTCAAAAATGTATATGACTGTGCCTTCAACTTCTAACAGGCAGGAAGTACTCAGAGCTTTCCAAGATTCTGTCTCCCAGGTTATAATTCTGTTTGGCTCAAATAAAATTCCCTTTTTTCTTCTTAACTTGATTGTTAATTGAACTTTTGGCAACAAATCTAACAAAATATGTACAAGGTCTATATAAGGAAAACTACAAAACTGAAAGAAATGAAAGAATAACTAAATAGATGGAAAGGTATTCCATGTTTATGGATAGGAAGACTAGATATTGCCAAGATGTCAGTTCTTCCCAATTTGATCTATAGATTCAATGCAATCCCAATAAAAAATCCCAACAAGTTATTTTGTGGATATAAACAAACTGATTCTAAAGTTTACAGAGAGGCAAAAGACCCAGACTAGCCAACACAATATTGGAAGAGAAGAATCAGGTCAGAGGGCTGATGTTACACAACTTCAAGGCTTACTATAAAGCTATAGTAATCAAGACAATGTGGTATTGGTGAAAGAACAGACAATGCACCAGGATACAGAGCCCAACAATGACCAACACAAATACAGTCAACTAATCTTTGACAAAGGAGCAAAAGTAACACAATGGAGAAATGACAGATTTTTCAATAAATGATGCTGAAATAATGGGATGTCCACATGCAAAAAAAATTTATCTGGACATTACATCCTTTACCAATATTAAATTTAAATGAATCATAAGCCTAAATGTAAAGTGCAAAATTATAAAACTCCTAGAAGATAACATAGGAAAAAATCTAGATGATCCTGGGTTTGGTAATGACTTTTAGATATAAAACCAAAGGCATGATCCATGCAAGAAATAATTGATAAGCTGCACTTCATTAAAATTAAAAGTTTCTGTTCTACAAAAGGCATTGACAAGAGGATGAGGAGACAAGACACAGCCTAGGAAAAAATATTTGCAAGAGACATATCTGATAAAGGACTGTTAAAACTAAACAATAAGAACACAAACAACCCAATTAAACAATGGGCAAATCTGAATAGACACCTCACCAAAGAGAAGCATATGAAAAGATGCTCAACATCATATGTCACTAGGGAATTGCAAACAAAAACAATGAGATACAACCATACACCCATTAAAATGGCCAAAATCAAAGACACTGACAACACCAAATGCTGAAGAGAATTCTCATTCACTGCCGGTAAGAATGCAAAATGGTTCAGCCACTTGGAAGTTAGGTTGGCAATTTCATACACAACTATACATACTCATACATATGATCCTTCAATCATGCTCCTTGGTAAACACTCAAAGGAGTTGAAAACATATGTCCACACAAAAACTTGCACATGGATGTTTATAGCAGCTTTATTTATAATTTCCAAAGCTTGGAAATAACCAAGATGACCTTCAGTAGGTGAATGGGTAAATAAACTGGGGTACAGCCAGACAATAGAATATTATTCAGTATCAAAAAGAAGTGAGCTATCAAGCCATTAAAAGACATGAATTAGTAAATGCATATTACTAAATCAAAAATGCCAATCTGAAAAAGCTACATACTGTATGATGCAAACTATAATGACATTATGAGAAAGTCAAAACTATGGGAACAGTAAAAAATCAATGGTTACCAGAGGTTAGAGGGGAGGGATGGATGAACAGGCGAAGCACAAAGGATTTTTAAGGCAGTGAAACTATTCTGTATGATACTGTAATGGTGGCTACATTGTTAAAACCCACAGAATGTATAACACCAAGAGCATACTCTAATACAAACTATGGATTTGGGTAATAATGATACATCAATGCAGGTTCATTGAGTGTAACAAATGCATGGCTCTGGTGCAGGATGTTCATAGTGCAGAAGGCTGTATGTCTGAAGGGGCAGAAAGTATATAGGAACTCTCTGTATTTTCCTCTCATTTTTGCTGTGAACCTAAAACTGCTCTAAAAAATAAAGCCTAGGGCTTCCCTGCTGGCACAGTGGTTAAGAATCCACCTGCCAATGCAGGGGACACGGGTTCAAGTCCTGGTCCGGGAAGATCCCATATGCCGCGGAGCAACTAAGCCCATGTGCCACAACTACTGAAGCCTGCACGCCTAGAGCCCGTGCTCCGCAACAAGAGAAGCCACCGCAATGAGAAGCCCGCGCACCACAACGAAGAGTAGCCCCCACTCGCCGCAACTAGAGAAAGCCCACACGCAGCAACGAAGACCCAACGCAACCAAAAATAAATAAATAAAATAAATAAATTTTTCAGAAAAATAATTTAAAAAATAAAGCCTATTAAAAAAAGAGGAAAAAGGACACAGAGCAAGCTGAAGGATCTCCCAATGGCAAGAGCTAGAACATATTTAGCAAAAAACACAGTAACGGATTATAGCCCAACGAATGACATAAATCTTCACCTGTCTATACAGATAAAAACAAATGGTTGAATAAATAAATTGGGAGAAGGGACAAATCCTCCTTACAGAAGTCCAATTAATAACAGTAGAAGACGTTAATGTACTTCAGCCAAATATCACCAGCAACACACTTGTAGTTGAACAATTTGGACTTTAATAGTCGTTGCAATGAGGCAGAGTGCACACCATATGGGAACCATAAACTGTTTTAGTAAAAGGGTATTAGGAAGGAATTACTGGATTTGAGCTTTGGTTAGTTCATTTTGCAGAGGTTCAAAGGCAGCTGAATTTAGTCTGGATTGGGTGTTGTTAAAAAAAAAAAGGCAGCAGTCACTCATATCAGCTGAGAGGGATATTTCTAATTTTGAGAGTAGCAGAACAGCCTTGTTTTTGTCCCTACTTATGCAAAATTATAAACTGGTCTTGCTTGTCTTACATCATCATAGTCACAAAACGACCTTATCCACTTGGTGTTCAGTGAGATTGTTTATGTCCAACAGGCAAACAGCTCTGTTTAGCTCTGAGCACCAAGACACCTTTAATGGACAGCCAGGCTCTAAGTGTCAGGCCAGTTCCCTAATGTCAGAGGCTGCTTTATAGTTTCTCAAAGGTTAGAACACCAGAGTAATCACTGATGCAGGCAAGATCCATGGATGAATGCTAAATTGGTGGATGATACTATAAGGAGACACAGAATGTTTTACAGCCTCAAAATATTCTTCTGCAAATATTTATTAGTAACTGTAGTGGTGCCGCATCTACACTGGTAGCACCGGACTTGGAAGAGGTGGAGCACGGAGCGTGTCTGTGGCCCCTCTCAGGACACGAAGGCTGTGTTCCCAAGCCTGGCGCAGTGTCCTAGGCATGGGATAGGAGTGAAGGGCAAGGGTTTCCAAGGAAAGGAGCTGAAAGGCCTTATATTTTTTAAATGTTTGTATTCCTTAAGAATTTAAGAAATTTAGAATTTAAATTTTAAAACTTCAAAATTGGGACTTCCCTGGTGGTCCAGTGGTTAAGACTCCACGCTCCCAATGCAGGGGGTCCGGGTTTGATTCCTGGTTAGGGAAGTAGATCCCACATGCCGCAACAAAGATCCCACGTGCCACAAATAATACCTGGCACAGCCAAATAAAAAATAAATAAATAACTAATTTTTAAAAAACCAACAACTTTAAAATTGTCTTTTAAGTGCTTATAGTTTGAATCCCTATGAAAGTTATTTATTGTAATATGAATGCCATGGATATGGACTTACTTTGTTCTGGCACCTACCTCATTGTTCTAACGAGGTTACTGAATGTCCTTTTTCCACTATTGAAACCAGCTCTGATACACAATATGTTCTCACTTTCTTTTCTTCCTGGACCTGAACTTTTATTGCACAAGGATCAGTTGTTGAATATTTTAGCAGTAGCATACATGTTAATATGGACACATTGTTATGCATTTTCAATTCTTTTCTAATCATTACTAAATATTTTTATTGTGATGAAAGTCACAATTTTTCCTTTAGGTTTAACAAACAAAAAATACAAATGTCACAGAGAAAAACACACCAAAAAAACTTCTTTAGCATTCTGATTGGAACTTTAATTTTATTATTTTCATCTAGGGAAATACTACTTATTAAAGCTTCTGAAGTGTCAACAGATTAAAGTTTTATAACTTGATTCACAAAATTGCACTTACTGATAACATTAATTCTTTTTTCTTGCTAATCAAAACTTAACCACATTTTATCATTGCCATATAAAATAATCAGTGTTACAAAATATCAACCAAGAAAAGTGTGCGTGTGTGTATTTATATACAAGTATAAGCAGAGGTTTCTAATTTGGTTCTAATTTCAGAAGTGTGCACACAAATTTTAAGCAAGTTCATCCCTAGGAGATGCATAATTTGCATGATAATCATTTCCTTATTTGAGTTATGTGTACTTTCAGGTATTGCTTTTTCTTTTTTCCTCAGAAATAAACTCTGAGGATTACAGATCCTATTCTTTTATGTTAATCATAGGCTCCGTTTTCCAGCATTTGTTACATTTTCAGTTTTATTTACAAAATCTGTTTATATATGATAAAGTTAATTGTCTATCAGGACCCACAAAATGGGGGCCCACATTACAAATCTAAACCTAAGTTGGCCTGCACTTATGGGACACATATCACAGTCGAGGAAACTTAACATGCACCAATCACAATCCTCCAACTCAGCTTTGACTAGCTTACTTTAACCTAGAAAATAGGACCTGCCTTATACGAAAATCTCCAACCTCCTAGACAGTGATGTCCTGTTTCTATGCTGCCTCTTGCCCAAAACCCCTCAGAATAGTGTTCCACTGCTTGTATCCAGAGGTAGACATTCTCAACATTTTACTATATTTGCCTTTTCTAGTTATTTTTTATTACAAATATATAATACAATGCTAAGTACTTTAACATGCATTTCTAAAAAAAAAAGTAAACTTACATAATCCCAATATTATAACAATTAACAAAGGTAATGATAACTTCCCTTAATGTTTCCAATATCCTGTCCATATACAAATTTCCACAGTTGTTCCCAAACGGCCTGTTTTCTCCAAAGAGGATCACTGATCGAGGACCACACACTGGATTTGCTGTACTATCAGAGTTTAACCCATAACCTCTGGGGCTTAGGTAGAATTTGAGCGCCATTCATCAGTACAGACTGTTAACAATATCTTATTGCTTCCTAACTCCCACCCCCTCTACACACACACCCACACCCACCCCCCAAATTTGCGAGTGATTGCAGTGCTTATGGGAAACGTAGTCTTGAACGTTGCCGGTTATCGCGCAGCATTCTGGGAACGGATGTCCTGGGCTTTTCTCCGTGCTGGTGAGACAACCCAACTTTTCTACTTCCGCCCTTTCCCGACTGGCGGGCGCGGAGGCTTTGCGCGTGAGGTGAGGACGTTTTAGGTCTGGACATCCAGCTTGGAAGGGTAGGCTTGTGCCCAGGGTCCAGGAACAGCAAGTCCTGGAAACCCCTCGTGCCCCAACGTGGGACTCCCACCGCCTGTCTCCGAGCCCGGCCGGTGGGTAAACCTGGGAAAGGTGAATGGGGGCGGGCTCCGGGGCCGTAGGTGGGCCTGAGTGCTGGTCAGAAATGCTCGGTGCGGCACGGGTGTGGGAGCTGACCGCAGCCGGACCCGGGAAAGTCCCTTGCCAGCAGTGGAAGGGCAATGCACGTTTATAATATTGACCGTGAACCTGCCACGAAGCGCGCACGGGCGGTGGGTCTGCGTTGAGCTCCCGAGCTTAGGAGCCAAACAGATCGAGTAAATTCCTTCGCTGTTACTTGGGCGTAAGTCAGGTTTCTCACCTAAAAATAAGATTATTAATAACTGTTTCGTGGCGTTGTTCAGAGAGGTAAATCTTCACCGGTAAAGCATTCAGCCAGGTGCTAGGCAATAAGCACTAATAAGTAGTAGTTAATAAGCCAACATATAATGTTGGCTCGCATCATAGTTAGGAGACACTTTTTTTCATTTAGTATTTAATCCTCACAGCCACCCTATTTATAGGTATAACTCTATCATTAAAAAAGAAGAAGAAAATGGTCTCAGAGAAGTGGAATAACAGACCCAAGGTCACAAAGGTGAGGAAGCTAGGATGTAAAAAAAGGTATACTTTCCTCCCAAATTCAAGCTGTTCCTAATATCCTGCCTACCCAAAACCCAGTGTTGCAGCTATCACAGCACTAGCAGAGTGACTTGTCCCCAAATCCCCAGGACTGTGATTGTAAAGTCAGTGTGAACTGAATCTCACTCTGTGACAGGTGTGTTTACTCTGGGATTTGTGGAATGTTTCCAGAGCCTCTGGGTTAAGACTAAGGCTCCTGGAAACTTCTGCACTGTCCAGGCTGTCTCTGTCTTCAGAAAGCACAGTCTGATGTTCTAGTGCGGTGCTGTCCAATAGAAAGAGAAGGTGTGCCATGTATGTAATTTTAAATGTTCTAATAGCCACGCTAGAAACTAAAAAGAAACAAGTGAAATTAATTGTAAGAACATATTGTGTCTGTCTCAATATATCAAAAATGTTACTTCAACATGTGGCAGGAGCCACATTTCAAGTGCTCGATAGTGGGATGTGGCTAGTGGCTACCATAATGGATAAAACAGTTCTAATGAATTCCAGGAGAATCAAGTTTAAGGCCCTGCACCAGTGGTTCCCAACCAGGGTGATTTTGCTCCCCAGAGGACCTTTGGAAATGTCCAGAGACACTTTTGGTTGTCACAACTGGGAGAAGTGCTACTGGCACCTGGTGGGTAGAAGCCAGAAATGCTGCTTGACATCCTACAATGCACAGGACAGCACCCCTCACCCCCATGACAAAGAGTTATCCAGCCCACAATACCATTAGTGCTGAAGTTAAGAAACACTGCTCTATATGAAAGTTTCAACTAAAATGCATTTCTTTCCTAGGTGTAAGTCTCAGCATCTCTGGAACAAAGCAGTTCTTTTGTGGCAGAAAGGCGGGGACAGGAGTCCCATCTCAGAGGGACCACCCTCATCAGAGCTTCAGAACAGATGCCGAAAAACCCAGAAAGGAGCAGGTTGTGATTCGCTCCAAGGTGATTAAGAACTAGGTCTTAATCACCTTGCGCAGAGAGAGCCAGACTTGGTGATGTCACCACATCCAGAAACCGTCACAGACTGTGTGACCATGGAAACTGTGGATCAGCTTGCAGAAGGTGGTGAGCAGGGGTGGATAGGGATGGGTGACTGATAGACTGCACAGGTAAAGCCACAGCCAGAGTCAAGGAAATTCTGTCTTCAGTCCTTAAATAACCCCCCACTTTCTTCATTCTTCTCTCATTCTTTCTAGATTCTGAGCCACTCTCACGCCATGTTCATCACACATGGCATCTAGAGGTAGACTGTGGCTTCCTTTATCCTGAACATATAGAATCACAAAATGATAATATAGGAAAAGATTTCTACTTCTGACTCTTAAAACCTTAAAACAAAATACTGAGCTTGAGATGTATTTCCCCTGGTCACCCAGGACAGAGCTAGGAGCAAAGCTCAGTGCTGTTCAAAGCACAGCACTGTTCATTCTGTCACAGGTAAGTCACATGTCTTATCAAAAGTCTTTTTGAGAAATTGCAACAAATTAGAACAAAAAGATTTAAAAATATTTTGTCATTATCTTTTTGTTCAGAGTTTTCTGTTGATTTTCTAACTCAAGGTGTAAAAAGATATTAATATTAATCCTCTGTTTTAGTTTTTTGTGAATTAGTCAGAGAGGACATACGTTTTTTTAAATCAATAGGAAAATAATTTACAGTCACCCAGTGAAAAACAGTAGGGTTATATCCACATGATCCTATCAGAAATGTACATATTCAGGGAGTGCTGTCTCTATGTGGTGCTTCCTGCTCCTCAAGGATCAACAGAACATTTTTCCATAGAGAGACTTTTTTCCCAACTGGTGTGATGAGATTAGGCAAGTGAATACAGAAGCTCACCAGACCTTTCCTGACTCCATCCCTCTTTTCTTTACCCCCAGCTTATTCTTCACAGTTCTCTGCATTCTCCCAGGAGCAGCAGAAAATGAACATATCTCAGGTGAGTTGTTCATTAACACCTTTTTTTATAATGGATTGTATAGATGGTTAATTAACATGGCAAAGTAGATATAGAAACGGATCAGAATTATTCAAGGAAGATAATAGAAAAGCAGATGAATAGCACAGCAGAGTTGTCATGTGGATAGATAAAGGTCCTCTGATATTACAGATTTTCCAAAGTGCAGCTTCATATTTCTTCTGACCTTTCTGATAGCCATGGCAGAGAGTTAGAC